>NC_134080.1:12139994-12501065 GCF_000715075.1 Nicotiana tabacum
CCTAGGATCAAATTTTCATTACTATGATTTTCTGAATTTTGAAAAGTCAGTTCTTGAATTACCAAATATTCCTTTTTTTGCCTTTTACCAGCCAAATCCATTCAAGAGATTAATTAGAATTCAAGATAAAAAATTGTAAGTTAATATTGTAAATAATTTTGGGATTTAACAGTTTAGGGAGAGAAATATCTTTTTAGACGGTAGCCTTGCCTAAAAATTTCTGACCACACGTGTTTTCAAATTCTGACCAGAAAACTTTTCTTATCGGATCAAAAATAATAGGGTAAAATTCAAAAATAGTCAGATTTATAAGTGGTAATTGAAAAAAATAGTCATAATTTCAAAAGTAATTAAAATTTAACCACTTCTTATGTAAAGATAAATCTGAACGAAAACACTGTTCAAAATCAGGAAAATATTTCAGCATAATATACTAGAGTTCCAACATAATATAATGGTTCAGCACAACATGCTGGAAGTCCATACACAAGTGATCCAATTTCCAGTATATTATGTTGGAATTTTCCATGTGTTGGAGTTCCAACATAATATGCTGGAAGTTCATACACAGGTGCACCAGTCTTCAGTATATCATGCTGGAACTTTTCGTGTTGCAACAAAATAGTGGCTATTTTCCAATAACTTTACAAATGCTGACTATTTTTCAATTATCAGTCCAAAAACTGACTAACTCGTGCTATTTCTATTTATGTCATTGTCCCTAGGTCCAAAGGGGCCTAAAGCCCTACGTCATGTTAAGAAACCAAAGTCCTCTTGCAAATTTTATATACTTAAATATTTTGAATTTCACTACAATTAGAAAATTGACAAAAAAGAAAAACCTAACCATAAGGATTTCCTATCTTCCTAAACACGCGATATCCTGCGAAAACGACATTGACAAAACCTATTCTGTCTCATTCTTTCAAATTAAATGATATATACAATATCTTCTCATAACTTTAAATTAATAGTTTAGACTCTACTATTCTGTACTTAATAAATAAAATTAATTTATAATCAAAGTTTAAATATATAACGTGCGTTTTCACATCATATATGTTGCGACCTCACCATTAAATAAAATCAAATTTATAAGTAAAAGAACAAAGAAAACCAACATCTACAAATCAACAACAACCCCAAGTGTAAACCCACTAGTGGAGTCTGGGGAAGGTACTGTATACGCAGACCTTACCTCAACCCCGAGGGACAGAGAGGTTATTTCCGGGAGACCCTCGGCTAAAGAAGACAAAAAGAAACAATATATTAGTATCATCATAAAACCATAAAAAAATAACAACATTATAAGAAATAACCAGTAGATAAAGCCCGACACCAGTAATCGAAACCAAGAAATTTCCTTTTTTTTTCGCGTGCTTCTTGTTAGTCATGAATAGGGTGTTTTTTCCATTTTCATTTATTTTTAGGACGTCAAAAAATAAAAAATTAGGGAGATAAAAAAGAAAAGTCTGAAATTACTAGAGGGACGGCAAGAACATGAGACAATTGCTGGCTTTGCACTTGCACCACGTGCCTATAAGATGGGACTCCTGAAAACCTCTTAAAGTCCAACCAACAATTAAAAAAATATAACACCGTTTGTTTTCACTATTTAATGAATGGGCAAATGAAATTCTCGTCAACTCTTCATTACATCCAAGCAACATCTTTATTCACACTTCTATTCCATCTACCTAAAATGACTATTTTAACCTTTAAACATTAGAGGGACCGAGTTAGGGGCGCAAGGGGTTCATCCGAACCCCCTTCATCGAATGTATTGTATATATAAAGTTTAATTTTTTAATGTTTATGTAATAGATGTACTTAGTGAAAATTCTACCTCCTAAAACCTTCCGTATATCAAAATTTATTATATGAATTTATTGCAATTTCCTTCCTTTACACCTTTCATGAACGCCAAATATCCAACGATGAAAAAGACCTTATGTAAGTTTATCTTAGTCGAAGGAAATAAATAAAATTTTGTCAAGAATAAGAAAATCGTAAAGGCAAATATCAGTCTAAAAACTTAATTTTGCATTTGCAAGTATTTGTTCTCAAACCCTTTTCAAGTTTTCTCATCAAAGTTAAATGGACACTCTTTGATTTTTATGATTCTCTTTTCACGGATTTCACCATTTTGAACAAATGTAATTACATATAATTCAAAAAACCGCATCAAATCGAAAAGTCAATCCAAATCGATTAAAAAATCCGATTAAAAAATTAATGAGGTTTGGTATTGAGTAAAAAAAAATCGAGCCAAACCAACATATAAATATATAATTTTTATATATACTTTTAAGACTTTATGTAGAATTTTCTTTAAAAATGGTCTAGAAATATTTGGAATTCTCTTACGTGGTGTAATATTTAATCAAATATGAAGTGCTCCATCTTTATGAACTTTAAATAATATGATGTATGATCACTTTTTTATCAAGTGTTATTGAAATGCGTCTTTGTTTTTTCATATTCATAAGTCAAGATCTATTAGATTCTTATATCTTTTTTGAAGTTGAAATGGTATTTCAATAATTTTAAAATTAAATAGAACATATCATTATTTAGGTTTCAAATTGATTTTTATGTTTAATTATTAAATTTGGTTAACCTTGAAAGCGTACATCAACCAAAAATTATTATTAGATGACTAAGAAAATAACTATCATGTGTTACTAAAAAAAATATTCCACGAGAATTTTTTAATGGATCATATATTTGCCGGTTTTTTCAAAATTTTACTAAATATATATTCACCTAGAACAACACTTTATCTATACATTTAACCAAGTAAGATTAAAATAATTTTCATGTAACAAAAAAACCCGAAAATTCCGGAAAAACCCCGATAAAATCGAATCAATCCAAACCAAATAGTTGGTTTGGTTTGATTTTGATAAAAAACGAACTAACCCGGTTCATATACACCGCTATACACTAGACTTTACTTAAACTATTTAAGACATCATAAAGGAAAACTAACGAGGGTATGTATGTCATTTTACACTAGACAATGTTAGTTTTTTCTGGTTCTTATCTGCACCACAGATTCTTTAGCACATATTAATAGAGACTAGTCATCACTTCTACAAAAAGTAAATAAGCTCAAAATCCAATCCACCTGCCTAATTTTACTTTGTCCATTTCCTATATTTCTTTCTTCTTCTTCTTCTTTCTATTTTTATAGTCATGAGAATTCATTGCCTTGCTTTTCCATTTCTGCTAATTATTGTGATGCTTTTTCATATTCAATTTTCAAGCTGTAGAAAAATCCAAGAAATCATCCCAACAAACACAGAACAAAGATTCAACACAAAGTTAGATTCAAGATTTTCATGGCATATTTCTGCACCAGCTCCTACAACATCAAGAAAAGAAGATATTGATCAAAGCTATAGAGTTTCACATCGAACCGTCCCCGGAGGACCAAACCCTCTACATAATTAATTTTTATTATAGCAGTGTTTTATAGTCAACTTGTCTGCATCTCGACTAGCTCGTATATCTGGTAAGTCCGTCCACAAATATTTTTTTGTCCAGTTTATTGATCGCTTGGTCACACCCGGTACGGCTCTACATAATCAATGTTACCTTTTTCATTCATAATCATATGTCTCAAATTCCAAAGGTTTTGTAGCTAGTAGCTTGATATACGTTTGTTGTTTTAGCTTTTCTTTTTAGCTTTATATTGTACATGGAAATCACAGATGTATACTAGGAAATTTTTACAATATAAGTAATACATTAGTGTTGTTCTTTGTCCTGTTCTTTAAGGTTTTGATATATGCATACGAAATGTACGAGATTTTTATTTTCTTCTTTTTTCATGGTTGAGTATTCCTACTTCCTAGGCCGTTAGCGGTTATTGTTGTGTACATACTATTTCTTTTTTTATAGTACCGGGCCTTATTCGCTGGTTTTTGTTACTGTTTATCTATTTTCTGGCTCTAATGAAATTACTACTAATTTTATGGTTCTGTTGTCTTCTTGAGCCGAGGGTCTTCCGAAAATAGTCTCTTTACTCTCTCGAGAGGGGTAAGGTTTGCGCACGCTCTACCCAGGAGCGTAGGCGGGAATTTTTCTAAGGGGTGTCGAAATTTATAGATGAATAAGAATAATAACTTTAATTATCATACTTCTAGACAAGAAATAACCTTAATCTTGGTTCTGTTGATTGTTAAGTTAGAAAAGGCCATAAGTTCAATTCTACTTCGTCACAATTTTTAACCACAAAGGCTCTCTCAAATATTTGCTGGAAAAAAATGAGCTAGTTGAGGTATGAACCTCTAACCTTTTAGAGCAAAATCAAGCACATAACCAACACGACAAGAGACAATTTATGTCAAATGATGTCATTTTTTTCCTGCTTATCCATTTCCTCATAGTTTAATACATATATTTACTAAAATTTTCTGACAAAATGGTGTCACATAGGTGTGCATCCGCCCTTGACTCTACCGTCCCCAGACCCCACTTATAAAAACTCACGGGGTAATTGTTGTTGTCGTTGTTCTCATGGTTGAGTAAGCTCTGCCGGAGTTGCTGGTTTCCGACAGGTGAAGTTGATCCAGTTATATCGAGTAGTTGAAAAGCTACATCATTGTTCGATAAATTCAATATTTTAATGATGTGCAAACAAATAGTAGAAAATAATAATATAAGGACAGAAGATAAGGAGGAAGTCAGAATAAATGACAAAAAAAAAACAGTTTTTGAATAGAGCTACCAACCAATCATATTGAGCTCAGCCACCGACTTAAAAAATGTTTTTAATTTATTTAACGAAAAGAATATAGAGTAGTATATTTATACAATTCGAAAATTGCAGCTGATGTAAAAGAAGTCAACTCATGGACTATTAAGCAGCTAGAGAAATAGTACTACTAATTAATTGTTATTTAGTCTCCATTCAAAGCATTAGCATAGTGATTAAATATTGTTAAGCATTACACGCCATAATGGTTGGCACCAGCTATCTCTTCTCACACGTAAACACTAGAGAGATAAATTTATTTCTTTTTTGGTCTTTGATTTATAATCACATAAATTATGTATACCTCATTTTACACCATAAATTCAGAAGTCTTCTTTTTTTTTTCTCTCTTAAATTTCGTATTCAGTCAAATCAATTCATATAAATTAAAACGGAGGGAATATATAATACTCCCAACAAAAAGAAGAAGAGAAACTCTAACTAGTGCATGTACCCTTGTTCTAGTCGTCGATGAGGAGAGTCAAAATCATGAAAGAAACAACAAAATATAGGTGTATTGATGGTAGTTGAAGTGTACCGCAAGTCGGCCCGTATACCATGTTATATATAATTCTATATATTTGTCGCACAGTCAGGGGTGGATTGGGAATTTAAACTCTATGGGCTTAAGTTTTAAGGTTTTTAGAATTGAATCTATTTTTTAAAAAAAGTTGTGAGTTCGGATCTACTATTTTATATTTTTAATGAATTTTTGTACATAAAATTTTACTCCAAATCAAAAGTTATGGGTTTGAACTCATAACTAGTACACTATATTCGTCCCTGCTCACAGTTGAATAGTTCCTTTTGAAATATTTGAAGGTGACCACAATGGCATATGATCGACTTGTCCAATATCTACGCTGGTAGAAGGTACATACACTATATGATGAAATAATTAAGTTACGCGCAAGTTGATCAGGTCGCTTTAAAAAAGAAAAAAGAACAGAACTTTACTGGTGGATGTACACTAGTTGTTAATTTCCTATGTATAATTCATCGGGCCGGAGTAGTCAAACAATCTTTTTGGATGTATTTGGAATGTGACTTCAATGATAATGACAATTAATTGTGATGTGAAGTGATTAGTAGTTTAATATGAATTGTCAAGCAACACTTTAGTGGAAAGAGATGAGAATTTACTCGGCCATGAGAGACACACAAAGCATACAATATTAGGGGCAAAGCCACACCTTGGTTAGGGCTTAATTGACCATCGTTTGTTAGAAAATTACATTGCATATATAGGTAAAATATTAGGTTTTAGAGGTGCATAACGTATAATGAACACTCTTTATCGGAATTTTTTTTACTTATATCAAATTTGAATGCCCTTAATAAAATTTCTGGCTTTGTCGCTGAGTATTATTGCATGGAATTTGTAAAGAGACTTCTTCAACCCTTTGAAATTATGTTGCTCAAGAATCAAGAGTCAAGACTCTTCAAAAATGTCGTCAGATACGTGTTGGATCCTCTAAAAATATGTATTTTTAGAGAATTCGATCAACACAAGCGGGATAATATTTTTAGAGAATCCGAGCAATATAACTTGAAAATCAGAAGTCAGCTACATAATTTCAGTGTGAACATCTTGCGATCTTGCTACAAAGAATTTATGTATGTATAATATATCTTCTCCTTTGTTCCAAGTACAGTTTGGTAAAAGAAGATTAGGTAGAATATCAAATTATACTATCTGATTTAATTTTGCTTTCACACAAGATCTACAAGCAAGAAACTGAAGTTCCAATTCCATATAATTAAGCTCATTATTGACTTTATATAAAATGCCTTTTTTTTCAAAAATACACCTAACACGTAATCAACTAAAAGTCTTGTTTGCAGTGCAACTTGTTTGGTGATTGGATCAGAATGAAGCATCTTAGTTGTATTTCATGAATTCAAGATTGAAATGTAATGTAATAAGCTAAATAGGAACCTCTTAGTAAATACAACATATTGTACAAATAGCCGGTCAAATTTAATATTTACTTTTTCTAGTCGATATACATAAATTATACATTGGTTATACATAGTTATACACATATTGCACATGTATTATATATCCATCGACTTTTTTTAGTTTAAGAAATTAAATGGACCGCTATTTAGGTTAATTCTTCTAGTAAATAATGCACCTAATTTGGAAAACCGAATAGATACAGAGTATGGCTGCTAATTTTGGCCCAAGCCCAAATGATCTGTCCAACCTGTCCAAGTTTGGGTTGGTTTGTGACCCGCTCATTTATTGAACTCATCTCTTCTTGACCCAACAGTCAACACATCTCAACCCATTTAAAGTTGGACTGATTTTTAGCTTAAATTGATTCATGAATAACTTTGCCATAATGTATTAGAAATAATTTTTTTTGATATGCTATATATGACCATAATAATTTAAAGAAAAAAAGTATATACAGTTCATAAAAAACAACACATATTAAGTAAAAATTGGGCGGATTGGACTATGACCCAAATTTTAGCTCATCTTAATTTAAGTAATATTTGGACGGGTCATTTGACTAGTCCAATTATTGTCTCGTCCATTTTGACCCGTCCAAAATCGGTCCTACCTTCCCATTCAACACTCCTAATACAGAGCTTAAGGGTTCAAGTAAATGGAAAATGAAACTGGAGATTAGATCTTGACAGGTATTTCTGCGTGAAAGCCACCTACTGAACACCATTTTCGTTCAATATCCAAATCATTTCTAGGCACGTGGATAATCTTCTTTTAACATGAAAAAATGTTAATTAAGCTCATTGATGAATTAAAAAAAGGAAATGATGAACGTCTTCAAAATGACAGAGAGATGCATATCAGTGCTGCAAATAGAACAAGGATATATATGGAGAAATTTTCATAAAGCACTATCTTTTAGTAGTAATTAGTCATCTATAGATATCATTTGCTATATTATGGATTATAGATACCTTTTATGTGGTTATAAGATGTATTTGATGTATTTAAGCTATTGTATTCATGAATACAGTAGCAAAAATAGGCGTGAATCAGGGAAATCCAACTAATCAGTTATTGTACTCGAGTGTATTCGACTGTATTCACAGAGTGAAACATGGAATTACAGCTAGACAGATTATTGTATTCACGGTGTGAAATAGGGGATTACACTGTTTTTAAAACGGAAAGTGAATCAATTAACATAATAGACTCCTAATATAACTCAACAAACTCAATTATAACACACAAAATTTGTATTTCAGTTATAAAAAAGATTTGCAACCAAAAAATACTCCAAAAACATAGCAATCTTCAGAGAAATTATATAATACATCTGAATACATAAATTATATTAATTAAAAAAAAACTTATGAATACATTCATGGCATATAGCGAGACAGTGAATTGGATGAAATACATAGAATACAACGGGATACATTGAAATACAATGAAAGAAATACATAGAATACAACGGGATACATGGAATACAGCAAGATACATTGAATTACAATGGGGGGAAAAGACAATGAAACAATGAAAATCATGAAAATACAGCGTAATACGTTGAAGTTACATTGAAATAAATTAAAAGAAATGTTCTTCTTCACTGCTAAAGAAAGAAATCGTTACTCAGTGGATCTCGGAAACCGAATCCTCTTTCCACGACCGCTGCCATTTCCTCGTTGGACTTGACGTCGAGTGGCGGCCCAGTTTCCACCGCAACCAGCAATTCATAGTTGCAACTCTCCAGCTCTGCATCGAGCTTTGTTGCCTCATATTCCAACTCCTCTACTACAGTTCAATTCCAGAAAAAGACAAAGCAAAAAGAAAGAAAAAAAGTTGGATGTCGCCGGAAGATGAGAAGAAGAGGAAGTTAAAGAAAGGGTAGTTGTAGAATCCTTTAAAGAGGGTCTTAAAGAGGTTTTTCGGCGACCGAAAAACCAACCAAGAACGGCGGCGGAAGGATCATCACGTTGGTGTAAAGGGAGGGGAAAGTGGGAAGGGATAGAAAGAAAATCGGTGGAAGGAGGAGGAGATCAAAAATTTTAATGGGATGGAGGAAGAGAATGGAATGTATCAAAGTAGAGAGAGAAAGAAAAAAGTGTAACTGATTAGCGTATTTAGTGGCCTAGGGCTAAGATGTAACCAAAATTAAATATTTTGTTATAAACCTTAAAAGGTAGATGTTGAATCTTACCCTATTATTTTTTGGCTTGTTGGTTGTAAGTTGAAATATATGTTATCTATACTATATTAAAAGCGCGAAGGCCTTTAGCGAAATGTCGTTCGCCTTTTTTACCCTTTAAAAATAACTTTCACATTAGACAAAGTTGTAATTTAATTATTCTCCTAATATATAGGATTTTAAAATCAACTAAAAATTTGATTATTAAATTTTTCTTTATTTAAACTATGTAAGAAATCCTAATATTTAGAAATTTAAAATTATAAAGATTTTACCTTAAATAAATCACTTATCCTCCAACGAGGGTTATGCATCCAACTTATAAACAAATTCATACTAAGATCAGACCCCAAGGAGGGATTTAGCATCTCGGGTATGACTAAATTAATATTTAAAACTTTTCATCTCCAACCAAATTAGTAAATTCTCAATTTTTCTTGCTTAATCTGTTACAACCCAAACTTTAAAAATAATATAAATAACCAAATAGGATATAGAATTTTTTTTAAAAAAAAATTCAACAATTATAACAAATGACTAAGAAAGTATTTATTTAAAGTAGTATAGAGAAAAATAAAGAAATAAACATATTGGCAAAAGTCAAAAATATTATGCTTCGACAAAAATAAAGAACAAACAACAAAGTTTGATATTCACCATTGGAAATAGAATTCTTATTCAATAAAAATATAATTAAAATTTAATATAAGCTAATATCAATAATTTGAATCAACAAAAAATAAATTATTTTACTTAATGTCGAAAATAAATAATTAAGCATTTCATTTAACTAATTAGTAAAAGAATTCAATTCTATTTTCCTCCACATTCATCATAGATTACATATAAATCTTAGAGTACGTAAATTTGTTAGACCACTAGCGATGGAAGTAATAATAATTAGCACAAAATTGATTAATATATATTATTAAAATTTAACTTAGTTAAAATACAAACTTGAACAAACGAGGATAAAATAGTGGAAGACAATGTACTAACTGAGTCATTAATTATTATTTTTCTTTTTTTTTTTTATCAGCTACAACAAATAGTTGTCGGTAGTTTTTTATATATTAAATTAATTATTGTAAAATTTCCCGTCAATGTTAATCATTTTTAGACTATTCATGGTTCATTTATCCATTTTTTAGGATCTATATGTGATGACCCGTCATGTCATCATGCCACATAGACGTCATTTGGCATATATTAATATCATGTGGAAGTTTACATAAGAAGAAGGCTAACACTTGTGAGAAGATTTTAGAGAGGTATGGACATTTTCTTAGGAGAACCTAGATCCTTATGGATTTGCTAAGAAAGTCCTTGGAATCTTCTAGACTTGCAGAGAATTCTAGAAAAAACCCTTATCTTGTAAATATCAAGGACTTGTGTAATAATTAATATTTACACATTAGCCCCTAGGAGACTAGTATATAAAGGGGGTCATTCATTTGTAATTCATCAAGCAGACAATTCAAGTTATCTCTAATACAAAGTTTCCTTTAACAATTCTCTTGTGTTCTTTCTCCCATTCTCTTAGTGATCTTGAGTGTAGTAAGGCTGACTTGACATAGCAAGAACGTGAGTAAGTTGTGCAAAATCGTGAGCGAGTTATCAAGTGTTGCACGTGTACTTAGTTAACAACTAAGGACGTGACAACGTGGTATCAGAGCAAAGGTTTCAATTAAGGGAATGGCCAACGACGGAAAAATTAATGCTGCCAACACCCAAGCCAGCGTCATCCAGGATGCTGCTGGCAAGAAGCGGCCATAGCAAAAAGAGGAATGCCACCAACAAGAGCCATGAGGTGTCACCTAAGGTTGTGTCAAACGAAGGGCTTACATCCCAAGAACCATCTGTCACTGAGGCGAGCGAGGATGAAGTGGAGGTCCTTCCAGAGGACGTCTCGCTCAGTAAAGAGTGGGTGATGAAGATGAACGCGGGGATGGACGCCGTGGAGATCTTTGGCCAACGCTTGGGGAAGGTGGAAGGCACCCTTAACGTTCTTGAGGGGCACACTCTTGAAGAGATTGAGAGTATCCGAAATGACTTGGAGGGACGTACACAGACTGGGATGGAACTAATGCAAACCATCACTACCTTAGAGTAGGGGTGTGCATTCGAATCGGTTTATCGATAAATCGAATTGATTATTTATTATCGGTTTATCGATTTATCGATTTCGATTTCGAAATTTTCCTTATCGAGTTATTGATTTCGATTTCGATTTTGTCCTCTTCGATTATCGGTTTATCGATAAACCGATAAGATATACTAAAAAAATTACCCTTACTCTATAATACCATTTCTTTTACTCTAAGTCCCTAATCCTATTATTTCATCTACCACATTTAAGGAATGATCATATTTAAAGCTCAAGGGAATGAAGTTCAAATTAATGAAAAATAGAATTAGCCGTGATGATGTATTTTTTTATACCGTTGGAGTGTTGGTGGCATACATTTGATCCCTTACTTTAGTTTCGTTGCATGTGCTTGTTGACACAATTTTTATGTTATAAACGGTATTCGTCTTATTTTAGCTTCTTTTTGTCCATATTAGTTAGGCGTGTTTATAGCAATATACTTTTCGTGGAATCCCGCAAATTTTCTTATTAGTGTAATCGATAACCGAATCGATAAGCCCCAAAAATCGATAAATCGAAATCGAAAAAATCGAAACCTTATTGAAACGATAAGGATAAGCATATGTACAAATTGATAATCGATAAGGGTCAAAATCGAATCGATAAATCGAATGCACGCCCCTACCTTAGAGTGCAGATTCATGGAGGCTTTGAGTACTATCGATGCTATGACGGCAAAGATAGAGTCACTCGAGGAGCATGTCAATGCTGGCGTGACCGAGGTAACCAGCAATGTTATGGTGACGAGGGAGACCAAGATCGAGGCTCCCAAACCCCCGGTGTTCAAAGGTGTTCGTGATGCACAAGAAGTGGAAAACTTCCTTTGGCACTTGGAGAACTACTTCAGGCATGGCAAAGTGAGGGACGATAAGGCCAAGATCAACATTGCGGTATTGTACCTCTCAGAGACTGCCATGCTATGGTGGAGAAGGAAGATGGCCGGCGTGGATAAAGGTCTATGTACTATTAGCACGTGGGATCAGTTCAAAGACGATTCCAAGCGACAGTTCTTTCCAAACAATATCTTGTACGAGGCAAGGCGCAGATTAGGGAATTGAAGCAAACAAGGAGCATACATAACTATGTCAAGGAGTTCACTACTCTTATGCTTCAAATCCCCAACCTGACCAATGATGACTTGTTGTTCCACTTCATGGACGGCTTGCAAAATTAGGCTAAGCAGGAGTTGCAACGCCGACAAGTCACTGATATAGACCAAGCCATAATAGAGGCCGAATCATTGATGGATTTCAGGCATGACAAGCACGATAAAGGCAATGGCAAGAAGTCAAAGGTTAATAATGTCAAAGGTTGGGGAGACTGTGGCAAAGGCAAGGAGATACAACAACAATACTCCAAGACTCAAGATTTCAAAAAGTCGAGTGGCCGTCAGGGCTACGCCGAGAAGAAGGCGCAGGTCGAGAAGAAGGGATCCTATATATGCAGAGGGCCACATGGCTTCAGGAATTGTCCTGACCTTAAGAGCCTTAGTGCCATGGTACGTGAGTGGAAGGAGCAGCCATAGGGAGAGAGTCGGGGAACCGCACAATTGGGTATGATCGGATTATATGGTGTTGTCACGAAGCAAGCTATCCAACCTACCGAGAATGGCAATCAGTACATGGATCTCACCATCAACAACAAGTTTGCTCGTGCAATGGTGGATACTGGAGCAACTCATAATTTCGTGACTGAGGCTGCCGCAAAGAGACTAGAATTGAAGCTTGCTCCAACCAACTCTCGCGTCAAGATCGTGAATGCCGAGATACAAAATGCTCGTGGGGTAGCTAATGGAGTTGGTGTCAAATTGGGAACTTGGAAAGGTATGAAAAACTTTACCGTAACCGCTATGGATATCTTTGACATCATACTGGGGCAAGAGTTCTTTAGACTGTCATACTTTAATCAACCCCTACCTCCAACGTCTCTTGGTTATGGAGAGAGAAGGAGCTTGCATGGTACCTACAGTGACTATGCCACACAGACAGATCCAAGCACAACTCTCAGCTATGCAGGTTTTCAGGGGGGACCAAGAAGGGGGAGTCGACGTTCGTGGCAACTATTGCAAGTCTAGAGGAAGACAAGAATTTTCAAGAGACAGTGCCGCCTTGCATAGAGAAGTTGGTTGAGGAGAACAAAGATGTCATGCCCGAGGAATTACCTAAGCACTTGCCGCCTAGGCGAGAGGTGGATCACAAGATTGAGTTGGAGCCAGGGGCTAAGCCACCCGCATTTGCCCCATATCATATGACACCGCCCGAGATGGAGGAGCTCAAGAAACAATTGAAAGAGTTGTTGGATGCTGGTCACATTCGCCCATCAAAGGCACTTTTCGGCACACCAGTATTGTTCCAGAAGAAGAAGGATGGATCGTTGCACTTATGCATAGACTACCGAGCACTTAATAAGGTTACAGTGAAGAATAAGTACCTGATCCCGCTCATTGCTGATTTGTTCGATAGACTTGGGCAAGCCAAGTACTTTACCAAGTTGGATCTTCGAAAGGGCTACTACCAGGTTCGCATTGCGGAAGGGGATGAGCCAAAGACAGCATGCGTGACAAGATATGGAGCCTTTGAGTGGTTGGTGATGCCCTTCGGCTTAACCAATGCACCGGCCACATTTTGCACCCTTATGAACAAGATTTTTCATCCCTACCTTGATCAGTTCGTGGTAGTCACAACAACACCTTGGAGGAACACATGGAGCACTTAAAGAAGGTTTTCCAAGTTTTGCGGGAAAACGAGCTATACATCAAGAGAGAGAAGTGCGAGTTTACACAATCAAAGGTGCACTTCTTGGGCCATGTCATTAGCAATGGCGAGCTATGAATGGACGAGGCTAAGGTATGTGATATCCAGGAGTAAGAGGCACCCATAAAAGTAATTGAGTTGAGATCCTTCCTTGGCTTTGTTAACTACTATCGTCGGTTCATTAGTGGATACTCAACAAAGGCCGCACCATTGACTGAGTTTCTAAAGAAGAAGAAGCCATGGGTTTGGATGGAGTATTGTCAAAAAGCATTTGAAGGCCTTAAGGCAGCTGTAATAGAGGAGCCAGTCTTGGCATTACCTGACTTTGCCAAGACATTTGAGGTGCACACAGATGCCTTAGACTTTGCCATTGGGGGTGTCCTGATGGAGGATATGCATCCCATAGTATTTGAGAGCCGCAAGTTAAATGAGACGGAGCAGCGTTACACGGTACAAGAGGAGGTGCCATTATGCATTGCCTTCATACATGGATACATTATCTGCTCGGGTCGAGGTTCGTGGTCAAGACTGATAATGTGGCTACGAGCTACTTTCAGACACAGAAGAAGCTCACACCAAAACAGGCTAGGTGGTAGGATTTCTTGGCCGATTTTGATTATGCGCTGGAGTATTAGCCGGGAAAAGGTAATGTTGTAGTTGATGCCTTGAGTCGGAAAGCCGAGCTTGCTGCAATCACTTCAGCGAGATGGAACATTCGGGAGGCTATAAAAGAAGGCATGCAGCATGATCAAGCAGCCAAACAGCTTATCGAGTTAGCCAACAAAGGCAAAACGAGACGGTTTTGGATAGAAGACGGCCTACTACTTACCACAGGTCGGCAGGTCTACGTGCCTAGGTTTGGAGACATTAGACGACGGATCATAAGAGAGAGTCATGACACAATGTGGGCTGGTCATCCAGGTCAACGTTGCACTAGGGCCTTGGTTGAGTCAGTCTACTATTGGCCATGCATACGAGATGACATGGAATGCTATGTGCAGACTTGTCTTGTCTGTCAACAGGACAAGGTTGAACAACAACAACCGGGAGGACTTTTGGAGCCACTACCAGTTGTAGAGCGTCCATGGGAGAGCATGACTATAGACTTTATCACTTGCCTACCGAAGTCTGACGGTTATGGTACTATTATGGTGTCATGGATAGATTTTCCAAATATGCCACTTTTATGTCCGCCTCACCGGGTTGCACAGCTAAGGAAGCTGCCAAGCTATTCTTTAAGAAAGTGGTAAAGTATTGGGGCTTACCAAGGCATATCATCAGTGATCGAGACCCCCGCTTCACTAGGAACTTTTGGAGAGAGTTGTTCGACATACTTGGCACGGAACTGCACTTTTCTACTAGTTTCCACCCACAGACGGATGGACAAACGGAACGAGTCAATGCTTACTAGAATGTTACTTGAGGCATTGTCACACCTCCTTTTTGCACAAAGCTCCTAGACATCGCCCAATTCTCTTATAACTTGTAGCGGAGTGAGTCCACTGGGCGGACATCATTTGAGCTAGCCACAGGCCAACAACCACAAACTCTACATTCATTACCAGCCGCGTTCGAGGGAAAGAGTTTGGGGGCTTATCATATGGCCAAAGGATGGGACGAGCAACTCGACACTGTTAAGTCCTACTTGGATAAGGCAGCTAAGAAGATGAAGAAGTTTGTGGACTGTAAGCGGCGTCCCACATACTATAGAGTTGGGGACATGGTCATGGTGAAGTTTAACCCAAGGCAGTTCAAGGCAATACGGGGCATGCATCAGAATCTGATTCGCAAGTATGAGGGGCCATTTAAGATCGTCGCCAAGATTTCATACAAGATTGACATGCCATCGTATCTTAAGATCTACCCTGTGTTTCATGCCAGCATGCTTAAGACATATCATGAAGATAAGGATGATCCGAGTAGGGGCCAATCAAGTCGAGCGCCAATGACTATCACCGCCTCGCATGATCGGGAGATTGAGGCTATTATAGATTACCAGGCCAGGCGAAAACAACGGCAAAAAGCCACCGCTATGTTCCTCGTCCATTGGAAAGGGCAATCACCGGAGGAGGCCATGTGGGAACGATATGAAGACTTTTGTGGCAATTCAAAGATAAGATCCGAGAGTTTATGCAGCAGCATTGCGTCGCGGTCGTCGCAATATTGGGTGGAGGAGAGTGTGATGACCCGCCATGTCATCATGCCACATAGGCGCCATTTGGCATATATTAATGCCATGTGGAAGCTTACATAAAAACAAGGCTAGTATTTGTGAGAAGATTCTAGAGAGGTATGGACATTTCCTTAAGAGAACCTAGATCCTTATGGATTTGCTAAGAAAGACCTTGGAATCTTCTAGGCTTGTAGAGAATTCTTGAAAAATCCCTTATCTTGTAAATATCAAGGACTTGTGTAATAATTAATATTTACACACTAGCCCCTAGGAGACTAGTATATAAAGGGGGTCATTCATTTGTAATTCACCAAGCAAACAATTCAAGTTCTCTCTAATACAAAGCTTCCTTTAACAATTCTCGTGTGTTCTTTCTTCCATTCTCTTAGCGATCTTGAGTGTAGTAAGGCTGACTTGACATAGCAAGAACGTGAACAAGTTGTGTAAGATTGTGAGCGAGTTATCAAGTGTCGCACGTGTACTTAGTTAACAACTAAGGACGTGACATATATGACCAATCTCTTCATTCCCAAATCTCTAAAAGAACATATTTTTTTAAATTGTGTTAATTTGACGACTCTTTGAAGAATTGATATACAAATTTATAATAAATATCCAATTACTTTAGATTCAGTAATATACCACATAAGAGACAAAATAATATATTCTAAAGGATATATTCCCTTTAAATTCACACAAAATATATGTGCTTCAATCATAAATGACGAATGCTTATTTAATACCCATTATGAATTAATTTTACAAGAATTAATTATTTTCCAAATAGTTTTAATTTTCGAGTTAATTAACTAATGCTAAAACTATTTAATACTAATCCACTAGGATAATGACACTTCAAAACCAAGTGTATGCTTCCACTATTAATTTCAAGTAAATATGTCAGGATCGAGTCATCTTTCAATAGTAAATTCTTTTATTGCCTTTGATTTAGTAATTTTTTTAGCGACACGATCAACATTCATCATTTTTAGAAACTTATATTTTTATGTTATAATTCAAATATAATCTTTTCAAAAATAATAAATTTTGAGATAGGATACACGCGCACCGCACATAACCATAGACTAGTATATATATATGCACCTCACAACAACAAGAAGATGAAATATTTCGTTTGCTCTGTGTGTGTTGTCAAGGTATATACATTGTACAAGTGAGATGCATATCAATGCTGCAAATAAAAAAGGGCAGCCAGGTGCACTAAGCTCCCGCCATGCGCGGAGTTCGGAGAAGGGCCGAACCACAAGGGTCTATCGTACGTAGCCTTACCCTGCATTTCTGCAAGAGACTATTTTCACGGCTCGAGCCCGTGACCTCCTGATCACATGGCAACAACTTTACCAGTTACGCTAAATCTCCCCTTCAAATCAATGCTACAAATAGAACAATGATATATGTCAAACGGACCCAATGAGGGTCAAAATTTGAAGTGTCGTGGTTATAATAAACATTTATTGGGTCGAGGCCTTGTATGATATGAAAAGTACAGTAGAGCACGGGCTGGAAAATTATATTGTATATATAAGGCAAATTCCGTTGTGTTCTCCCCCTCCTCTCTCTCTCTCTCTCTCTCTCTCTCTTTCTCTCTCTCTCTCTCTCTCTCTCTATATATATTGACACTGCCTAAAAGGATAGCTCATTTTTTCCCACCTGTTCAAAACCTTTGTGAGGTTGCTAATTTTTTTCTTTTTTAAACCTTTTTTTTAACCCCTTAACGGAATCCTGTCTCCATCACTATATCATCAGAGTGTCTTGGCTGAGGATGTTTTCCTTGTTTTTTCAGGAAACAAGAGACTGATGGCAGAGCTCATTAATTCCATACAAACAGTAAAAAAAGCCTAATGGTTGCACATTGTGCAAAACAAAAGAAATGAGGTGTTTATGAACAACCAAACAAGGGAATACAAATGAGATAAAAAAAAAAGGCCATAATTTGGGCAAACAATGTATCTTCACCACAATCTTCTTGTGACAATTGATGTATGTGCCCTAAATGTAATATTATTGGATTTTATGCCCTTAACAGTTATATTAATATTTAATAATACTTTCAATGTTAATTAAAAAATATGTAAACTATAAAGTTAGTTTAGTAATATTAAATTTGCCTTGGGATTGTCAAAGAATTATTAAGGTACATGTATCTAAATCCTTCACTATACAAAATTAAGCTCTTTAACTTCCCATGCATATAATACTTGTGAACACCTAATTTTTGACAACATTTAATTTTTTATCACTTCTTTTATGTAAATATTTTAGGAGATTTTAACCTACTATTATTTTAGCTTTATTACACTTTTTATTATAGGATAAAAATACAAAAAAAATTAAAAGGTGAATTATCACTATTAATATTTTTTTATTATTTTTTGTTTTATTATAAAAAACCGAAAATATTATTTTTTAAAAAATAATAATAAAATATTCGGGAATGATTTAAGAAAAAGGGAAGTATTGAATAAAAAAAAATATAAAAGTAAAAATAGGTGGAATTCTCTTTTAAAAAAAAAAGTAAAAGAATGTAGAAAATTAAAAAATAAATAAAAAGTTTTGTGAAAATTTTAAAAAATTAAAAAGTAAAAGAAGGTTGGAATTAAAAAATAAATATAAAGGTATCTGAAAATTTAAAAAATTTAAAGTAAATGAAAGTAGCATTTTTAAAAGAAAAAGGAAAAGAAAGTGGTTTGTTTTTTTAAAGAAAAGTTAAATAAAGTGAGATTCTCTTTTAAAAAAATAAAAAGTGGGATTTTAAATAAGATAAAAGTAATTAAAGTTGGAATTTTAAAAATAAAAGTAAATAAATGTGGGATTTCTTTTTCTAAAAAAATAAAAGCAATTTGTAAGTGAGATTTCTTTTAATTAAAAATTAAAAAAATAAAAAAAAAACAAATCTGAAAAATTTCGAAAATTATACTATAAATAGAACAGAAAATTTAGGAAGAAGGGGGTTCAAAAAAGAGAAAAAAAGAGATAGAGAGAAGAAGAAAAAGAGGGGGCGGAGAGAGCGGTATACACTCGATATACACTATAGATACACTGGATATACAGGGACAGAATTCATTCTGGAGAGAGTAAAAAAGATAGAACCAAATTTTCTGAAATATTGAGAGCGGAAGAGCACCAGAGAGAGTTCAAAGCTAGAAATAGAAAATAAAGAGAGATTTTCGGACTATTTTTCTTCTCCATTTTTACTAGTTTTCTCCGTGTTGCTGGGATTTCTAGATTGAGGTGTTGAAGTTACTCTGTTGGGCTTTCTGCTGCTGTATTTTGTTGTTTGTTATTGCTGATTGCTTACCCCATTTTTATGTTCTACATACCAGGTACACACATGAACTCACTGGTGATGTAACTCTGAGATTAAGCATGAAATAAAGTATTTGGGCAGTTGCTCGTTGGATGAGGCGTCTGTTGTTATTCCATTATAAATGATAGTTGAAATATGTTTTGAGATGATTAACACTCGATGAAATTTGAAGCTGTGGAATGTGTACTTAACGAGGACTATATAAGATCAGTAATCTCACCTTATTCGATTATAGATTTAGTAGTTAAACACTGAATTCAGTGGCATAGACTTTCAGGTTAACTGTATACTCTAAATAGTCCAGTACGCTGTAATGTGGTAGCGAATAATGTTAGTTTCCAATCGTTAATTGTTAGTGTTAGTTTAAATGAGTATTATTAAGCTTGAATTTGTTTCCAGTGATCGTAAAGAAGAAAGACAAGTTTAAAAGAGGTTTGTGTCTCGTTGATTCAATTTCGTAGTTCAGCTGGTTCGAAGTATTAATGTGTTTGAGTGTTAATCTAGTAGTAGTGATTTGAATTGGGCCTTTAGCTGGCTTGTATGAATTGGTTATTTTGTTGTGAACTATTTGGGCATATGTGAAGTAATTTGAAATAAGTGTAACAGATCTGGGCCTGCTGTTGGGCCTTACGTGACTGGGCTGCCGATGGCCCAGTTTCCAGAGATGTTTGGTTATAGTTTAGGAAAAACACGGGTTGCCCAGCTCAGGGAATCGATCTCCCGATCTGTCCTCCAAAGCCTGGTCAGTTGAGGCGTCTTGAGTCACACAGTTTGGGCCATTTGGGTCTGAGATTAAATGGAAGATGGACTGATAATACCCAAGGGATAGGTGGTGGATCTCATTATCTCACAATAATTAATCAGGATTTTATTTTATTTTAGAGACAAATAGAAAATCGTAGTCACTTTTAGGTTGGCTTTTTAATAAAATAAAATGAGACGAGTCTCGCCAAATAAAACGTACAAACGGCGGGGCCCTCAATAAATGGTTATTTTAAATACTTAGACTTCGGGATGGGCCGTTTAGCAAAATTCCACGGCCTTCCCTAAAATAATGATACGCTAGTCGCTTTAGGCGCGCCTTTAATAATTTACTTTCTTAAACTCGGGTGCACATTTATGTGACCCAAATCCAAATCTCGACAGAGTTGAAATGTGTCAATAACCACGGGTGCATTGATGTGACGTGGCTCGAGATGTATTTTCACGACGTCGCAATTCTCGTTAAAAATAATGATAATAAAAGCGATAAACAGTTAAAATTTGCACATAGGTTCAACATGTATTAAAATCAGATAAATAAGCCGAATATGACAGTTGAGCGACCGTGCTAGAACCACGAAACTCGGGAATGCCTAACACCTTCTCCCGGGTTAACAGAATTCCTTACTTAGATTTCTGGTTCGCGGACTGTAACACAGAGTCAATCCTTTCCTCGATTCGGGATTCAACCGGTGACTTGGGACACCATAAATCTCCCAAGTGGCGACTCTAAAATAAATAAATAAATCTCATTTCGATTGTCCTTTAATTGGAAAAACTCCCTCTGCGCCCCTTTGCGGTGGCGCGTGTAAAAAGGAGGTGTGACAGCTCTGGCGACTCTGCTGAAGATCCAACCCAGAATCTCTAGTTCAGGGTTCAGAATTCGAGCTTGGAATAATTGTTATAATTGGCTTTGTTTATTATCTGATCTTTACATGTTTGGGCCTAATGTGCTAAATGTTGCTTTTACCGCTTTGATACTATCTGAACTGTATATAAACTGCTACGAAACCCTTCTCTTCTCATATTCGGGGATGGGCTCGCTGGTCGAGACTCTCTATTCTGTTAGTGTCATACCTTGAAATAAGAAAGAGGCTCGGACAAGTTACTAAGCCGGATGGCCTTTTGGTTCCCGGTACGTAGCCCTCTCCTCGACTCGAGTTGTCCGCTCGGGTACACAGTATGGAACAAATGCCCAGGTTATAAACCTAGAATAACTCAGCTTCATGTCGGATCCCTAGTAGGAATGTTTGTTTGCATCACGTGCATTTGACTTTGGAGGCTCAACACAGGGGTTGGGTCTGTCTAGGACAGGTGTACCAAAAATGAAAATGACCATCCTGATGCATCTTACTTACTACTTGTGTATTTATTTGATTCGGACTTGCATGCTGACCGACTTTTGAATATTTTGAGGAAAGAGAAATAGCAGTATGAGGGTTAAAGAGAGTTAATCGCCTGTTTTGAAAAAATCAAATAGTGTCGAAACTCTGCCGAATTTTTGAGAAAATGAAAAAAAAATAAAAAAATATAGTTTTATTTGCCAATGAAAAGAGTCTGGTTTTCAAAAAGAAAAAGTTTGTTTTATCTGCCCGAACTACGCCAGTTTGATTCTCATAGGGTGTGAGATAGGTAGGCAACCCCCATCGGGTCCAACTTCGCTTCTTGAGAAATTAGCCAAATTTTATTCGAAAATAATTAGGGTGATGTCATTCTTGCTAGAAATAGCCGAATGTCCCTAAAGGGCGCCGGAAGGCTATTTTTGCAAAAACAGCCGCCCGTGGTCATTTTTTTTAGGTTTTTACCGGTTAGCCGACACAGCCTTACAATCTTCGACCCCGAGGTGCTAAAAGGTCGTACTGGCAAAACCAGGTTTTATTTTAAATAAATAAAGATAAAAAAAAAGAAAAAAAGGGGAAAGTGTCCAGGTTATCTTTGAGTCAATTGAATCGTGATTTTTGCTTAACCACCTTAATAAATGTGCAGAATGAGCACAAGTCAGAATTTGCACGTAACAATTATGAACAAGATCCCGTTGGAGTTGCACATGTGGTGGGATGACTTGGGCGAATCAGGACGCGACGCAGTCAATCTATACCTGGGAGGCCTCACTGGGTTGCTGAAAATTAATCCTAGGGGGGCTATTATAAAGGCCTTGGTCGCATTCTGGGACCCGACTCGGAACGTGTTTCATTTCTCGGATTTTGAACTTACCCCAACATTGGAAGAAATAGTCGGATACATCGGGGGTCCCAAAATTCCTCTTTAGCAAGGGCCGTAACCGTACACAGGTTCCTAGACTCTTTGAAAATAAGCAGGGGGGTCCACAATCTAGATTTGGCAGCTGGTTTTTGTACTTTGCGGTTTATATACAACAGATATGGCCACATAGGGGGGTTCAATAAGCCGGAAAACAAAATCTATAGCAAAGGAAATCGCCTTAAGTGGGAAGAACATAGGTGTTTTGCATTCATGGTAGCCTTTTTGGGACTCCTGGTGTTTCTTAGAAAAGACGGGAACATTGACATACGAATATCTGGGGTTGTCAACACTTTACTTACTCAGGCCAACAACACCCTTGCACCCATGATAGTAGCTGAAATCTTCCGCGTTCTCACAGCCTGCAAATCCGGGGAAAACTTTTTTGAGGGGTGCAACGCGTTGCTGCAGATGTGGATGATCGAACACCTATGTCGTCATCTTCAATTTATGAGTTATGGGTCGACGGAGAAAACGTGCATAGAGGAATTTCCTACGAGGGTTGACAGAATCAACTTAGCAGAAGGGGTCACAGAGTGGACAGCACGCCTCCATTCTGTCATTGCGAGCCAAAAAGAGTGGACATTTGGATGGCTACCTGTGGATGAGATCGTATATATGCCAGCCACTGGACCCCATTTCCTTTTGATGGGGCTCAGGAGTATCCAGCCCTATGCCCCATATCGAGTTTTGAGGCAGTTAGGGAGATGCCAGATAGTTCCGAAAGATAAGGATCTTAGCGGCCAAGTAGTTGAGATCGGGCCCCACGAACAATTTTATGAAGCAGCAGTCCGACAAATTTGGAGCGAATGTCAATACTTAACAGCCAATACATGTGTACGTGATCGGTCCAAGGGTGAAGTTTCGCCGGGATACCTTGCTTGGTTTAGGTAAGAAATCGAGTTTGGGAGACCGGCCAAAAGGCCCCATCTCCAGGAGTTCGTCCAGGCGTCGCAAGAACAGTGGGATTGGTTGGCTAAAGAAGAGAGTTACAGGGCAGAAATAGGCAAGCTGAGGCAACAAATTAGAGACCTGGAATTTGAAAATAGTCTGCAGGTTGATGCCGATCGGGGAGAAAAGAGCAAATTGGCCCAAGAAAATGAGGCACTGAAAGCCCAATTCCGACAAATGAGGAGAGATGCTGACAAACAACAAAGGAGTCAGTCGGATGAGCGGTTAATAAAAGGGTTGAAAAAGAAAATCGGTGAGTGCCGGGATGATTTGAAGAAATCTGAGGATACCATAACACAACTCCAGGCACAATGGGCAAAGAGAACGAAAGAGCGCACACAGTACTTACAACAGGCAAGGAAAGATTATGAAAAGACCATTATCAGTCTAAAAAGGAAGGTGACCACCCTAGAGAGCAAGGCGGCTAAACAAGCCAAGGCTTTTGAAACCGAGAGTAAACACTGCTATAATCTGATGGCTTCGATGGAAGATGAAATACAGCAGTTACGGAAACAACATCTGCATGATTCTCGGGTTTTGAAGGCTAGAGGGGATCAGATAGAACGCCTACTCCTAGAGAAAGACCGAACCAGGAACAAGATTCTGACTATTGCTCATGCTATTACCAGGAAATGTCGGGAGTGTGAAAACATGACTCGCATTACCTTCTTCTCGGCGGTGATGATATTTGTGAAGCAAATCATGTATGAATTGGAACAGCTGGAAAGGAACCTTACACCTAAACCGGCGGCGAGGCCGAATGATGCCCCGCGGACACCCAAATTTAAAACTTTAATGTGTTCATAGTTTGAATCTGCATTTTTCTTTTTCCTAGAGTCTGTTGTCTGTTAGAGTCTGTCTTTCTTTCGCGTCAGAATCTGTCAGTAGTTATCGAGTTTATACTTTGTTTGGTTTCGAGTTTGTTATTTTCCTTTCCAAAAAGCGTCTGGTTTGTAATAGAATATTTATTTTCACACCTCCTTTTTGCGCGCCCGTCCCCGAAGGGTTAAGTGCGCGGGTGGAGTTTTTTCCAATTTAAGTGACAATATTCGAAATGGGATTATTTATTTAATTCAGAGTCGCCACTTGGGAAAGGTTTGGCTTTTGGTGTCCCAAATCACCGGTTTATCTTGAATCCCAAATCGAGGAAATTTTCGACTTTTCCGAATGAAGTCTGCGAACCAGAAATTCTAAGTAAAGAATTCTGTTGACCCGAGGGAAGGTGTTAGGCACCCTCGAATCCCGTGGTTCTAGCACGGTCGCTTAAATTGTTATAATGGCTAAATATCTGATTTAAATACATGTTATGACTTACGTGCTTTTATTAAGTTTAAACCGCTTTTATTATTATCATTTATTTTATAGAATTGCAACGTCGTGAAAATGCGTCTCGAACCACGTCACAATCAATGCACCCGTAGTTGTTAACACATTTTGACTTCGTTGAGACTTGGATTTGAGTCACATCAATGTGCACCCGATTTTAAAAATATAATTCACTTAAAGTCGCGCCTAAAGAATCTAAACGCATTATTATCTTTGGGACGGCAGTGGAATTCACTAAACAGTCCGTCCCAAATTCTAAGTATTCATCATGATCAATTATTGAGGGCCCCACAAATTTGCATTTTTATTCGGCGAGGCTCGTCTCATTATTTTAGAAGGGTACCCTACAGTGGCTACATTTCTACTTCGTTTATCTTTAAAGAGAAGGATGATGCCGAACTTTGCTTGTTTGAACAAATACAGACTGAATCCTTATTATGTTTGCCGAACCTAGACTTGTTTGATTTACCTGATTGATTGTTTATGAGGTGAGGGTTACCACATGCTTTGTCTTCATCGAGTGAATACGCTTATTAATTGGCTAAGTGAGATTGCAAACAAACTGACAACATATATTGAGTTATGTTTAACGACCTCCCAGTTCTGCTTTAACACTCTAACCTATTTGAATTCGATAAACGAAATCGGCTATTTATTAGGAAAATTGCTACTAATTGAACTCAAAATGACTATTAGTTTCTCGCAACAATCATCACATCATTTTGAAACAAAGAATCTATACCGAAACCCGATATCGAACCTGCATTGGAACTAATAAACTGACAGGAGAACTGGCATTCATAGCCAGACTCTTAATGTGACTGCATGAGAGTTTGTTTGGGATACATCTATCCCAGACCTAATACCGCGGATTTGTCAATTCAGTGGTCTAGGCAAAAATACCTACAAGTGCTTGCCATGACTCTATGTTATACAGTCGTAACTAAGCCAAACAGCGTTATACTGAACTGAATGTATAATAAATCAAACATGCTGTCTATGTCATACTGTCATTACTATTGAACAATGCTATCTAACAGTCCATCTCAAATAGAATGTATGCTAGTTTATACAAAGTGTTTGCAGTTTGCAGTAAAAATACAATCCCAACTAACATTCGACCTATTTTTTAACACCAATGTTATAACATGAACAACTGTTCGTTTTCTTTATTTTTCTACTTCAACTTCAAACTTTCAACAATACAAGGTTTCAGAGGTTGTGTACCTGGAAATATTTGACAATTGAAGAAAAGGGCAGTCAGCAGAATACAATGACAAACAAAATGCAGCAGCAATCACAGCACTATCAGTAGCAGCAGGGCAGAATAGCAGCAGGCAAAGCAATATAACCAGAAACAGGCTTGAGTGCTGAGATGCAGCTATGGCCAATAGAAAACAATAGCCAAATAACAGCAAACCCAGTGGAGTAGAATCAAAACTCTAGACAGACCAAACCAGTAGTAAACCAATGGAAACACTCGACTAACAGACACAACTGGAATTTCAAAGAATCAGAATTGATTTGAACAAGTTGAGCAGCTGAAACCCAATAATAATAGGAGGGAAAAGTTTCTGATTGTTGGTTGTATAGCTTCTATCCCTTAACCTCTCTCTATCTGTGTTTTGTGTTTTTTTTTCCTTTTCAGCTCTTAAGGTTCAATCTCTATCTCCTCCTAATTCTGTATGTCCATCCCCTTATAAACCTCAAAAACTATCTCTTTTAACAGCCTGTTTTTCAGAACACCCCAGTACCCCTCCCATGTGCCTTCCATTTTCAATTCCAACTTTAGCTAATTGAGTATTAAACCCCATCAACATTCCCTGGCAGATTTCACTTTTAAAAGGTTTAAATACTTCTTTAAACTAAAGCCAAGTATGGGCAGTGGAATGTATCTAACAGCATATGCTGTCAAATTGTTTTTAACTTAACAAAGGCCTTTATGCAGGCCACAGGCTGTGCACAAAGCACATGAGATGCACCAATGCACATGCTGTGCACGAGTGCACATGCCTTCCAATTCAGAATCTAAACACAAACAATCCAACAGCTATAAGTGAACAAAACTGGCTCTTAATTGATTCAGGCAAATGTTCAATAGAAGCAAATCGATTTAACTTTGTTCAGACAGTTGAAACTAATTGACGACACATGTCGACTCGACTATATTAGCATTAACATACACAAACGTAGCCAAATCAGACATTCAAAAGCATGGGACACATGACTCGACTTATACTGATTAAGCAGGATTATACTTTGAGGAATCAGTTAGTCAGTACAAATTTGGAATACAACCAATACACATGTCTTATCAGAATAGGAGGGGTTCAAACAAAACACAGTGGTTCAGGCAAAGTGGTCAATCAGAAGGTGGTAAAATTTAAAGACACAAATTGAAACAAAACATGACCAGATATTTAAAACAAATCACACGAACTAAAACAAATAAAGGAAAGAAAACAAACTCACCTTAAAGCTTGCAAAGTTAAAAGTTTGAACTCGGATTTGGACAGACCTTTCTTAAGGCTGAACGGACTTTAATCGAAGTGTTTCTCAGATGAGAAACACTTCGATTAAGGTCCATTATACCTTAATCTCTTTGGCTCGGACTGGCATGGGCCAGTGATGAAGGACACAAAACTTTCAAACTTAGATCTGGGATTCAGGCTTCCCTGATCAGATTCGGACCAAACCAAGTATGGTTTGGTCACGAGGAGGGTCTGGGGAGTGTCTGGTGTGAAGCTTGGGTTGATTGGTGTAGATTAGGTTCCGACTCGAATCTTCAAATGAAGATTCGAGCAGGTGGGGTAGGATTCGAAGTGTGTGGTTGGTAGATTTAGGTTCAGGATGGCATGGGGGTTCTATGGTGTTCAGGTGGAGGTCACCGGCGTTCAGGCCGTCGGGTTTCTGGTGAAGGTGTGCAGGGGCAGCTAGGGTTTGAAGGGGATGGGTTTGGTGAAGACGAAGGCGGGGTGTTGGCTAGGGGGGCAGGGTATGGTGAATGGTTTATATAGTTAGTAGGTGGGTGAACCTCGACCGTTAGATCAATCTAGATCTACGGTCTGGATCTGAAGGCTTAAATGGAACAGTGTCGTTTTGAGGGTTGAGGGTTGGGGTCAGTACGGGTGAGACGGGTCGGGTTTATTGGTGGGTTATGGGGAATTGATCTTGGCCATTGATCAATCTGAGATCAACGGCCCAGATCAGGCATGACTCAAATGACATCGTTTGGACGTCCTGGGCATCAGGTGGCCTGGACCGGGCAGGCTTGGTTTGAACGTTGTTTGTTTGGGCCAATTTATTAAAATTGGCCCAATCCGGAATAATTGCTGATTTTTTTTCTTCTTTTTTTTTATTTTAAAAACAAAACTAAGCAAATCAAAATTAAAAATTAAATACACACTCAATACAATTATTTGCACACACACTAAAATATTTCAAAACAGGTAAAATCAAACAAATCAAAATCACGGACGAAGATGCCTATTTATGATTTCTCTTTTTTTTAACGACCGGATTACGGTTCGAATTACGCCTGACACACACATTTTGTATTTTAAATAAATAAATAAGAAAAAATAAAATGGGTAAAAGTCATGAATAAATCAACAAAGTGCAGCACAGAAATCCGAAAATTGTACAGCAGGGCCAATTATTATTTTTTATTTCCTTTTGGAGCGATTGTCGTGCGAAACAAAAATCACGTGCTCACAGCTGCCCCTCTTTGTTCGGAAACACGAAGGGTTTTCGTGCAAAGATAAAGTGAGCGTGTATGAGCGATTTTTGCCTATAGACCACTCCGTATTAAGCATTTTTTTGAAAGATCTGACCGAATCTTGCTTCAAAGATTTCCTACATATCCTGGGCTAAACAGGAATCGGGTCAATGTAGTTCGAGAAGTTTTGGTAGCTGGGACTACCATGGGACTGCAATGCTTGCTGCTACTGCTGCTGCTGTTGTCACTGCTACGTCACTGACCGCCTTATTACAACCAAATGAAAATTAGAAACTGAACTAACTACTTATATGTATGTCAACTGCTAGTTACAAGATTCCTATCTATGATTCTTTTACGACTTGATCTTGGGTCTTAGCTGATTCTGCTTGTAGACTCCGATCTGAATCTTGATGCTTGCGAGTTGCGGCGACTTGTGTAACCTCTGGGATACTGAGTGAGGCGTGACTGGCAGGGTTCAGGACCTTAATTAAATGCTGGAGTCAATCCGCCTTCCATTTACTTCGAATCTTGGGACACCTCTTTTTCTTCTTTGATTTTGAGTTGAGACTCATCTCGTGGGTCATTTCGATCCGTGTGGCTCGAGGTTAGACCTGCGGGAAAAAACAAACAAACGAACGAAATTTTCTGCCCCAGTTTCACTAGGAAAATTTCGTTAATTATTCACCAGGAAGTTCATAAAATTGATGAAAGAGGATATGCATGCTCAGTTCAGGGCTGGAGCCCTAACACCGGCTAGCTGGGGAGAGGTTCGGTTTGGGGTTTAAAACCCTAACACCGAACAAAGGAAGAAATCAGTTTAGGGTTTAAAACCCTAATGCTGATTGCATGGAAAAGCTTAGTTTAGAGTTTAAAACTCTAATGCTGGCTGAAAGGAAAAAGTTCAGTTTAGGGTTTAAAACCCTAATGTTGACTAAAAGGAAAATTCAGTTTAGGGTTTAAAACCCTAATGCTGATTGCACGGAAAAGCTCAGTTTAGAGTTTAAAACTCTAATGCTGGCTGAAAGGGAAAAGTTCAGTTTAGGGTTTAAAACCCTAATGCTGACTAAAAGGAAAATTCAGTTTAGGGTTTAAAACCCTAATGCTGATTGCATGGAAAAGCTCAGTTTAGAGTTTAAAACTCTAATGCTGGCTGAAAGGAAAAGGTTCAGTTTAGGGTTTAAAACCCTAATGCTGACTAAAAGGAGAATTCAGTTTAGGGTTTAAAACCCTAATGCTGATTGCATGGGAAAGCTCAGTTTAGAGTTTAAAACTCTAATGCTGGCTGAAAGGAAAAAGTTCAGTTTAGGGTTTAAAACCCTAATGCTGATTGCATGAAAAAGCTCAGTTTAGAGTTTAAAACTCTAATGCTGGCTGAAAGGAAAATTCAGTTTAGGGTTTAAAACCCTAATGTTGATTGCATGAAAAAGCTCAGTTTAGAGTTTAAAACTCTAATGCTGGCTGAAAGGAAAATTCAGTTTAGGGTTTAAAACCCTAATGCTGATTGCATGGAAAAGCTCAGTTTAGAGTTTAAAACTCTAATGCTGGCTGAAAGGAAAATTCAGTTTAGGGTTTAAAACCCTAATGCTGATTGCATGGAAAAGCTCAGTTTAGAGTTTAAAACTCTAATGCTGGCTGAAAGGAAAATTCAGTTTAGGGTTTAAAACCCTAATGCTGATTAAAAGGAAAATTCAGTTTAGGGTTTAAAACCCTAATGCTGATTAAAAGGAAAATTCAGTTTAGGGTTTAAAACCCTAATGCTGATTGCATGAAAAAGCTCAGTTTAGAGTTTAAAACTCTAATGCTGGTTGAAAGGAAAATTCAGTTTAGGGTTTAAAACCCTAATGCTGATTGCATGAAAAAGCTCAGTTTAGAGTTTAAAACTCTAATGCTGGCTGAGAGGAAAAAATTCAGTTTAGGGTTTAAAACCCTAATGCTGATTAAAAAGGAAAATTCAGTTTAGGGTTTAAAACCCTAATGCTGATTGGCTGGGGATAAAGCTCGAGAATACTACACGATCTATTTTTGAGTTTTCTTGTTTTAATAGAAGATAAAAGGGAGTTTTGCGGGAACTTACCTTTTGAGTGAATTCCTTATTGCCAAAATGTTTCTTGTACCCGTGTACCTTCTTCTTTGGGCGACACCTGCTTCTTGCACGGTTGTCTTGGATTAACACCTGTTTCAACTTCTCAGACAAAGAACAATTGTTAGTTCGGAAATGACGGTTGGTTCGGTGACCTTGATCGTTCCCAATTGCTTCGTTGTGTCTTTACTTCTGTTGCGAAGTCCCGCCATTGATTTGATTCGAATGGCAAAACCTTTAGACTGCACATGCTTGTATTTCCGGATTCTGTGATGACTTGCTTCGTAAGGCTTTTTTTTCTTTTTGTCCCGTTTTGATTGAAGGTTCTCAACGGGGATTTTATTGGAGGTGTTCTGTGGGAACTTGTACAAAAGGAAGCTCTGTGGGGGGAATATTTACAAAGTGGATTCGTTGTGCGGATTCTGTACAATGGGGTATGCTGGGTTTTGTTTCAAAACGGGTTTCCCCGGGTTTGTTGGGGTAAGCTTGTTGGGGAATATTTACAAAAGGACTCGCTGGGGATGTGCTGATGAAATTCCAACGGGGGATTTTTTTTTTTTTATATATATACTGGGGAGACTTTGTGGGAGATTGTACAAAAAGAGAAACTCTGTGGGGTTTTGTACAGGGGGAGACTCTGTGGGGATTTGTCCGAAGGTGGACTTGCTGGGGGAAGATTTCAAGATTCCTCTCTTTCTTCTTTACTCCGGAACACCATCAAACGTCATGATTCATCATGCTTGGGTAATCATATCAACGAGATGAGGTGCTTTCCTTCATGAGACGGGATTCCGTGCAAACAAACCTGCCACCTGTCCTTTCCGGTGTGTCCTGAACTCGGGGTTAAAATGCAAAAGGGATTCGAAAAGAAACAAAGAAAGGGGAAAACAAATCAGAAAAGGAATACCCTTTTCGGGATGAAAAAGACTTATCTAAGGAAGATAACACTGGCTTTAAATGACATGACATGCTTTTTGGACTGGACGTCTGACCTTCTAAGAGCTTGCGTTTTCCTGAACCAGAACGGATCTGTGATTCCGAACTGGCGGCACTCTGCCGAAACTTTCTTGGGATGGCGTCATTCTTTTCCGGTCAAACAGCGCCCTTTGCGAGTTTTCGCTGGCTGACCTCTCTCATTTCTCTTCCTGTCATCGCTTGATAGCACTCTTTGCGAGTTTTTACTAAACAAGCTCTCTCATTTTGGTTTCTCTTCTCCCGTCGCCTCGTGGTGCCCGAAGATTTTCACCGCCGAGACTCTCTCATTTTATCTCTCTCAATTTAGAGTGTGATGGTCTTCATTTGTGACGCTTATTGATTCCCCACCATATTTGGTAATTGATTTGAAGGCTTGTGCTTGGTAAAGAGAGGTAGTGATACTAACTTCTCAACTGCTCGACGTGCCCCGGTTTTCAATTTCAGGGTGGATGGGATTTTATTGTTGGTGTGACTGAACCTCAGGGAGAGGCTGCCTACGTATTCTTTCGGAATCAAGTCAAACGTAGTTCAGGCCTCAATCAAATTTTGTTTTTGTTTTCTTCCTTTTTTTTTGTAGAGAGGATTGGGTAGTGTTTGGGGAGTAGTGGGGAATAAACCCTTCGCCATTTTCAAATGTGTCAGGACCACTGGAGTATGATTTAGACGTAGTACCTCTTGACTGCATCTGCATTTACTGCTGTGTCGGGGTCATTTCCTTCGATATCACCTAAATACAATGCTCCTCGCGGCAGTATCTTCCTTACAATGTATGGGCCTTTCCAATTTGGGGCGAACTTTCCTTTTGCTTCTTCATGATGTGGCAGAATACGCCTCAGTACCAGCTGACCTACTTCAAAATTCCAGGGTCGGACTTTCTTGTTGTAAGCACGGGCCATCCTTCGTTGGTATAACTGTCCGTGACAAACTGCAGCCATCCGCTTTTCATCAATCAACGTCAATTGCTCTAACCGAGTCTTAACCCACTCGATGTCCTCGATTTCTGCTTCGACAATGATTCGAAGCGAAGGAATTTCTACCTCTGCCGGTATTACAGCCTCGGTCCCATAAACCAAAAGATAAGGAGTTGCTCCCACCGATGTGCGTACCGTAGTGCGATACCCCAATAATGCAAAAGGTAACTGCTCATGCCACTGTCGGGAACTTTGTATTGTTTTCCTCAAAATCTTCTTGATGTTTTTATTTGCAGCTTCCACAGCACCATTGGCTTTTGGCCGATAAGGAGTGGAATTCCTGTGTGTTATCTTGAATTGCTCGCACACATCTCCCATCAAGTGACTGTTCAAGTTTGCTGCATTATCTGTAATAATGGTCGCAGGAATACCGAAGCGACAGATAAGATTTGAGTGTACAAAATCCATTACAGCTTTCTTGGTGACCGACTTGAGAGTGACAGCTTCTACCCATTTTGTGAAGTAATCGATGGCAACCAGTATAAACCTGTGTCCATTCGAAGCCTTTGGTTCAATTGGTCCAATGACGTCCATGCCCCAAGCGACAAATGGCCAAGGTGCGGACATGGGATGCAATTCCGTGGGAGGTGCATGAATCGAATTACCGTGCACCTGACACTGATGACACTTCCGGACAAAGCTAAAGCAATCCTTTTCCATGGTCATCCAGTAATAACCCGCTCTAAGGATCTTCTTCGCTAAGACATACCCGTTCATGTGAGGTCCGCACACACCTGCGTGTACTTCGTGCATGATCTTTCTTGCTTCCTCGATATCGACACATCTTAAGAGATTGAGGTCCGGAGTCCTCTTATATAACAATTCACCGCTCAGAAAGAAACCACTTGCATGTCGCCTAATGGTCCTCTTTTGATCTCCAGTAGCGTGCTCGGGGTATTCTTGCGTCTTTAAGAACCTCTTGATGTCGTGGTACCAAGGCTGCGTATTTGATCCCGCTTCAATTACACTGCAGTAACCGTGTCTTTCCTTGATTTGGATTTCCAAAGGATCGACGTGGGCGTTGCCCGGGTAGGGTAGCATAGAAGCCAGAGTAGCAAGTGCATCTGCCAGTTCATTGTGACACCTCGGAATATACCTGAACTCTATCGAGGTAAAGCGCTTGCTGAGGTCCTCCACATGTTGTCGGTATGGGATAAGTTTGACATCCCGAGTTTCCCATTCACCTTGGACTTGCCGGATGATCAGGTCAGAATCTCCCATAATCAGTAAGTCTTCGACATCCTGATCGATTGCCATATGCATGCCCATAATGCAGGCTTCATACTCAGCTGTATTATTTGTGCAGAAGAAACAAAGTCTAGCTGTGGCGGGATAATGCTGACCGGAAGGCGAGATCAAAATCGCCCCAATCCCTACACCCTTGGCGTTCACGGCTCCGTCGAAGAACATCTTCCATACATGAGCTTCCTCCGAGATTACTTCTACGGTGTTTACCTCTTCATCTGGAAAGTAGGTATCCAATGGCTGGTATTCCTCATCGATCGGGTTTTCGGCCAAATGATCTGCTAACGCCTGGGCTTTCATTGTCGTGCGGGTGACATAAACTATGTCGAATTCCGTAAGCAAGATTTGCCATTTAGCCAGTCTCCCAGTAGGCATTGGTTTCTGAAATATATACTTCAAGGGATCCAACCTGCTTATGAGGAACGTAGTGTGGGCTTGGAGATAATGCCTCAGCTTTTGAGCAACCCATGTGAGAGCGCAACATGTCCTTTCCAACAGTGTGTATTTGGCCTAGTAGCCGGTGAATTTCTTGCTCAGGTAGTAGATTGCTTGCTCCTTTTTTCCGGTTACGTCGTGTTGCCCGAGGACACAACCGAAAGAGTTCTCTAAGACTGTCAGATACAAGAAAAGTGGCCTTCCCGGTTCTGGAGGGACCAAGACTGGGGGATTCGAAAGGTATTCTTTGACTTTATCGAAGGCTTCTTGACACTCAGGTGTCCATTTGATCGCCGCATCTTTCCTTAACAGCTTGAATATGGGCTCACACGTGCTTGTCAGCTGGGCGATGAACCGACTGATGTAATTCAACCTACCCAACAGACTCATCACGTCTTTCTTTGTTCTCGGGGGAGGCAGCTCTATGATGGATTTTATCTTAGTTGGATCTAGCTCGATACCTCTCCTGCTTACAATGAAGCCCAAAAGTTTGCCCGACGGAACTCCGAAAGCACATTTAGCTGGGTTCAGCTTCAAGTCATACTTCCTTAGCCTCTCGAAGAACTTCCTCAAGTCTTGGATGTGATTATCCTGCGTCCTGGACATGACTATCACGTCATCCACGTACACCTCTATTTCCTGGTGCATCATGTCATGGAAAATGGCAGTCATGTCCCTCATGTAAGTAGCCCCAGCATTCTTCAGACCAAATGGCATGACCCGGTAACAGTAGGTGCCCAAGGCGTGGTGAAGGCAGTTTTCTCGGCGTCTTCTTCATCCATCAATACCTGGTGATACCCAGCATAACAATCTACGAAAGACTGTATCTCGTGTTTGGCACAATTGTCAACGAGGATGTGGATGTTGGGCAGCGGGAAGTTATCTTTGGGACTTGCTCTGTTCAGATCTCGGTAATCTACACATACCCGAGTTTTCCCGTCCTTTTTTGGTACTGGAACCACAGTCGCTAACCATGTTGTATATTGGACTACCCGAATCACTCCCGTTTTCAGTTGTTTGGTGATCTCCTCTTTAATCTTGTCGCTGACCTCAGTTTTGAACTTTCGTTGCTTTTGTTGAACCGGCGGACAGTCAGGATGAATCGGCAATTTATGAACCACCAGATCAACACCTAATCCCGGCATGTCATCATATGACCAAGCAAACACATCTTTGAATTCAAAAAGAAGTTGAATTATCGCCTCTCGCATTTTCTGGTCCGTGTGAATGCTTATCTTGGTCTCCCGGATTTCCTCCGGGGTTCCTAAGTTTACCGGTTCAGTGTCATTCAGATTTGGCTTAGGTTTATTCTCGAAATATTCCAACTCTCGATTTATCTCCCTAAAAGCCTCTTCCGCATCGTATTCTGGTTCTGGGTTCATTAATTCGCAGTTAAATAGCTCATTGTGATCTGGGCGTGAAGTCCGCAAGCATGTCATATTTAAAACCGCATTATTAGGACTGAAAAGGAAGATGAAAGGAAAACTAATAAAAATCAGAACAAAGAAAGAATAGGAAAGCAATGATGATTTTTTTTGTATATTTTCTTTGGAAAATTGGAAGACAACAACGTTTACAACTAGGAATTCAAAACAACAATTGAAAAGAAGAAAACGTTCAAGTTATGTCCCGGAGATAACTTGTGATACAGGAAAGGTGGCAGGACAGGTCTACCCGGACTTCCGTCTAGTCGGGAATGGCGTGATCTCCCAGTTTTGGAGTTTGGCGTTTGGCCCCATGTACATCATCTCAGCAGTGCTCGTGCCTTCGCCTGGTTGAACCATGTGGACCTCGTAGAGCATTTCCCTCATTGCCCCACATATTTCCTCGATTTCCTCAGCTGTGAAGACCTCATCATCTTCTTCTTCTTCAGCGTACCTTGGCCTGACGAAAGTTGCATATAAATCCGGCAATGGTTGAGGCAACTTCCAGCCCTCATTTCTCCTTTTCTTTGCCCACTTTTCGTCTGCTGGAGTAGGTTTGAAACCTAGTCCAAAAGGTTTCTTGACGACTGGCAAAGTAATGGGTTCTGTTATTCCCTGAAGGGTTCGTCCAAGTCCCTTCCCTGGCCTAAATCCTTGCTGGATCATCTCTTTGGCCACCATGATTGAGGTGTTAGATAAGAAAGGCTGGGGGCAAGGTATTCCCTCTTCGTACTGCTCTGCCAGTACAACCTCGAAAGCTTGATAGACCGTATGTTCGCTCCCTTCTCTCGGTTCAAGGTACGGGATGGATGGGTCCCGATAAATGGCATGCTCATCTTCCCCATGGACCACGATTTCTTGGTCTTCGTACTCGAATTTCACCATCTGGTGAAGAGTGGAAGGCACGGCTCCTGCCGCATGGATCCAAGGTCTGCCAAGGAGGAAATTGTAGGATGTGTCCATGTCGATCACCTGGAAGGTTACTCGAAATTCGACTGGTCCTATGACCAACAACAGGTCTATTTCTCCCATGGTATCTCTCTTGATGCCGTCGAAAGCTCTCACGCAGACGTTGTTGGGTCGGATTCTTCCTGCCCCAATTTCCATTCTTTGTAGCGTGGAGAGCGGGCAAATGTCAACACCTGATCCCCCATCCAGCATTACCCGCTTGACATAGTAGTCCTCGCATTTCACTGTTAAGTGCAAGGCCTTGTTGTGTGCTGCTCCTTCCGGGGGTAAATCGTTCTTGTTGAAAGAGATTTGGTTGACGGCGAAGAATCTTTCTGTCATCCGCTCTAGTTGCTCCACCGAGGTTTCGACCGGTACATATGCTTCATTCAGGGTTTTCAGCAGGATCTTTTGATGCTCGGTTGACCTCATTAATAACGACAGCATGGATACTTGCTCAGGGTGCTTGCGCAGCTGATCTATCACTTTGTAATCCGGCATCTTCATTTGTTGGAAGAACACTTCCGCTTCTTCAACACTCACGGGCTTCTTTGGAGGGAAGCGCCTTTGCGTGGCGTTGTTCAGTTCTTGGGTATTTGAGTACCCTTTAACGAAAGTATTTTCTGGAAGTTCTTCCATGACCTCCTTACCTTTGTACATTACCAAAGTCTTTTGATAATTCCACGGCACTGTGGACGGGTTGGTCATTGGCTTTTGTGGCACGCGTCCGATAACCACTGGCTCATTCAGCCGAGGTAGTTGAATTGTCCCCCGGACCACATAGGCCCCTTTTGGTACGTACATAGGTTTTGTCTTTTTGATCCCGAAGTTCTGCGCTTTCTCAGCTCGACCTCGTGGTACGTAAAGAACTCCATCCTTGGCTGGTACCACTTTCTTCTCCACCTTCTTTTCAGGCTTGCTCTCTGCAACCTTGGCCTCCTACCCTTTTTCTGATTTCTGGTCTATTTCAGGCCTCTTCCCTGTGTCGACAATGGCAATTATGGCTTTCAAAACAGGGTCGAACTCTTTGTCTTCACAAATCATGCCGATCAGCGGCCCATTATTGTGAGCGGGCAATGGATTGTTAGTCACATTCGGGATCTCTTCGTCCCTTAGCACTATTTTCCCCTGCTCTATCAAATTTTCGACCACTCTTTTCAATGACCAGCAGTCGTTTGTATCATGTCCCTCGGCCCCTGAATGATAGGCGCATCTGACTCCGGCTTTGTAAGAAGGAGATGTCGGGTTTTGCCTCGTTTGGGGAATTGGTTGCAAGAAACCCAACTGGACTAGCTTAGGGAACAATGTAGAGTATTGTTCACCGATGGGCGTGAAAGTCCGTCGTCGAGGTGGCTCCTGGGGGCGGTAGTTATTCTGCGGGGGTTGTGGGTTATAGTGGTTGCGGTAAGGAGGCTGATTTCTGGGAGGTGGAGCTGGGCCTCGGTTGGTTTGTTGTGGTGGATGGTTATAAGGTTGGGCATTCATGACCATGTAAGGTTGATGAGCATATGCCAAATTTGAGTGGGGGTAGTAGTGGCATGGGGCTCTTTCCGGAAAATGGGGCCTGGGATGACGATACTCCCTTGCTTCAGAGGCTGCCATAGTCGTTTCTTCTTTCTTCTTCCCCCTTTTTCGTTCCTCCAGACCCGCTTTGGACGGCCTGAGAGGTTGCCCTTATGGCTGCTTGACTCAAAATCCTTCCCGTCTTCAAACCATTTTCCACCATCTCTCCAATCTTGATCGCTTCCGCGAATGGCTTACCCATGGCCGACATCATGTTTTGGAAATAGTCAGACTCTTGAGCTTGGAGAAAGGTAGTGACCATTTCCACTTCATCCATGGGAGGTTTTACTCTCGACGCCTGTTCACGCCACTTAATAGCATACTCTCTAAAGCTTTCTGAAGGCTTCTTCTTCAAATTTGACAGAGAGTTTCGGTCTGGCGCAATGTCGATGTTATACTGGAATTGTTTTACAAAATCTCTGGCGAGATCATCCCATATATGCCATCGGGACATTTCCTGATCCATATACCATTCCGAAGCTATTCCTACCAGACTTTCCCCAAAATACGCCATCAGCAGTTCTTCTTTTCCGCCGGCTCCCCGTAATTGGTTGCAGTATTTCTTAAGATGTGCAATGGGGTCGCCGTGCCCATCGTATTTCTCGAACTTGGGGGTCTTGAAACCCGTTGGCAGGTGCACGTGAGGGAACATGCACAGGTCGGCGTAAGAGACGCTCTTTTGTCCGCTCAATCCTTGCATATTCTTCAAACTTTGTTCAAGGCTTCTCATTCTTTTGGCAATCTCATTTTGTTCTGCAAATCTGGGGTTCGGATCCTGCCCTGGTGCGAGTTCGCACTGAGGCGGTAGAGCATTAGTGTTAGTAGCGAACCTGGTTGGTTCCATTGAGAACGATGGTGCTTGGAATGTAAAAGAGGATGAGTCAAAGCTTGGCTTGTATGTGGCAGGTTGTGCTGTAGCTGGGCAAGGCGATGCAGTAAAGATGTTCATGCTTGCATCAGTGGCCGACATTCGGGGATGAGGCTCGGAAGGTGATCCTGCAGAGAAGGCGGAGGTGGTCGGGTATCCAAATGGGATAGCAGGGTAATTTATGGGGACATTAGAAGTTCCACTTGACCTGGAGAATAATTCAGAGAATCCGGGGACGACACTTGGCGGCTCTTTCCCATTGTTCCAGTCGTCCAGCATTTCCAACATGCGGAGCCGTAGGATTCTATTTTCTTCCGCAGTCGTGGATTCAGGTGTGAGGATGGCTGAGATTGAGCTTTCCTCGGAGACGGGGACTGTTTGCAATGGAATTTCCGAAGACATTTCCACACTTCCTTTTGACCTGGTGAAGTAAGTGTGAGTACTGCTTCTGGTCCTAACAACAGGTAGTTGAACACCTTTCCTTGACCTCGTGAAGTATGAGTGCGAGGCCAGACTTTCACCAAACCAACCGTCTTTTCAAAAACCCTGGAAATATTTGCTCAATGACAAACGCACGGTTAATTTGCAGCAAATAACAGATAGTTAATCTCACGTTGGGCATGATGCACCTATACAGTTAAATGGATTACTATATGTCTGCTACGAGAGCATGCGTCATTCCGGTATTTTTCCTCTTATTTCCCCTTTTTTTCTTTTCTTTTCGTTTTCTCTTTTGTTTTTATTTTTGTAGTAAAAGAAAATGCGACCGGATCCGATGAGGATTGCCTACATATCACGATGCTTACGTGAATCAGATCATTACGTAGTTCGAAAAACACAAATGGGCGTAAAAGAAACAACCTCTTTATTGTTGAAACGTTCTATTACAAGCTACATTTTGCAAAAGAAAGAGCAAACTTGGAAAATGAACCTAGACTCAAAATAGACTGAAAATCACCTTGATGAAAAAACAGGCAGAAGATGCTAAAATACAGATTTGACCTATGAATGCATTATGGTTTTAAAAATTGGTTTCCGCGGGGCATCGTTCGGCCTCGCCGCGGTCCTAGGCGTGAGATCCCTCTCAAGTTGCTCCAGCTCGTGCATAGTCTGCTTGACATAACCCATTACTGCCGAGAGGACGGTAGTGCTGGACATGTTCTCACATCGTAGACATCGTCTGGTGATGGCATGGGCAATGGCCTTGATCCTATCTCTGGTTTGCTTCTTCTCTATGAGTAGGTGCCTTATCTGATCACCGCACGTCTTGAATACCTGTGAGTCCTGTATGTGCTGATCCCTCAGCTGCTGCACTTCTTCCTTCATTTGGGCCAACAAGTCGTAACAGTATCTACTCTCCATTTGGAAATCCCTGGCCTGCTTAATTGCTTTAAACTCAAGTGTAACCACCTCCCTTTTTATTTTGGAAACAGCCTTCTCGTGGTCACGTTTCAATTGGTTCAAACATCGGCGATGCTTATCTACTCTTGTTTCCCACCGTGCCTTGAACTCTGTCATGACCTTTTCGGATTCTTCTAACCTGTCTCGCCATTCCGTGATCTCTCTTTTCAAACCCTTTATCAACCGATGGTCTGATTGACTTCTGGGTTGCTCATCAAGAGACAATCTCAATTTTTGGACTTGGGCCTTAAGTTCTTCATTCTCTTGGATCAACCTATTCTTTTCGCTTCGATCCGCCGCGATTTGTACGCTGTTATCGAATTTCAAACTATCTATTTGTAGCTTCAAATCGCCAATCTCTGCTCGATAACCCTTCTCTTTTGCTAACCAGTTCCATTGCCCTTGGGATGATTCTACGAAATCTTTGAGATGCGGCCTCTTAGCCGGTCTTTCGTAGGACAGGCTACCTCTAAACCAAGCGTGATATCCTGGGGCGACTTCCCCTTTTGCCGTATCAATCACACAAGTGTTTGCTGTCAGATGTTGGCATTCACTCCAGATTTGGCGAACTTCTTCTTCAGGGAAATGACCGTTCGGACTGATTTCAATCACTTGGGTACTCAAATCTTCATCTTTCGGTACCACTTAGTACCTCCCAAGTTGCCTCAAAACCCGATACGGTGCATAGGGTTGGATACTTTTCAGTCCCATCAACAGAAAGTGAGGCCGGGTTGCCGGCATGTATATGATTTCCTCGATAGGTGACCATCCGAGCGTCCATTGGATTTGGTTGGCGGTGAGAGTTCGGAGAAATGAGGTCCATGATGTGACTCCCTCAGGTAAATTGAGCCCTTTGATTCTTGTGTAGAATTCTCCAATACAAGTTTTCTCCGGCGAACTATAACCTAAAAGTGAGGAGCGATGACATAAATGATCGGTCATCCATACTTGCAACAGTAGGTTACATCCTTCGAAAAAGTCACCCCTGGCTCGACAAACAGTGAGAGCCCGGAGAATGTCAGCCATAATCATAGGCGCCAGAGTACTTTTATCTTGGGTAAGCAAAGTACTGACAACCCCAGTTATTCTTAGATCGATGTGGCCGTCCTTCCTTGGGAACACTATAAGACCTAAGAAAGCCGTCATGAAAGCCAACTGCCTGTGTTCGTCCCATTTTTGTCGGTTGCCTTTACTACATAGTTTGAAATCCGGCTTATTGAACCCGCCCTCATGACCGTATCTAGCATACATGAGATGGAGACTGCAGAAACCTTTGGCAAGATCTGGATGGTGAAATGTTCGGGGTATTTTCAGAAAATCCAAAAATCGGTGTACCGTGACGGCCCTAGGTGCAATCAAGTACTTGAACCTTAACGGAGCTTCATCACCCCCAATGTATCCCGCTATTTCCTCCAACGTCGGGGTGAGTTCGAAGTCTGAAAAATGGAATACATTGTGCGCCAAATCCCAGTAAGTGACCAATGATCTGATAATATCACCCCGAGGCTGAATGTCTAGTAAATCCGGGAGATTTTTCAGATATTTCCTCACTTTGCCTTGCCCTTCTTTGCCTAAGTCGTTCCACCATAATCGCAACTCAAAAGGGATCTTGGTCATTATTGAAAATGATTCATTTTGTATCGTGCTCATCCTGCACATTTATTTAAGGCGATAAACTTTATTAGACTCAAAAATTAAAATTATCTAGATTTTTTTTTTGTGAAAACGGGAGGTTGGACCCGCTGAGGGTTGTCTACGTATCTCACCCCGTGCGAGAATCAAACCGGCGTAGTTCGGTCATATCGCGAATAGAGAAAATCAAATAAACCTAGTAATCAAGAATAAACATTTTTATTGTTTTTGGAGAAATATAAATACTAAAATATTTTTTTTTTTTGCAATATTTGGACTAGTAGTCCGAATTCATAAAAGGGTACTACAAAAGAAACAACACATTTTTTTGAATTATGAGTTTTCCATTTTTTGTTTATTTTTTGAAATAAATACCCTCTTTTTTTCTTAAAAGAAAAGAACAATTTTTATATGTTTTTTTTTTTAATAAATCAAACTAAAAGGCAACTTTTGGTTTTATTCTTTTTTTTTTAGAAAAATTCCGACGAGGTTTCGACACTGCTTGGACATTGGTTTTATTTTTCCAAAATAAGTAATTATCTCCCTACGCTGCTATTTTTCTTTTTTTTTAGAAACCGATCAACATGCGGAACCGAAGCAAATAAATGCGCAAAACAAATAGGATGCAGCAGGGTGGTCTTTTCATTTCTGGTTGCTTGTCCTAGACGGACCCAACCCCTGTGTTGAGCCCCCTAAGCCAAATGCAACATGATGCAAATAAGCGTTCCTACTAGGGATCCAGCATGAAGTCGAGTTATACTAGGTTTAAACCTTGGTATTTGTTCTAGACTGTGTACCCGAGCGGACAACTCGAGTCGAGGAGGGGCAACTTACCGGGAACCAAAAGGCCGTCCGGCTTCGTAACTTATCCGTCCTCTTTCTTATTTCGGGCATTGACACTAACAGAATAGGGAGTCTCGACCAGCGAGCTTCTCCCCGGAGGTAAGAAGAGAAGGGTTTCGGCACAGTTTATATACAGTTCAGATAATATCAAAGCGGTAAAAGACAACATTTAGCACGTTATGCAAAAACATGTAATAAAGATCAAATAATAAAGCCAAATATAACAATTATTCTAAGCTCGAATTCTTGAACCTTGAACCAGTGGTTCTGGGTTAATAAATCCCCAGCAAAGTCGCTAGAGCTGTCACACCTCCTTTTTGCGCGCCCGTCCCCGAAGGGTTAAGTGCGCGGGTGGAGTTTTTTCCAATTTAAGTGACAATATTTGAAATGGGATTATTTATTTAATTCAGAGTCGCCACTTGGGAAAGGTTTGGCTTTTGGTGTCCCAAGTCACCGGTTTATCTTGAATCCCAAATCGAGGAAATTTTCGACTTTTCCGAATGAAGTCTGCGAACCAGAAATTCTAAGTAAGGAATTCTGTTGACCCGAGGGAAGGTGTTAGGCACCCTCGAATCCCGTGGTTCTAGCACGGTCGCTTAAATTGTTATAATGGCTAAATATCTGATTTAAATACATGTTATGACTTACGTGCTTTTATTAAGTTTAAACCGCTTTTATTATTATCATTTATTTTATAGAATTGCAACGTCGTGAAAATGCATCTCGAACCACGTCACAATCAATGCACCCGTAGTTGTTAACACATTTTGACTCCGTTGAGACTTGGATTTGAGTCACATCAATGTGCACCCGATTTTAAAAATATAATTCACTTAAAGTCGCGCCTAAAGAATCTAAACGCATTATTATCTTTGGGACGGCAGTGGAATTCACTAAACAGTCCGTCCCAAATTCTAAGTATTCATCATGATCAATTATTGAGGGCCCCGCAAATTTGCATTTTTATTCGGCTCGTCTCGTCTCATTATTTTAGAAGGGTACCCTACAGTGGCTACATTTCTACTTCGTTTATCTTTAAAGAGAAGGATGATGCCGAACTTTGCTTGTTTGAACAAATACAGACTGAATCCTTATTATGTTTGCCGAACCTAGACTTGTTTGATTTACCTGATTGATTGTTTATGAGGTGAGGATTACCACATGCTTTGTCTTCATCGAGTGAATACGCTTATTAATTGGCTAAGTGAGATTGCAAACAAACTGACAACATATATTGAGTTATGTTTAACGACCTCCCAGTTCTGCTTTAACACTCTAACCTATTTGAATTCGATAAACGAAATCGGCTATTTATTAGGAAAATTGCTACTAATTGAACTCAAAATGACTATTAGTTTCTCGCAACAATCATCACATCATTTTGAAACAAAGAATCTATACCGAAACCCGATATCGAACCTGCATTGGAACTAATAAACTGACAGGAGAACTGGCATTCATAGCCAGACTCTTAATGTGACTGCATGAGAGTTTGTTTGGGATACATCTATCCCAGACCTAATACCGCGGATTTGTCAATTCAGTGGTCTAGGCAAAAATACCTACAAGTGCTTGCCATGACTCTATGTTATACAGTCGTAACTAAGCCAAACAGCGTTATACTGAACTGAATGTATAATAAATCAAACATGCTGTCTATGTCATACTGTCATTACTATTGAACAATGCTATCTAACAGTCCATCTCAAATAGAATGTATGCTAGTTTATACAAAGTGTTTGCAGTTTGCAGTAAAAATACAATCCCAACTAACATTCGACCTATTTTTTAACACCAATGTTATAACATGAACAACTGTTCGTTTTCTTTATTTTTCTACTTCAACTTCAAACTTTCAACAATACAAGGTTTCAGAGGTTGTGTACCTGGAAATATTTGACAATTGAAGAAAAGGGCAGTCAGTAGAATACAATGACAAACAAAATGCAGCAGCAATCACAGCACTATCAGTAGCAGCAGGGCAGAATAGCAGCAGGCAAAGCAATATAACCAGAAACAGGCTTGAGTGCTGAGATGCAGCTATGGCCAATAGAAAACAATAGCCAAATAACAGCAAACCCAGTGGAGTAGAATCAAAACTCTAGACAGACCAAACCAGTAGTAAACCAATGGAAACACTCGACTAACAGACACAACTGGAATTTCAAAGAATCAGAATTGATTTGAACAAGTTGAGCAGCTGAAACCCAATAATAATAGGAGGGAAAAGTTTCTGATTGTTGGTTGTATAGCTTCTATCCCTTAACCTCTCTCTATCTGTGTTTTGTGTTTTTTTTTCCTTTTCAGCTCTTAAGGTTCAATCTCTATCTCCTCCTAATTCTGTATGTCCATCCCCTTATAAACCTCAAAAACTATCTCTTTTAACAGCCTGTTTTTCAGAACACCCCAGTACCCCTCCCATGTGCCTTCCATTTTCAATTCCAACTTTAGCTAATTGAGTATTAAACCCCATCAACATTCCCTGGCAGATTTCACTTTTAAAAGGTTTAAATACTTCTTTAAACTAAAGCCAAGTATGGGCAGTGGAATGTATCTAACAGCATATGCTGTCAAATTGTTTTTAACTTAACAAAGGCCTTTATGCAGGCCACAGGCTGTGCACAAAGCACATGAGATGCACCAATGCACATGCTGTGCACGAGTGCACATGCCTTCCAATTCAGAATCTAAACACAAACAATCCAACAGCTATAAGTGAACAAAACTGGCTCTTAATTGATTCAGGCAAATGTTCAATAGAAGCAAATCGATTTAACTTTGTTCAGACAGTTGAAACTAATTGACGACACATGTCGACTCGACTATATTAGCATTAACATACACAAACGTAGCCAAATCAGACATTCAAAAGCATGGGACACATGACTCGACTTATACTGATTAAGCAGGATTATACTTTGAGGAATCAGTTAGTCAGTACAAATTTGGAATACAACCAATACACATGTCTTATCAGAATAGGAGGGGTTCAAACAAAACACAGTGGTTCAGGCAAAGTGGTCAATCAGAAGGTGGTAAAATTTAAAGACACAAATTGAAACAAAACATGACCAGATATTTAAAACAAATCACACGAACTAAAACAAATAAAGGAAAGAAAACAAACTCACCTTAAAGCTTGCAAAGTTAAAAGTTTGAACTCGGATTTGGACAGACCTTTCTTAAGGCTGAACGGACTTTAATCGAAGTGTTTCTCAGATGAGAAACACTTCGATTAAGGTCCATTATACCTTAATCTCTTTGGCTCGGACTGGCATGGGCCAGTGATGAAGGACACAAAACTTTCAAACTTAGATCTGGGATTCAGGCTTCCCTGATCAGATTCGGACCAAACCAAGTATGGTTTGGTCACGAGGAGGGTCTGGGGAGTGTCTGGTGTGAAGCTTGGGTTGATTGGTGTAGATTAGGTTCCGACTCGAATCTTCAAATGAAGATTCGAGCAGGTGGGGTAGGATTCGAAGTGTGTGGTTGGTAGATTTAGGTTCAGGATGGCATGGGGGTTCTATGGTGTTCAGGTGGAGGTCACCGGCGTTCAGGCCGTCGGGTTTCTGGTGAAGGTGTGCAGGGGCGGCTAGGGTTTGAAGGGGATGGGTTTGGTGAAGACGAAGGCGGGGGTGTTGGCTAGGGGGCAGGGTATGGTGAATGGTTTATATAGTTAGTGGGTGGGTGAACCTCGACCGTTAGATCAATCTAGATCTACGGTCTGGATCTGAAGGCTTAAATGGAACGGTGTCGTTTTGAGGGTTGAGGGTTGGGGTCAGTCCGGGTGAGACGGGTCGGGTTTATTGGTGGGTTATGGGGAATTGATCTTGGCCGTTGATCAATCTGAGATCAACGGCCCAGATCAGGCATGACTCAAACGACGTCGTTTGGACATCCTGGGCATCAGGTGGCCTGGACCGGGCAGGCTTGGTTTGAACGTTGTTTGTTTGGGCCAATTTATTAAAATTGGCCCAATCCGGAATAATTGCTGATTTTTTTTCTTCTTTTTTTTATTTTAAAAACAAAACTAAGCAAATCAAAATTAAAAATTAAATACACACTCAATACAATTATTTGCACACACACTAAAATATTTCAAAACAGGTAAAATCAAACAAATCAAAATCACGGACGAAGATGCCTATTTATGATTTCTCTCTTTTTTTAACGACCGGATTACGGTTCGAATTACGCCTGACACACACATTTTGTATTTTAAATAAATAAATAAGAAAAAATAAAATGGGTAAAAGTCATGAATAAATCAACAAAGTGCAGCACAGAAATCCGAAAATTGTACAGCAGGGCCAATTATTATTTTTTATTTCCTTTTGGAGCGATTGTCGTGCGAAACAAAAATCACGTGCTCACATTTATTAATAAAAAATCGAAAATTTCCAAAAATTATCTCTTTGCTTTTCGCACTTATAGGCCAGAACTACGCACGGTCTGATTCATGTGGGGACATGATACGTAGGCAATCTCTATAGGATTCGACCACCACTAAAATAAAAAGAAAAAAAAGGAAAATGGGAAAAATAATAATAAAGAAGGATAGAATAAAGGAAGAGACACAATTATGAGAGGCCGGAATAACGCACGCAACCGAAGCAAATGCATGATAGAAAATGGTTAATTGCCTAGATGCATTGCATCCCAACGTGTAATTGCATATGTGTTAAGCTCTGAAAATTAACAAGTTTGTCAACTTCCAGAGAATTCAAGCAGTTAGTTTATTTAGAGGATACTGGCACATTACCATTACCAAACCAGATCGAAGGGACCAATACCTGAAATCATGTCTATTCCAGATGTCGACACTAGTGTTGAGGTAGAAGAGTTGGACGTCTATAAAATGAAAGAGGAGATGCTCAAGCTTAAGCAACAGATGACCGAAATGTACCAAACCTGGTCCAAAGGGAAATCACCGCCAGCCTACCCTGTTAACCCTGCTTTTACCCCACCATTAGCTTAGTCTCAAGATCATCCCGCCACCGATCCAGGTTTTCCCATTTATCAACACTACCATGGCACTACTTCTCATACGCCACAAGCTCCACCACCAAAATCAATTCCATACCTTCCTTCGCTAATCACCCCTATCTTTGTGGCATCTCCACCAGCTGCACTCCATAAATCCCCGAGCGAACCTGTGTGCCAAGCTCAGGACAACCAGTATTATCCCTCGGAGCTCACCTTCAAAGCACCCGAAGCCTATCCATATGATCCACATCCTGACCTACCGGAGAAAGCAGAAAAACTGGCTAGAAATCCTGAACAAGAAGAGATGTTCAGAAAAATGAAAAGCATAGAGCAATCCTTCAGGGATATGAGAGGGCTAGGAGGTCAGGTAAGCGTGACTTACAAAGATCTGTGTTTATTCCCGAATGTACAACTACCGGCAGGGTTCAAAATGCCCAAGTTCGACTTGTACAACGGACACGACGATCCGGTGGCTCATCTGAAAGGTTTTTGTAGCAAGATGAGGGGAGCGGGAGGAAGAGATGAATTACTGATGGCGTATTTCAGCCAAAGTTTGAGTGGATCAGCGCTAGAATGGTACACCAGGCAAGATCATAACAGGTGGTACATATGGGACGATTTGGCCCAAGCATTCGCTTGTCACTTTCAATATAATCTTGAGATCATTCTGGACCGACTGTCCCTGACCAAACTGGAAAAGAATCACAGTGAAAGCTTTAGAGAGTATGGTTTTCGGTGGAGGGAGCAAGCAGCAAGGGTAAATCCCCCAATGAAAGAGAGCGAGATGGTTGATTACTTTTTGCAGGCTCTGGAGCCAACTTACTTTGGTCATTTGGTGTTCGCAATTGACAAGTCTTTTAACGAGGTTGTAAAAATGGGAGGCATGGTCGAGGAGGGGCTTAAGTCCAACAAAATCATGAGCTATTCAGCGATCAAGGCAACCACTCAGGCCATCCAAAGTGGCACTGGGGGTGTACTTGGGAAGAAGAAGAAAGAAGATGTCACGACTGTTGAATCCGGAGCCTGGTTCGGATCTAGAGGCCCGTCACCCTACTATGGCCAACCACGACCCTACCACCAAAATTACCCCCATACTCCATATATCCCTCCACAACATTACTATCCACTGTCAGATCCCCATTTTTCCGTCCATCATGCACAAACCTATACCAAAACTCCGGCATACGCGCCATGGCGTGCCCCGGTTCCACAAAATCCATACCCAGCTCTACAAAACACATATCCACCCCCAAGGGCCTACAGAAATCCCCCCGGGACAGGTTTCCGACTAAACTCAGCCCTCAAGAATGAGAGGTCACAAAAGCAAAAGACTTTCACTCCACTGAGGGAACCATATACCAGTCTTTTCCACAAATTGAGGCAGTTGGGCATGTTGAATCCAATTGAGCCTAAAATGCCAAATCCTCCCCCTAGAAATCTTGACCATTCGATGAGTTGTGAGTACTGTTCAGGGGCCCCAAGGCATGATACAAAGAAATGTTGGAAGCTGAAAACAGTTGTGCAAGAGCTTTCGATACTCATCGGATCGAGGTTCAAGCCCCAGAAGCACCAAATATTAATCAGAATCCGCTGCCAGCTCACCATGAGACACACATGATTGAGTTGATACACAAAGAGGGGGAGCCCAGGAAGCCCTCACGGACGGTAATGATGATCCGTTCCAGCGAAACCAGCTCAAAGGAAAAGGTAACCAGTGGGAAATCAGTGGCCCAGTTGAGAGGGGTAGATGATGAGCCAGCTGTGGTAGCCGAGAGAGGGTCGTCGAGCCTTGTTGCAGTGAAACCCGATAAAGCTAAAGTGGTAGTGCCAGGGGCTGCAAGTAAACCTGTTGTGGTCGTGAAGGGTGCTCGCACAAAGCCTGTTATTATAAAATCGGTAACTCAGCTTCCAGTGATCAACAACAAGGTTGTTCCTTGGAATTATGAATGGGTGACGGTGATTTACAAAGGGAAAGAAGTCAAAGGAGAAGTGTGTGAAGCCCAAGGTCTAACTCGTTCGGGAAGGTGTTTTGCTCCTGCAGAGTTAAGAAGGGCCAATCCAGTAGCCACAAAGAATCCAGTTACCGAGGAAGAGGCGGAAGAATTTTTAAAGAAAATGAAGGCGCAAGATTACTCCATTGTGGAGCAGTTGAGGAAGACCCCGGCACAAATCTCATTGTTATCCTTGTTGATCCATTCAGATGAGTATCGCCAGGTATTGATGAAAATTCTGAACGAAGCCCATGTTCCGGATAAGATCTTTGTGAACCATCTCGAGAAAATAGCAAACAAGATTTTTTGAGGTCAACAGGGTCACTTTTTTGGACAATGAGTTGCCCGTGAAGGGTACAGAACATAATAAAGTCCTCTATTTGACTGTGAAGTGTGAAGACTCAGTAGTAACTCGAGTACTGATTGATAATGGTTCCAGTGCCAATATTTGTCCTTTGACCACCTTGAACAAACTGAAGGTCGATGTGATAGAATTCACAAGAACAACATCTATGCTCGAGGGTTTGATTGTAGTGGTACAGACACAGTGGGTGACATCATACTTGAATTAACAATTGGTCCGGTCGAGTTCACCATGGAGTTTCAAGTGTTAGACGTGGCAGTTTCATATAATCTTCTGTTAGGGCAACCCTGGATCCACGCTGCCAAAACAGTGCCTTCTACACTACATCATGTGGTCAAATTCGAATGGGATAGGCAAGAGATTGTAGTACATGGGGAAGACAATACAAGCGTCATAAGTGATTCCATCGTACCCTTCATAGAGACTGACGATGACAAGGGGTCGTGGGTTTACCAGGTTTTCGATACGGTTTTAGTAGACAAAGTTCCCGAGGGTGAAAGCATCCCACTTCCCAAAATAGCAGCTGCAACTATCATGGTAGCCTCGGAGATGTTGAAAAACGGGTTTGTGCCAGGCAAAGGTTTAGGGGCTGATCTTCAGGGTATTGTTCAACCGGTTTCTTTGCCCAAAAATCTGGATACCTTTGGGCTGGGGTTCAAACCCACAGTGGTGGATGTGAGACGAGCCCGCAAGTTGAAGAAAAGAGTCTGGGTCCTTCCCAAGCCAATCCTGCGCCTGTCCAGATCTTTTGTCAGGCCGAGCGTTAAAAAACAATTGTTGTCCAAGGTTACAGGGCCATTGATTGGTGCGGATGGAGACTTAAATGAAGGCTTTGAAAGATTATTCACCGAAATCAACATGGTAGAAGTTGAGGAGGGGTCCAACAAGGCGGATGTGCAGTTTGTAGGGCCAAAGGCAAAAATCAACAATTGGATGGCTACTCCTTTTCCCATTCAGAGGGAGTCTTGGTAGTTGGCTCTGATTTTCCTTCCTGTTTTCTGGATTATTCTAGGGTTGTAGTCCAGATTTCTTTTATTTTGTTGTGTTCATCAAAGTGTGAAACCTTGTTATCCCGTAATTCAATAAAATAAAAAAGTTTCTTCTTCATTCCTTATTTTATTTTAATTTTGTTTCTTCTTTTCTTTTTCTGTAAAGTTTTCTTTATACTGGTCTTAATGACATGACGTGCATAAGGAATTCTCAGCCCAGTCTTAAAAATCAATCTGATTCCGAAATGATAGTTTAAGAAGTAGATTGTGATTATGAATCAGAATATGATGATGAGGATGAAGCCTTCGAAGAAATTAGTAAGGAGTTAATTCACTTCGAAGAAAAACCCAAACCCAATTTGAATGACACGGAAGCCATCAATTTAGGGGACACAGACAACGTCCGAGAGACTAAAATAAGTGTCCACCTCGAGCCAAAAATCCGGGAGGAGTTAATCAAAGCACTCATCGAGTACAAAGATGTTTTTGCGTGGTCATATGACGACATGCCAGGTTTGAGCACTGATTTAGTGGTCCACAAATTGCCCACTGATCTAGCGTTCCCACCCGTTAAGCAAAAGTTGAGGAAATTTAAAACTGGTATGAGTGTGAAGATTAAAGAAGAAGTTACCAAACAGTTGGATGCAAAGGTTATTCGGGTCACTCGATATCCTGTCTGGTTTGCTAATGTCGTGCCTGTACCGAAGAAGGACGGCAAGATCAGAGTATGCGTCGATTACCGCAATCTCAACAATGCAAGTCCGAAGGATAACTTCCCACTACCAATATCCACATTTTGATCGATAATTGTGCCAAGCGTGAGATCGGATCTTTTGTGGATTGCTATGCCGGGTATCATCAGATTTTAATGGATGAAGAAGATGCAGAAAAGACGACATTCATCATACCCTGGGGAACTTATTGCTACCGGGTAATGCCGTTTGGTTTGAAAAATGCTGGGGCAACTTATATGAGGGCAATGACTACTGTGTTTCATGATATGATACACAAGGATATTGAGGTATATGTAGATGATGTGATCATAAAATCAAAGCATCAGGCCGACCACGTCAGGGATTTGAGGAAATTCTTCCAAAGGCTTCGCAGGTACAACCTCAAGCTTAACCCCGCCAAGTGTGCATTTGGTGTTCCATCCGGAAAATTATTGGGATTCATAGTCACCCGGCGAGGCATCGAGTTGGACCCATCAAAGATCAAAGCCATACAAGAATTGCCACCTCCGAGGAACAACACTGAAGTGATGAGTCTGTTAGGAAGGCTGAACTACATCAGCAGGTTTATTGCTCAGCTCACGACAACTTGTGAGCCTATTTTCAAGTTGTTGAGGAAGGACGCTGCGGTCAAGTGGACTGATGAGTGTCAAGAAGCGTTTGACAAGATAAAAGGTTACTTGACAAACCCACCTGTGCTGGTTCCGCCAGAACCAGGGAGACCCTTGATTCTTTACTTGACAGTCTTGGAAAATTCATTTGGTTGTGTACTGGGGCAGCATGACATCACCGGCAGGAAGGAACAAGCCATCTATTATCTTAGCAAGAAGTTCACGGCTTATGAGGTTAAGTACACTCACCTGGAAATGACATGTTGTGCCCTAACTTGGGTGGCACAAAAGTTGAAACATTATTTGTCATCCTACACTACTTACCTCATTTCATGCTTGGATCCATTGAAGTATATCTTTCAAAAGCCTATGCCGACAGGAAGGCTTGCAAAATGGCAGATTTTGCTTACAGAGTTTGACATAATCTATGTGACTCGGACTGCGATGAAAGCCCAAGCATTGGCCGATCATTTGGCCAAGAACCTGGTCGATGAAGAGTATGAGCCACTGAGGACTTATTTTCCTGGTGAAGAGGTGATGCATATTGATGAACTAGAACAGGCCGAAAAACCAAGCTGGAAACTTCTCTTTAATGGGGCTGCTAACATGAAAGGAGTCGGAATAGGAGTCGTGCTTATTTCTAAAACAGGGCATCACTATCCTGTTACGACTCAGCTTTGTTTTTATTGTACCAACAATATGGCTAAGTACGAAGCATGCATTTTGGGTTTAAGGTTAGCTGCAGACATGGATGTCCAGGAAGTCTTAGTCTTGGGAGACTCTGACCTTCTGGTACATTAAATTCAAGGAGAATGGGAAACTCGAGATCTGAAGCTCATACCGTACCGACAATGCTTGCATGATCTTTGTCAACGGTTTAGATTAGTGGAGTTCAGGCATATTCCAAGGGTCCATAATGAGGTCGCCGATGCTTTGGCTACCCTAGCATCAATGTTGCACCATTCGGATAAAGTTTATGTCGATCTTTTGTATATTCAAGTCCGAGATCAGCATGCTTATTGTAACATGATTAAAGAAGAACTGGATGGCGAACCATGGTTCCACGATATCAAGGAATACATCAGAATAGGGATATACCCAGTGCAAGCCACGGGATCAAAAGAGAATAATTCGACGATTGGCAAGCGGATTTTTCTTGAGTAGAGGTGTTTTGTACAAAAGAACACCAGACCTGGGATTGTTAAGATGCATAGATGCTAGACAAGCTACGTCTGTCATGTCCGAAGTACATTCAGGAGTCTGCGGACCACATATGAGCGGATATGTGTTGACAAAGAAAATTCTCCGCGCGGGATATTACTGGCTCACCATGGAGCAAAATTGTATTAGTTTTGTGCGCAAATGTCATCAGTGCCAGATACACGGAGATTTGATTCATTCTCCGCCATCGGAATTACACATAATGTCAGCGCCATGGCCCTTCGTCGCTTGGGGCATGGATATCATTGGACCAGTTGAACCAGCAGCATCCAACGGGCATAGGTTCATTCTGGTAGCCATTGATTATTTCACCAAATGGGTTGAGGCCAAAACTTTCTAGTCTGTGACCAAGAAAGCAGTGGTCGATTTTGTTTATTCAAATATCATCTGTCGATTTGGAATCCCAAAGGTGATCATAACGGATAATGGTGTTAATCTTAACAGTAATTTGATGAAAGAGGTGTGTCAACAGTTTAAGATTACACACCGCAATTCCACCCCATATCGTCCCAAGGCGAATGGCACAGTTGAGGCAGCCAACAAAAACATAAAGACGATACTTCGGAAAATGGTAGAAGGTTCTAGGCAATGGCATGACAACAACAACAACAACGACCCGGTATAATCCCACAAGTGTCCGTACTTCAGTAGGGGCAACTCCTTATTTGTTGGTATATGGAATTGAAGCTGTGATACCTGCGGAAGTTGAAATCCCGTCCCTTCGGATTGTCGTTGAAGTTGAGATTGATGATGATGAATGGGTCAAAACTCGTCTGGAGCAGTTGAACTTGATTGATGAAAAAAGATTGGCAGCTGTGTGTCATGGCCAGTTATATCAAAAGAGAATGGCAAGAGCATACAACAAAAAGGTGCGTCCCCGGAAGTTTGAAGTGGGCCAACAAGTGCTGAAACGCATCTTTCCACATCAGGCTGAGGCAAAAGACAAGTTTGCCCCGAATTGGCAAGGGTCATTCATTGTAACCAGAGTATTGTCCAATGGTGCTTTATGTTTAACAGATGTCGAAGGAAAATGCATCGACATGGCTATCAATTCTGACGCAGTTAAGATATATTATGTATGATTTCTTTTAATTGTAATTGTTGTTTATTTGCATTTGGCATGGTATCGGAGAATGAAATGACAAAGGCAATTTGTTCTTCCATCCAAACACTTTAACCTTTGCTTCCCCTTTTGAGCCTTATTTATTCTTTCATACCCCTCTTTTGGGAATCGGTAATGAAAATGAAAAAGGGAGAAAAGAAAAATAATGATAATAAAGACAAAAGAAAAGTCACAAGAAAAACAAAGGAATTGGGAACTACGTTTGACCTGATTCCTCAAAAAGGATACGTAGGCGCCTCACGGCTCGGTCATAGTGTAATAAGAATCAAAAATCCCCAAGCAAGAAAAATTGGGGCAGAAGTTGTGTTTATAATTTTGGGAAAGAAAGTTGATTCCAAGAGTTGTAATGTTTTACCCATCAAAATTATTTTAAATTTTTCTTTAGCCATACACCAGAAACCCATATTGATGTCCAAAAGACCTCCCGATCAGTATCCGAGAAGTGCCAAGTCGGGAAAATGGAAGTCTGGAGTAAAACTCTGGTCCCCAGCAGAAAAGAAATGAAATGAGAGAATCCCCAGTAGAAAGGAAATGAAATGAGAGAATCTTATCAGTAACACCCCAATCCTCAGCTGAAAAGAAATAAAATGAGAGAGTCTTATCGGTGAAAACCTTCACAGGTACCATAAGGCGACGGAAGTTGAGAGAAATAAAATGAGAGAGTCTTATCGGTGAAAACTTTCACATACACCATAGGGCGACGGGAGTTGAGAGAAACGAGAGAGTCTTATTAGTGAAAACCCCTCGAAGGGCACTATAAGGCGACAAGGAATTGAAAGTGGGCAAACGAGGTAAGGTTGACAGAAATGATCCGTCGAGGCATCAAGCAGAACAAAGATGTTGATTCGACAAAAGAGTTGGGTGGCAGGACCTTTTGAAATGCAAAGTAAGGTCATCGGAAAGATTGAGTGATATAATAGACTGGGTTGATTAAACCGAAATGCATGACATGATCATTGGGATCGGTTATACCATTCAGATAAGTCCTCTTCCTTTTTCTCTTCAAACAATTCTTTAGGAAGATTTTTCTTTTTATATTTTGAAGTCATCATCTTTCATTTCTTTTGGTTAAAGATTTTTATAGTAGTTTATTTTTAAGAAGGATTTTCAAGGCCAACTACCAGTCGCCAACATGGGACAAGGTAAATGGGGATAAGACAGGCCGAAGATAATGTGACGGGATAAGAAAGACGTCATTATAATACCAAATGATGGATTGCTCTAAGATGTCATGGAAAGTATGGAGTAAAAGTGGAAAACAACGGTTGAGAAGTTGGCAAATAACAGAAGCATCAAGAAGGTTGAAAGTTATCGGCCAAGTTTCAAGATGGTCGAACAACGCAGAGCATGGGAAAAAGAAAAGGGGAAAACCACCCCCAGCAGGAATGTCCCCCACGTTTTAAACTAACAAATTTTCTTTGATTTGAAGCAGGGATAGGAAATATTATTGATGATGGAAAGACATGCCACAAGAAAGATTGTCAAACTAGGCAGAAAATTTTCTTTCATTTCGAAAATTTTCTGAAAGTCTAACACAAGTTTGTTGAAAGGTGGTATCCCCAACAGTTTTCGGGAGAAGACAAAACAAGTTTTAAGGAAAGCAATTTCGGGAGGAAGATAACACAAGTCTTAAGAGAAGTAGTTCCAGAGGAAGGAAAACACCAGCTTTAAGGGAAGTAGTCTTGGAAGGAGGAAAATAACATATTTTTGATTGAAACACCGGTATTATCCTCAACAGTTTTTAGAGGAATGAAACACCAGTTTTGAGGGAAGCAGTTCTGAAAGAAGATAATTCAAGTTAGAAGGAAAATGGTTCAAGAGGTAGGAAGGAACAACGACAAAGGAACGCCTTTTCTTTAAGTTGTAGTTGAAGTCAGGAGCCCGCCTGGAGAATGGATGTGTTATATTTTAAGAAACAGTTGAAGTCAGGAGCCCGCCTGGAGAATGGAGGTGTTATATTTTAAGAAACAGTTGAAGTCAGGAGCCCGCCTGGAGAATGGAGGTGTTATATTTTAAGAAACAATTGAAGTCAGGAGCCCGCCTGGAGAATGGAGGTTTTATATTTTAAGAAACAATTGAAGTCAGGAGCCCACCTGGAGAATGGATGTGTTATATTTTAAGAAACAGTTGAAGTCAGGAGCCCTCCTGGAGAATGGAGGTGTTATATTTTAAAAAGTGTTGAAGTCAGGAGCCCGCCTGGAGAATGGAGGTGTTATATTTTAAAAAGTAGTTGAAGTCAAGAGCCCGCCTGGAGAATTGAGGTGTTATATTTTTAAGTTATAGTCGAAGTCAGGAGCTCGCCTGAAGAGAGGAATGGCGTTTTATTTTTAAGTTGTTGTTGAAGTCAGGAGCCGGAGGCAAGGGGGAACAATGGCAATACGAATGCAGTTCTAAGTTGTTGTTGAAGTCAGGAGCCCGCCTGGAGATCGGAATGGCGTTATATTTTTAAGTTGTTGTTGAAGTTAGGAGCCCGCCTGAAGAGAGGAATAGCGTTTTATTTTCTAAGTTGTTGGTTGAAGTCAGGAGCCCGCCTGAAGAGAGGAATGACGTTTTATTTTCTAAGTTGTTGTTAAAATCAGGAGCCCGCCTGAAGAGAGGAATGCCGTTTTATTTTTAAGTTGTTGTTGAAGTCAGGAGCCCGCCTGAAGAGAGGAATGGCGTTTTATTTTCCAGTCTTGAAGTTGGGAGCCCGCCTATATAATAGAGGAATACATTTCTGTCTTTACATTTCAAGTTTTGTAGTTGGGAGCCCACCCATATAACAGAGGAATACATTTCAGTCTTTACGTTTCAAGTTTTGAAGTCGGGAGCCCGCCCATATAACAGAGGAATACATTGAAGTTTGAAGTTAGTAAAGTGGAGGGTTACAACAAAAATCCCCAGCAGAAATCAGAAGGAAGACCAGAAGTCGAGCCAGAACTAAAGAAACAGCGGAGGAAGCACAAATCGACAAGGCAACATCAGTCACAAGATCAAGTTTGGAAATAAATCTTTGTAAAGCATAGATTATAGCTTAGTATAGCTTCTTCATTTTTTACATGGTGTAATAAGGAGGTCAGTAGGCAGTATCAGCAGCAGCAGCAGCAGTAACAGCAAAACCGCAGCTTCATGGTAGTCTCAGCTACCAAAACTTTCTGAACTACACGCGACCTGATTCCCTTATAACCACGGATATGTAGGCTGTCCAAAACCAGGACTCGGTTGCGCCTTTCCTTTTTATTTTTTTCCTCTTTTGAATAACGATATGATCAAAAATTAGTCGCATTGTTCACTTTATCTTTGCCCGAAAGCTCTTCGTGTTTTCGAGCAAAGAGGGGCAGCTGTGAACACCTAATTTTTGACAACATTTAATTTTTTATCACTTCTTTTATGTAAATATTTTAGGGGGTTTTAACCTACTATTATTTTATCTTTATCACACTTTTTATTATAGGATAAAAATACAAAAAAAAATTAAAAGGTGAATTATCACTATTAATATTTTTTTATTATTTTTTGTTTTTTTATATAAAAAAAAATCCGAAAATATTTATTTATTTATTTAAAAAAAAAATAAAATAATTTCGGGAATGATTTAAAAAATAAGAAAAAGGGAAGTATTGAATAATCTTTTTTTAAAAAAGTAAAAGAATGTAGAAAATTAAAAAAAATAAAAAGTTTTGTGGAAATTTTAAAAAATTAAAAAGTAAAAGAAGGTTGGAATTAAAAAATAAATATAAAGGTATCTGAAAATTTAAAAAATTTAAAGTAAATGAAAGTAGCATTTTTAAAAGAAAAAGGAAAAGAAAGTGGTTTGTTTTTTTAAAGAAAAGTTAAATAAAGTGAGATTCTCTTTTAAAAAAATAAAAAGTGGGATTTTAAATAAGATAAAAGTAATTAAAGTTGGAATTTTAAAAATAAAAGTAAATAAAGGTGGGATTTCTTTTTCTAAAGAAAATAAAAGTAATTTGTAAGTGAGATTTCTTTTAATTAAAAAATAATAAAAAAACAAATCTGAAAAATTTCGAAAATTTTGCTATAACTAGAACAGAAAATTTAGGAAGAAGGGGGTTCGAAAAAGAGAAAAAAAGAGATAGAGAGAAGAAGAAAAAGAGGGGGCGGAGAGAGCGTTATACACTCAATATACACTATGGATACACTAGATATACAGGGACAAAATTCATTTTGGAGAGATTAAAAAAGATAGAACCAAATTTTCTGAAATATTGAGAGCAGAAGAACACCAGAGAGAGTTCAAAGCTAGAAACAGAAAATAAAGAGAGATTTCCGGACTATTTTTCTTCTCCATTTTTACTAGTTTTCTCCGTGTTGCTAGGATTTCTGGATTGAGGTGTTGAAGCTACTGTGTTGGGCTTTCTGCTGCTGTATTTTGCTGATTGCTTACCCCATTTTTATGTTCTACATACCAGGTACACACATGAACTCACTGGTGATGTAACTCTGAGATTAAGCATGAAATAAAGTATTTGGGCAGTTGCTCGCTGGATGAGGCGTCTGTTGTTATTCCATTATAAATGATAGTTGAAATATGTTTTGAGATGATTAACACTTGATGAAATTTGAAGCTGTGGAATGTGTACTTAACGAGGACTATATGGGATCAGTAATCTCACCTTATTCGATTATAGATTTGGTAGTTAAACACTGAATTCAGTGGCATAGACTTTCAGGTTAACTGTACACTCTAAATAGTCCAGTACGCTGTAATGTGGTAGCGAATAATGTTAGTTTCCAATCGTTAATTGTTAGTGTTAGTTTAAATGAGTATTAAATGAGTATTATTAAGCATGAATTTGTTTCCAGTGATCGTAAAGAAGAAAGACAAGTTTAAAAGAGGTCTGTGTCTCGTTGATTCAATTTCGTAGTTCAGCTGGTTCGAAGTATTAATGTGTTTGAGTGTTAATCTAGTAGTAGTGATTTGAATAATACCTTATTTTGAATTGGGCCTTTAGCTGGCTTGTATGAATTGGTTATTTTGTTGTGAACTATTTGGGCATATGTGAAGTAGTTTGAAATAAGTGTAAAAGATCTGGGCCTGCTGTTGGGCCTTACGTGACTGGGCTGCCGATGGCCCAGTTTCCAGAGATGTTTGGTTATAGTTTAGGAAAAACACGGGTTGCCCAGCTCAGGGAATCGATCTCCCGATCTGTCCTCCAAAGCCTGGTCAGTTGAGGCGTCTTGAGTCACACAGTTTGGGCCATTTGGGTCTGAGATTAAATGGAAGATGGACTGATAATACCCAAGGGATAGGTGGTGGATCTCATTATCTCACAATAATTAATCAGGATTTTATTTTATTTTAGAGACAAATAGAAAATCGTAGTCATTTTTAGGTTGGCTTTTTAATAAAATAAAATGAGACGAGCCTCGCCAAATAAAACGTACAAACGGCGGGGCCCTCAATAAATGGTTATTTTAAATACTTAGACTTCGGGATGGGCCATTTAGCAAAATTCACGGCCTTCCCCAAAATAATGATACGCTAGTCGCTTTAGGCGCGCCTTTAATAATTTACTTTCTTAAACTCGGGTGCACATTTATGTGACCCAAATCCAAATCTCGACAGAGTTGAAATGTGTCAATAACCACGGGTGCATTGATGTGACGTGGTTCGAGATGTATTTTCATGATGTCGCAATTCTCGTTAAAAATAATGATAATAAAAGCGGTAAACAGTTAAAATTTGCACATAGGTTCAACATGTATTAAAATCAGATAAATAAGCCGAATATGACAGTTGAGCGACCGTGCTAGAACCACGGAACTCGAGAATGCCTAACACCTTCTCCCGGGTTAACAGAATTCCTTACTTAGATTTCTGGTTCGCGGACTGTAACACAGAGTCAATCCTTTCCTCGATTCGGGATTCAACCGGTGACTTGGGACACCATAAATCTCCCAAGTGACGACTCTGAAATAAATAAATAAATCCCGTTTCGATTGTCCTTTAATTGGAAAAACTCCCTCTGCGCCCCTTTACGGTGGCACGGGTAAAAAGGAGGTGTGACAATACTACCCCTGTTTGTTTTTACTTGTCCACTATACTAAAAAATACATTTTCACTTTCACTTGTCCACTATACTAAACCATGAGAAAAATATTTTTTTTCCCTTTTTTACTGTTATCATTAATTACACATTCCACAAATCAATTCCCAAGACTTTTGAAAACGCTATCATTATTAATGGGTAAAATTATAAAATACATTTCATTTTTTTTTCTTAAAGGGAGTGCAAAGTCAAAAGTGGAAAGAGTAATTTTTAGAGCTAATATTTATAGTGCTTATATTTTATCTTCTTCTTCTATTTTTCTTAGCTTAAATATGATGGGAGGGAGGGGGAGCTCAGAAAGACATTGGAATCTTCTAGGCTTGTAGAGAATTCTAGAAAAATCCGTTATCCTGTAAATATCAAGGACTTGTGTAATAATTAATATTTACACACTAGCCCCTATGAGACTAGTATATAAAGGGGTCATTCATTTGTAATTCATCAAGCAAACAATTCAAGTTCTCTCTAATACAAAGCTTCCTTTAACAATTCTCGTGTGTTCTTTCTTCCATTCTCTTAGCGATCTTGAGTGTAGTAAGACTGACTTGACATAGCAAGAACGTGAACAAGTTGTGTAAGATTGTGAGCGAGTTCTCAAGTGCCGCACGTGTACTTAATTAACAACTAAGGACGTGACATATATGGCCAATCTCTTCATTCCCAAATCTCTAAAAGAACATATGATTCATTTTTTAAATTGTGTTAATTTGACGACTCTTTGAAGAATTGATATACAAATTTATAATAAATATCCAATTACTTTAGATTCAGTTATATACCACATAAGTGACAAAATAATATATTCTAAAGGATATATTCCCTTTAAATTCACACTAAATATATGTGCTTCAATAATAAATGATGAATGCTTATTTAATACCCATTATGAATTAATTTTACAAGAATTAATTATTTTCCAAATATTTTTAATTTTTGAGTTAATTAACTAATGCTAAAACTATTTAATACTAATCCACTAGGATAATGACACTTCAAAACTAAGTGTATGCTTCCACTATTAATTTCAAGCAAACATGTCAAGATCGAGTCATCTTTCAATAGTAAATTCTTTTATTGCCTTTGATTTAGTATTTTTTTTAGCGACACGATCAACATTCAACTTTTTTAGAAACTTATATTTTTATGTTATAATTCAAATACAATCTTTTCAAAAATAATAAATTTTGAGATAGGATACACGGGCACCGCACATAACCATAGACTAGTATATATATATGCACCTCACAACAACAAGAAGATGAAATATTTCGTTTGCTCTGTGTGTGTTGTCAAGGTATATACATTGTACAAGTGAGATGCATATCAATGCTGCAAATAAAAAAGGGCAGACCGATGCATAAGCTCCCGCCATGCGCGGGGTTCGGAGAAGGGCCGGACCACAAGGGTCTATCGTACGTAGCCTTACCCTGCATTTCTGCAAGAGACTATTTTCACGGCTCGAGCCCGTGACCTCCTGATCACATGACAACAACTTTACCAGTTACGCTAAATCTCCCCTTCAAATCAATGCTACAAATAGAACAACGATATATGTCAAACGGACCCAATGAGGGTCAAAATTTGAAGTGTCGTGGTTATAATAAACATTATTGGGCTGGGGCCTTGTATAATATGAAAAGTACAGTAGAGCACGAGCTGGAAAATTATACTGTATATATAAGGCAAATTCCGTTGTGTTCCCCCCCCCCCCTCTCTAAATATATATATATATATATATTGACACTGCCTAAAAGGATAGCTCAATTTTTTCCCACATGTTCAAAACCTTTGTGAGGTTGCTAATTTTTTTCTTTTTTAAACTTTTTTTTAACCCCTTAACGGAATCCTGTCTCCATCACTGTATCATCAGAGTGTCTTGGCTGAGGATGTTTTCTTTGGTTTTTCAGGAAACAAGAGACTGATGACAGAGCTCATTAATTCCATACAAGCAGTAAAAAAAGCCTAATGGCTGCACATTGTGCAAAACAAAAGAAATGAGGTGAACAACCAAACAAGGGAATACAAATGAGATTAAAAAAAAAGGCCATCATTTGGGCAAACAATGTGTCTTCACCACAATCTTCTTGTGACAATTGATGTATGTGCACTAAATGTAATATTATTGGATTTTATGCCCTTAACAGCTATATTAATATTTAATAATACTTTTAATATTAATTAAAAAATATGTAAACTATAAAGTTAGTTTTGTAATATTAAATTTGCCTTGGGATTGTCAAAGAATTATTAAGGTACATGTATCTAAATTCTTCACTATACAAAATTAAGCTCTTTAACTTCCCATGCGTATAATACTATTTGCTTTTACTTGTCCACTATACTAAAAAATATATTTTCACTTTCACTTGTCCACTATACTAAACCACGAGAAAAATAATTTTTTTCCCTATTTTACCATTATCATTAATTATGCATTCCACAAATCAATTCCCAAGACTTTTGAAAACGCTATCATTATTAATGGGTAAAATTATAAAATACATTTCATTTTTTTTTTAAAGGGAGTGCAAAGTCAAAAGTAGAAAGAGTAATTTTCAGAGCTAATATTTATAGTGCTTATATTTTATCTTCTTCTTCTATTTTTCTTAGCTTAAATATGAGGGGAGGGAGGGGGAGCTCAATGGGGAAGAAAGGGGAAGTGTTGGCCTAAATGGTATGTTTCTGTATTCCTCAACGAATGTGGGTCACATTTTTCTATTATATAGAAAAGCCATGATGGTCGACCAAGGATAAAATGGTAATTTCACATAGCTGATCTTAAATTGAATTTTTATTAACATATCTTCCCCACGTTCTTTCTTCTAGAATTATCTTTCACTATTACTTTGCTAATCATCTACCATTTGTTAATGAGTTCTGGCCACAATTATCTGCCATTAGTACTAGATCTTTCTCGCTAACCTTCTTTTATTCTTCATATCTTTTTTTAGGAATTTTACTTTTTATTATCTCTAATCAAACTCTGGACTCAACTCTGTGTTTCACAATTGGGAATAAACTTGTCGACTGCTTCTTGATGAATGAACTCTTAGAGCAGCAATCGTCTACCAGGATGGAGTATTCCTGGAGCTTTTGAACTGCTGAACGGGAATATTGAGGTATACCCTTTCAATTGTTATTTTTAAAGGGTTTATATGTTATTTTTTCCTTTTTTATTTATCATAATTAATCCGTCGAAGGTAGATTCTCTGCTAATTTAGAGGTATAACCCCTTTGAAATGTTGAATTTTTTTAAGGTTTAAAATAGGTGAAATTTACTAATCGCTGATTTAAAATTTTGTCGGACTACATTGCCCATTGATTCCTCATCTATACTATTATAGCCATGTTCTTTCACTCACTGATTTTAGTGTTTTTCATTATTTCTCTTTTGATTCTTCTTCCAACCTCCTCTTGAAGTTGATCCCGTGATTAGAAATGGCAGTTTTTGTACTTTTGTTTTCTTTATTTTATTATTTTAACTACTAAAATATTTTCAAGAGTCCCATAATATGCATATTGGGTTGCCAATGCGTAGCCAGTGCAGTGTGCGGGATTTTAGGATCATAAAGGTGATAACAGTGGATAGTTTTTTAATCATTTTTATCGTTGAACTGAAAAAAATTGAGGAGATTGTGTAGAGGTTGTTTATTTTTACGTCATTTGCTTGCTTTATACTGTGGCTACCATGTGAATAGCAAGAATACGTTATTATGGATCAATTACCTTACCTATCATGATTGTTGTTAAATTAAGAACTTCATACTGCATTATAATATGAGTATTTTATTTTCAATTCACAGCTCAGAGTACTCATTCTTACCAAACAAAAATTATGAATTCAGTGGTACGGTGTCTACATATTTGAACTTGCAGGATGTGCATGTCATATTTCAACTATAATTTAGCTTATCAGCGGACGTAACCAATGCCCACATAAGATATTAAAAAGTAGAATAAATAGTTTTATGCCTTGTTCTCTCTTTTCTTTTCTTTTTCTTTTTTAAAAAAAATGGTTAACCCATTGACATTTGTCTATGACAATACATTTAAATCCTACTAGTTATAATTGAACTACCAGTTATGCAAAAGAATAACATGTTGCGATATTGGGTTAATACAACAAGTTGTAATTCAAGTTGATGATTTTTGGAAAAAATACATAATAGTTATTATTGTTATTCTTTTAATATAGCAAAAAGATCTTGGAAGAGATAATGTCGTGAATGACTACATTAGCACTTTATTTTATATTGGATTGACTATTTACTTGTTGTAATTTCTTTTTTAATTAATGTTCAAGTTGTAACAACATGTCTAGTGATTTGCTATTCTCGATTACAAGAACTACATATGGCGGAGAAGAATACAATCAACTTAAAATTTTCAAGCATTTAGAGAAAAGGTAATTTCCTATTGCCCGCAAAAGTTGAATACGACCTAAATACGAAGTTCATATGACTTAGAATCAACTCATTAATTGGTCTCCCTATTCTTTTTTCGGCTAAAAATATTCACTTGCTATTTCAGTGATTGAGTTTAGAATAATGTATGTATACTTCTTTCTCCTCTATACGAAATCATTAAAAAGTAAAATAAAACTTGGCATGTGTATTGCTATAACTTGAATTTAGTGGGATCACTTCCGTGAGTAAATACTTACCTAGCTCATCTTATGAATACCACTTATCTCTTGATAGTTTTTCTTATATCATCTCAATTATTGAAGTTATCATCCTCTAAAACCTTCTCTACCTTACCTTATAAGTACCACATCTCTCTTTTGATAGTTTTCCTTCTCAATTACTGAAGCTATAACCTTTTCAAGTAGTAATTTAAGTCCTCTAGATATTGTTACTTACATTACTTTTTTCCTTGACACGCATAACATCCGTAATATTTGTAAATGCTTACAAAATGCCTTTCCTTCTTTTACCTTTATATTTATTATTATTTTTTTGTTTATTCAGAGCTTATATTTTTATTGTTTGTGGGTTAGTGTACCATTTTGTCTTATTTCTTTCCTATGTTCTGTAGCTACATTTGCAGGTACAACTTATCTTTCCTCCCTCCCTCCTTTTTTCCTCCCTAGCAAAACTAGCGCACATCCATATTATTGTTCAGTTCTTCGGGTGGGGTTTTATGTCTGCACTTTGTGCCAGTTTTATGTCTTACAGAATAAGATCATATACACTTCCAAAGGCATTTACTTCTGATATCCTTGACACATAAAATTAACTAATGTATGTATACTAGATACAAAGGTTTATGTTCTATACTTCTACTTGTTTATGAAATTATTTTTTATTTTTGGTTAATAATCAATCCATGTACAGGGTCTCGAGAAATAAGGAACAAATTAATGCCAGCTTGGAAGCGGTGTTGAGATTGATCCACGAGCACATTCAGATGATATCCCAAAATTTATGATCGGACAAATCAAGATTTTTGACTAGCTTTCGTAAAGAAGCTTATAAGAAATTGTTTCAGGACTTGTGTTTATGTAGTTGAAACTAAGTGACTCAGTTGGCAGACTACGTGAAAGGTCAAACTCCTAAGTTTTGAAGGAAAAGAATAGTAATGTAAGTTAGTAGGATAGGTATTAGACATATGATATGTGCACCAACTGTTTCGACTTTACAACTTGATAATTGAATGAGGAATCATTTATTTTGTTAAAAGGCCGAATGATGATAGCCAAGATGCAAGTGTTGTCTGTGGTATTTGCAATAGATACTACATCAGATGGTGTTTAGTGATAATTACAACTTTACAGAATTTGAGAACAATAAACCTAGAATATTCCATATTTGGGTAATGAATATTCAGATTAGTCTTTTCGTGTTGGGTAATGAAATATTGATTACTTCCTACGGTTTCTTTGACCATTCCAGTTGGATTCCCAAATGAATTCTCCAAAGCATCATTAGAGAATGATAGTTGGTTTAAATCTACAATGTTGGGCTCGTGCTCTGCACGGGCAATCCTCATCTAGGTCTTAATAGGACGGAGTAGGGGTCAAATGTTGGTTGCTATTAGCCAAGATTCCATATGGTAAATGATTTTGGGAAAATATAAGTTATGTCCATTTATAAGTAGCTTATTATAAAAATTGGTCAATTCATAAAATATTACTAATATTAGCCAATTAGTTATTTGTAGCAAAAAAGTCAAATTTTTATTTTCTTTTGAGTAAGTGTTATTATATTAGATTGGGTACATCTTAAGGAGCTTGAATCTCAGGTTTGAGACGATTTGATGGAGTTTTGAGATGGTTCGAATTGAAAATTCGAAATAGAAGATGAATATGATAAAAATGATAGGTGTATCACACTGTATAAGTTGTGTAACACATATGTATCAAATGTGTATCACATGTAAATCCATGTATACATGTGTGTGAGGTACATGTTTGATATATGTTTCGCTAACTCGATTTTAACTACAAATTTTGATACCAAATCAGCTCAAATCACCTCCAATCTTCCTTAAATTTTGTATACCGACTCATTTATATGTTTTCAATGAATCTCAACCATACCCCTTTGAAAAAAGTCCTTTTTACTTAGATTTTTGGAATCTTGTATGTATATATATATTTTTTTTGTATTTTATCACTTTATTTGCTACCTCATCCATGGAATTTTATTTCCGTATTGCATCTAATGTTACTGATCACGCTTGAAAATATGGAGGGAGATATTTCGTATGATTCTTGGAGAGAGAACTTTATTTCTTTGGGTTTTCAATTTTTATACGTGTTTGGCTAGTTTTGGTAAGTTTATGATTAATGGCTAGAGGTTGGTAAGTTGAGACTTTTTTTTGTAAAAATAGCACGGTATAGCCAGTTTTCGGATTAGTCATTCAAAAATAGCCAGCGTTTACCAAGTCAATGAAAAATAACCACTATTTTGCTGCAACAGAGACCTGTCCAGCATAATATACTGGAGTTAGGTGCACTTGTGTATTAACTCTAGCATATTATGCTGGACCGGTATACTTTACTGGCTCCAGTATAATATACTGGAGACTGGAGCACTGGTGCTCCAAACTCCAGTATATTATGCTAGAGTTCTAGTGTACTTATGCTGGAACTCCATCATATTATGCTCGAGTTCTAGCATACTTATTCTGGAACTCCAGTATAATATGTTGGAGTTCAAGTATACTTATGCTGGAACTCCAGCATAATATACTGGCGTATTTTCCGGGTTTTGAACAGTGTTTTTGCTCAGATTTATCTTTACATGAAAAGTAGCTAAATTTCGATTACTTTTGAAATTTGACTATTTTTGAACGATCAGTTGTAAATCTAGCTATTTTTGAATTTCTCCAGACTTTTTTGGGACATTTCTATAAGATTTCGAATGATTTTTATGCTAATATTAAACCGATTATACCAAGTAATTTAGTGCATTTTACGTTCCCAAATCAAGATTACTATAGAAAACTTGTTGTAGCTAATCATGCTATATACTTTTTTAACGAAATAAATTTGTTGGTGTAAAAGCTGTACACTAATAGTGTCAATGTCATTTCCAAAAAAATGGTAGGAGCATTGATAAATTTTTTGAAAACAAAATTAAGTATTTGAAAATAACAATAGTCCTATTAATTACAAATTATACAAGTATATAAAAATATTTTATTTTCTTGTCTTTTTTACATTTTCCCTTTTATGTTTATCAAACATGTCAATAGAAAATAGATAAATTATTAGTGATGAAGTATAGTTGAAGGGTTCGATAAGGAAACTGAGCCGATTAAATTAATATAGTACTTTTATCAAAGCGAAATGACTAGATTAGAGTTAATTTGCAAATATTATGGTCGATAACAACTTGGGAACAAATTTATCTATTAAATTGATATTATATTGACAAATTTTAATATGAAATTATTAAAAAACTCTATAAAATGCTCAGACTTTTAATATGAATCTCGTATTTATTTTTTATTGAGTTTTTACTTTATCAGGTCAAAATATAATATTAAATAATTTATTTTTTCATTGATAAATCTGTATTTGATTAAACACATAAAAAATTTCAGTACTTTCCTTTTACTCCATATAGCTGTGACGTGATAAGGGAAAAAACATTGATCAATAATTAATAAACTTTTGTGTTAATGAGAAGTATTAGGAGTAGATTATATAAAAATGTAAAATTATGTATGAAGTACGTAGTAATTTTATGTACTAGAAAACATATCGGACACGTGTTTCTCCACTTCACATATAGTCCAGTTGCCTAACATAACCTTTCTATTTACTCTTTCAGCCTTTGTTGACCCAACCCTTAAAAGTGTTCAGTTTCAGCTGAAATCGTGAGTAGATTCCGGCGATATGACCGTCGGAGATTCGCCGGCGGATTGGCCTCCTCCTGGATGGACTGAGGATGTCAAAATAACTAGCGGAAGAAAAACCAAGGTTAAATAATTGAAAGTTTTTTTTAGCTAATTTATAATGAATTAGGATATTGCTGCTGTTATTCTGTGTTTTATTCTTTGAGATTCGTTCAAATCCAAATGGATTTGCGGTAATTTTGCTCAATTTCCCCTTTATTTGTTCTGGTTCGATTTTTTAAAAGTGCGTAATCAGTCAATTTTGTAGTTTAACTCCAGATGGGTCTATGGTAATTTTTTATGGGGTTATTCAAATAACTTTATTATTGTTGATTTATGGGCTTGATCAACTTGGTAAACCAGTTGCATGTAGAATCTTGAATTACCCATTTTATCGAAAATGGTTTTATTGAATCCCATTTGCTGAAGAATTATACTGTAGTAAAAACTATTTTTTTTGTGTGTGTGTGCGCGCAGAGGCGGAGCCAAGATTTAGACCTTATGAGTTCGGGTTTGTAATCCTTTTAAGTTACTCTATTCTAAATTAATAAGTTGTACATATTCAAAAGATTTCTTAAGACAAATATATACATGGTTGGAACAAAAGCTATTGGGTTCGGCCGAACCCGCATCCCGCACTTTGCCTCCACCCCTGTGTGTGTATATAAAGCTATTGAATCCCCTTTATATGGGGAAAATTCTTGTAAAGCAGCAAAGGGGGTTCAAATTACGTTAGGTCACATGTCCAAATTGGATTGAATGCGTGAAATTTCCTTGTGTAAAATCCTGGCTCCACTACTGACATCATCGTTAAATGACCAGAGTCTAAATCAATTTCTTCCCATCTATCCAAGCCTTGGTGGATAGAATTTGCTGGTACCTGTTGCTGGTAGGAGGTGACAGGTATCCTGTGGAATTAGTCGAGGTGTGTGCAAGCTGGCCCGGACACCACGGTTATCAAAAAGAAAAAAAAAATCAATTTTCCCCTTTCTAGCTTTTTATGCATACCAACTACTAGTTGGTATTATGGCCAATAATGTCTTTTGTTTTAGTGACTTTTATGACAGAGTAGAGGCGTAGAGATAAGTGCGAGAGTTAGAGAACCTATAGCTTAACAGAATCCCTAATTTGCCTTAAAGCACAAATATTCAGTATTGGAATGTAACAAACTCGAATAGAGTGGAATGGTTTAGAGGAGTCATATATTCGACCCCAAGTGATATGGGATGGATGCATAGTTGATTGTGATTTAAGTGGCCATTATCCATATATTATAACTTACCAGTCTTTGAATTATTTGGAAATTATCGCACCAAGGGTGTGGCCTAGTGGGCAATGAAGTGTGAGAAAAACCATGAGGTCTCAGGTTCAAATCTGTTGACTCAATTTATAAGAATGATGGATCTGGCATAAGGTTATTTCCTTTAGGAATTGAAACTTTCCTCAGTCTTTGAACTCTTCTCGATGTGCTTCATATTCTCTTTGGAGTATCTCATGTAATTGTGTTCCCTTCTTGTCTTGGCTAATCTGGATATGTGCAGTGATGTTGCAACATTAGAATCTGCACTTTAAAAGATTGTTACATATGGAATAGCCGAATAGCAAATCAACTGCCATTAAATGATGTCATGTAAGAGATCTCATAATCTTTCTGCGTATACGGCTTGCATCACATGTTGTTGTCGTCATTTCTCTTTTCAGTACTACACACATGTGGAAACTGGGAAAAAGTTCTATTCCAAGAAGGAAGTCACTCGGTATATGAACACAAAAGATACTTGCCATGATGTAGCGCAAGTACTGAATCAAGATAAGAGTAGCACCGAGAACAATGTTAGTCAAATGAATCATCAAGATAAGAGCTTCTCTGAGAACAATGTTAGTCAAATGAATTATCAAGATAGGAGCTGCTCCGAGAACAATGTTAGTCAGGTAAGTTTTGAAGGTAAAGTAACAACGACATTCTACTTTTTTGTACGTGGTTTATCTTCTGAGATCTGTGACTTGTTATTGTCAGATTGTTGAGGAAACAAAGAAATCTCCTGAGTGGTTACCTGCAGGTTGGATAGTTGAGTTGAAGACTCGTAAGTCTGGCTCCAATGCTGGTTTGGCTTACAAGGTATGGAAATGGAAATCTACCAACCTCATACTTGTGGCTATGATTTGTTATAATACGTGTCTTTTATATTTCTTTTAGTGTGAACTTTCTGAAAGATTCGCAGTGTGTCAATTTCTGTGATGTATCAGCATGTCTTTTTGCAAGATTTCTCACTTAAGTAAACAGATAACATTGCTCATGCGAATTCCATGTACATGGCACTCCGTGGCATACAAATGGTCATGCTGCTTTTGGTTCTGCTGTTAGTTTATCTGAGTCCCAAAATGCCAATAATATTTGTTCACTGAGGTATTGATGAGAATGCAGATTCCAGGCAATATCTACTTCTGTTTAATACTAGTTATATAGGGTTTATAATATAGGGAAAAGTCCAAATTTACCCCTCTACTATATGAAATATTTTTATTTTACTCTCAGTTATACTTTGAGGCCATCTATACCCCTACTGAGACATTTTGCCCTTGATTTTTAACGGCACTCCAGCGTGGACGGGGTGAATTCCACATGTCGAAAAAGGTCCAAATTTACCCCTCTACCTTTTACTGGGTTGAAGTTATCCCTCGTTATACTTCGGATTGGAGCTCCATTAGGGTCAAGAGCAAATATGAGGATTTCCTAACAGTGGGGGTATGAATGGCCTCAAATTATAATGGAGGGTAAAATGCCCTGTGAGCTTTATAAAAATTGCTATTTTACAACATTGTTTATAATGCGTTTTAGCAAAATCAAATTTGGTTCTATTATCAACACCTTGATTAGTTTAATCATCGGGCTAACTCTTGAAGCAGTGATCTGCTGCATCTAGGCGAGGTTTGATAATTAGTGGAATATTTAGAAATTTTCAGTAAGAAGCCTCATGATTTAATTTAAATATACAAATTTTGAGTTCTTGTTTTCATAGGAACTTCAACCAAGTATTCCTAGAAACTTCCTTAGGGGCTTAGCTTGTTATAGTCTCTTTTTCTTTTTAACAGTTCCGTTGCTGCAATACTATGCAGCAGAATGTGGTAGTCCGAGTTTGCAACTTCTCAGAAAGAACCATGGCCTTTAGAGCAGCAATGATGCTATTTTGCAGATAACATGCTCCAATCACACCCTCATCTTTAGTTTACATTCATATTGTTTTTGGCTGTTCTTCCAGGTTTACATTGATCCATCAACTGGAAACAAATTCTATTCAAGGCCGGAAGTATCTAAATATCTCAAAACTATGAAGCAGAACGACATCACAGGAGAAGAACAGATAGTACACTCTCTCCCTTTTGACTTTCTCACCATGACATTCTGTTTTTAGTTTTTATACCTTTTTTCTAACTGATTCATGCATTTACAACTATTGGACTTGAAGATATCCTCTTTGCTCAAGATGCCAAATATCATTCTTCTTAAGTCAAAATTATGTTTATGAACCTGATCTTTAAAATGTTTTAAGAAACTAGTTCAGCTTTGATTATTAGGAGAAGTCATACAATGCCACATAATAAAGCTGGTACAGCGAAAACAAATATAAAGAAAAAGTACTTTGGATGAGATTTGATCTCCTTCTTGGTATCTCTGTCTGCATAACTCTAATAATGAGTACTCTGTTTCTACGCTATATAAGTAAAAAGAACGTTTCGTGTATTTATTCGGCAGTGGCCCCCTAAACGAAAAGGTACTCTGGAGAGTTGCACCATACATTTGTAACTAGTTTGAAATGAAAAAAATCTGTCTTTGGGCAGCCTGACACATATTTTGGACATTCCTTTTAGGAAAGAGTAGGTAAAAGTTTGATGGAGGGAGCAACTTGCAGAAAAGAAGTTGATAGTAGCTTTTGTAGCCTTGAGTTATTACAACATCTTCATGTGTAATTATGTTTTTGTTTCAGCATGGAACTGGTGAAGTATCCTCTTCAAATCAAAAAGCATCTGAGAATTCCAAAGATATCGGGGGCCTGAGTCGCATATCCAAAAGGCAGAAATCTGACGGCAATCGGCCCTCGGTAAAAACTATTTGTTCTGTAATATACTCATGACACCGCTAAAGATTCGGTTGTTAGCTGTGTAATTTAGTATGTTACCTATTTCTCTAGTAACATATAAGTGGCAGTTGAAAGCAATTCATTGGGTGTTGCATTTAGGTAGTGCAACTTATTCTCGTCAAATTATGTTTTTGTCTCAGCATGACATCAAGGAGGGGTCATTTTCCAAGCGGAAACCATCTCAGGATTCTGAAGAAGTTGGGGAACCGAGTTGCATATCCAAAACACATAAATCTGGCATTAACAGGCCCTCTACAAAGACTTCTGCTTCTGTAATATACTCAACATACTTCTGAAAATATTTGAGATTTTAATTCAGTATGGATTTACTGATTCTCGAGTACTATCTAGGTTGCTGTTGAAAGCAATTCAATGGGTGTAGCCTTGAGATATTGCAAGTATTCTCATGTAATTACGTTTTTGTTTCAGCATGGTGCTGGAGAGGACTCCTCTTTAAATGAGAAAGCATCTCTAAATTCCAAAGAAAACGGGGTACAGAGTCCCTCATCCAAAAGGCAGAAACCTGGCAGTGACAGTCCCTCTGCAATGACTGTTTGTTCTGTAATACCTCAGATCTTCTGATATATATGATTTATAGCTGAGCTATTATTCACCATAGGTTACTTTTGTTGTAAATATCTAGGTTGCAGTTGATTGCAATTCAGTGGATGAATTACCCCCAGGCTGGAAAAAAGAAGTCATAATTCGACAAACTGATCGTGGGATAAGAAAAGACCCGGTATTTCTCTTTATTCCTCAGCCCCTCTCTCTCTCTCTCTATATATATATATACACACATGGATATATATATGTTTGTGTGTATATATACACATATACACATACATATATATACTCACATACCCATAATCTATTCAAGGGGGACATTCTATTTTGCACCATTATGCAGTATTTTAGCATACATGAGAAAGGTGCTATGGGAGCAGGGTTTGGTGGGCTCCTTGTGTGATAGATATGAAATGCTGCAACAGTAGATATATATTCAAAGTTGAGAATTTTATATTGACTTGGTCATTGCAGGTTTACACGGATCCAGTGCATGGGTATAAATTTCGCTCCAAAAAGGAAGTTTTCCGCTATCTACAAACCGGAGACACTAGTAAGTGTGCTAGAAGACATTCTAAAAGGAATGTAGCTTCAACTATGAAGGATAATTCTGTAAGTCTACGCCTTTCTCGATTCCCCTCCCCCCTACCTGTCGCTAGTTGCCACTGTTATCAGGCTACTTGTTTGATAACTCCTTTTTTAATTTTAGTGCTCCTCAGCTTGCGTACAGAACCTTGTTGGTCATATTTTTATGTAGTTGCCTCCAGCGAGATGCACCAGTCTCAGCCCTTTAGTAGGAAACATATTACATCCTGTAAGAGTAGTGGTGTAGTTGGTGCTTCTGTAACACGTTGTTCGTGTATTGGAGGTACTGAAGAAGCTATTCTAAAACAGGCTCATTGAATTAGTGAAATTTAAGTCACATTAGAAGTAGTATCCAAGTTTAAAGAGAATAACTCCACATCTTACTATGCAAGTTTGAAGACAATCTTACATGTAATTTAGCTTTCTACAAAAAAGAATCTTACATGTAATTTGGCTAATGACTATTTGATCAGGGGCAGAAGGATTGCTCAATACCTTACGCTTCTAGGAGGAATCTTGTCTATTATTGCATATCAAATATAGTCATTCAAGTGTAAAATCAAAGTTAAATGGCTTTTCACCATATTAACATTTCTCAGCATGGGTATATTCTCTCTTTCTGTGTAACTGATTGATCTTGAAATACCTCCACCTTGTTCTTAATTAGCCTTATTTGGTGTCAGTACTGTAATCAGCTTTAATCTTTTATACACATGAAGTTTGCAAGCTCAATTTGCTTATTATCAAGACTAGTGGATGTTGATTTATCCTGAATGGGAGGATCACTGATGGTTGGATACTTATATTTCATTTGATAGCACACGACAGATGATGCCAGTTTGAAGAAATCAGAGTGCTTTGTGACAGGAAGACAACTTTTTGCCACTGAGGAGGCGAAAGGTGATGATCTGTAGTTGGAAATATTGCCCCATTGTGATATGCTACCATTAAAAAAGAAAAAGATTGCCCCATTGTCCCAGTCTGAGAGGACATACATTATTTATTCAATATCTGGTCATCCATACTAGTCATTTCAACACCCTTCATTTTACTTTTCTTCATTAATATGTTGACCTGCTTTCCCCTAGCTGTTGGTAATTATTTCTCAATTGTGAAACTGGAATTTCTGATGTAGGGGAAAATAGTTTTGTTACTTGCTCACCTGCACAGCAAGTTGAGAGTTCCAAGAAACTTCCTGACTGCAGTGTGTCTGATCCTAACATCATCATCACATCCATTTTAGCTGAGATAAATGAGAACCATTCCTTTGAAGATGTAAATGAAGATGCTGAAATAGGAACTGTAAGTGTTGGTGTTGAAACGCTATCAGCGGTTTCCACTCAGTCAGATCTCCTCCCAGAGCAGCAGCTACCAGAAAATGAGCAGGAAAAGCATAATTATAAAGCAGGGACGCAGCAATCTGGAAAATCCAGAAATCCAAAGTCACTTAAACCTGGTCGTCGGGTCTCCAAAAGACTTGCAGGTCGAGAACCAGAAGCAGCGACCGACTTGGATCTAGGTGAACATGCTCTTCCAGCTGTAGTTGAGAAATCTGCCTCCCTGAATGTCTGTGGTCAAGAATTGCTCCAGCACTCCGATCCTACACCGGAAACTGGTAACTCTGATCAGGCTTCTTTGAGTGGAGAAGCTTCAGTGGATGAATTACCCCCCGGCTGGAAAAAAGAAATCAAAGTTACAAAAAAGGCTCGTGGGATAAGAAAAGACCCGGTACTCTCTTTCTTTCTCTCTCTCTTTCTCTCTCTTTTTACTTGCATGCACATTATCCTGTTCACTCAGGGTCTATTTTGTACCATTATGCCATAATGGGTTATGCATGAGAAAAGCTGTGCTGCATTAGCAGTAGGGGCTGCTTATGCGAGGGGTGCTGCATAAGTAGATTTATATTCGAAGTTTTTTAGTGCGGATTTTAAGTTGACTTGATTATTGCAGTTGTACACTGATCCAGTGCATGGATATGTATTCCGCTCCAAGAAGGATGTTTTGCGCTATCTGCAGACTGGGGACATTAGTAAATGTGCTATAAAACCTTTCAAAAGGGATCTAGATGCAACAATGAAGGAGAGTTCTGTAAGTCATTTACATTTCTGCACCTCCCTCCAGTTCCCCTGTCACCTCTGTTATTGCTACTTGTTGGATAAGCTCCATTTTCCACATTACTGCTAAAACTTGTTGGTCATATTAGTATGATGGTGCCTCCAGTGCTATGCGGCAGTTTCAACCCTCTACTAGTAAAATATATTAGATCCAGTAAAGAACTGTGGTGAAGTTGGTGCTTTCTGTATTTTGTTTCAGGAAGAACCTCTTCTAAAATAGGTATGCTTTGTTCTGAGACAGAGTGGCTGAACTAGGGAATATAAAAGGAACACAGATTAAATCCGTGAAAGCAGTAACTTGAGTCAACTACAACTTGTCAAGAGTGGACAGCCTAGTTGTAAAGCCTGTCCACCTCCAAGCAGGTTGGGTTTGAGTCATGAAGGGCGGAAAGTGGGGAAGGGTAACTGTTGGATCCGGAGTAGGGGATTTGGGCGGTGGAGTCTCTCTCTCTCTCAAGATGCAGATGTTTCCCAAGTTTAAAGAGAATAATTCCAGATCATACTATTTGAATATAAATATGTGGAGACAGTAGCTTATGATACTATACCAACTATGCTCAAGAGGGTTAGAAGGAATGACTCAGTACCTTCTGTTTCCACAGTTTGAACCATGAGCTGATGAGCATTATGAACAACCTTTTCTTCTAAGTTCTTTAAATAGGAAAACCATGATAAACTCTAGCTAATGCGATAGAAGGTTAAAAGAAATGACTCCATACCTGATGGTTCCCGGATCTGAATCACCATCCTGGGCGTTACCGTTGTCCTTTTTCTTGTAAGTTCTTTAAATGAGGGGGAAAATCTTTATATCTAGTATTTTACATATCGAATTTAACTGTTCAAGTTGAATGTCTTTTCATTGTATTAACATTTCACTGCATGTCTTAACTCTTTATATAATAGAATAACCTTGATTTTTTTCTAATGAAGTGGTTTCATTGATGGCATCAAGAAGATGCAAAGAGTACAAAAGATAGTTATTACAAAAGAGAGTTTGTTGGCCTCCATTACATGAAGTTCTATGCTTAGGATAGGAGCTAACAAAGTCCAAAAGTTTGTCAGGGGTATTTACAGGAGGTAGATTGCACCGACTAAATAAAGATAAAAGACATCTAGTGCTTAAGGGAGTGAATTGGAGTTGATATTCCATCAAAATATCTGCGGTTCCTTCTGTCTAAAAACACCAAAAAATTCTTGCAGGGATCACTTTCCTTTTCCTGATGGATTTACCAACTTTTCAAGAGCTCCAATATTCATAAGCATACTTAATATTCTCTTGCATGACCCTGAAGTTTCCGTACCTTGTTTTAATTTTTAACTAGCCCTTATTTTATTGTCATGGGCTGTAAGCACGAATCCCCTATGTATTTCACTGTTTGTGATGAGATTCAGTTTTGGCAAGCTCAATTATGTGATCTCAGGACTAATGGATGTTAATTTACTTTGAATGCGAGAATTTTCTGACGGTTGAAAATTTTCTTTTTGGTAGCCCGCAGCACATAACACCAGTTCGAAGAAATTAGGGTGCGCTATGACTGAAAGGCAACCTTTTGCAGCTGAGGAAGCCAGAGGTGATACTTCTTAGTTAATATTCCCTTGCACCCCAACTTTTAGAGGAGATATGTGATTAATTAAGTATCAGGCATCACTAGCAGTCATTTCAATTCTTTCATTCTACTCTTTTCCCTTGGTATATGTTGTATAAACTCTTTAAATATCGGTAATTATTTCTCAATTCTGAAACTGGGATTGCTGATGTAGGTGAAAAACGTGCTGTTACTTATTCACCTGCAGTACAAGCTGAGAGTTCCAAGAAACAGCGTGAAAACAGTGCCTCCAATGCAAACACCAGTATTACATCAGCGGCTGATATAAACACAAAGCATTCATGTGAAAATGTTATTGAGAATGCTGAAATGAGTCTGGACACGGAGCCAGAAATAAGAGACTCAAATGCAGACACAAAAGTCATAACTGCTGAAAGTGTGGTTGCTGAAAGGCTATCAGCTGTTTCAACTCCTCTGTCAGATCTACTCCCAGGGCAGCAATTACCAGAAAATGAGCAGGAAAAACATATTAATAAAGAAACACCTAAGCAGTCGAGAAGATCCAGAAATAAGAAGTCAATTACACCTGGTCGTCGGATCTCAAAAAGACTTGTCGGCCACAGCCCCGAACCAGTGGCTAATTTGGATCTAGGTGAACGTGCTTTTCGAGCTGTGGTTAAGAAATCTGCCTCTTTGGGCATTCCCCTGAATGACTGTTGTCAGGAACTTGCCCAGAACGAAGATCTTACAGTAGGAACTGGCAATTCTGATCAGGCTTCTCTGAGCAGAGAAGCTTCAGCGGATGAATTACCACCAGGCTTAGAAAAAGAAATACTTGCCCAGAACAAAGATCCGACAGTAGGAATTGGCAATTCTGATCAGGCTTCTCTGAGCAGAGAAGCTTCAGTCGATGAATTACCCCCAGGCTTAGAAAAGGAAACACTTGCCCCGAACAAAGATCCGACAGTAGGAACTGGCAATTCTGATCAGGCTTCTCTGAGCACAGGAGCTTCAGCGGAGGAATTACCACCAACCCGGGAAAAGGAAATACTTGCCCCGACCAAAGATCCTACAGTAGGAACAGGCAATTCTGAGCAGGCTTTGAGCAGAGAAGCTTCAGCAGATCAATTACCACCAGGCTGGGACAAGGGAATACTTTCCCCGAACAAAGATTCTACTGCAGGAACTGGCAATTCTGATCAGGCTTCTCTGAGCAGAGAAGCTTCAGCGGAGGAATTACGACCAGCCTGGGAAAAGGAAATACTTGCCCCAAACAAAGATCCTACTGTAGGAACTGGCTATTCTGTTCAGGCTTCTCTGAGCAAAGAAGCTTCAGCGGATGAATTACCACCAGGCTGGGGAAAGGAAATACTTATCCAGAACAAAGATCTGAGCGGAGAAGCTTCAGCGGATGAATTACCACCAGGCTTTACCTGGAATAAAGGTCCGATATTAGGAACTGGCAATTCCGATCAGGCTTCTCTGACCAGAGAACCTTCAGCAGATGACTTACCACCAGGCTTTACCTGGAATAAAGGTCCAAGAGTAGGAACTAACAATTCTGATCAGGCTTCTCTGAGCAGAGAAGCTTCAGCGGATGAATTACCACCAGGCTTTACCTGGAATAATGGTCCGACAGTAAGAACTGGCAATTCTGATCAGGCTTCTCTGATCAGAGAAGCTTCAGCGGATGAATTACCACCAGGATTTACCTGGAATAAAGGTCCGACAGGAAGAACTGGCAATTCTGATCAGGCTTCTCTGAGCCGAGAGGCTTCAGCGGATGAATTACCACCAGGCTTTACCCGGAATAAAGGTCCGACAGGAAGAACTGGCAATTCTGATCAGGCTTCTCTGAGCAGAGAGGCTTCAGCGGATGAATTACCACCAGGCTTTACCTGGAACAACTGTCCGACAGTTGAAACTGGCAATTCTGATCAGGCTTTTCTGAGCAGAGAAGCTTCAGCGGATGAATTACCCCCAGGCTGGGAAAAGGAAATACTTGCCCAGAAGAAAGATCCTACTGTAGGAACTGGCAATTCTTATCAGTCTTTTCTGAGAAGAGAAGCTTCAGTCGATGAATTACCACCAGGCTGGAAAAAAGAAATCAGAATTAGGCAAAACGCACGTGGGATAAGAAAGGACCCGGTATTTATCTTTCTTCCGCAGCATTTCTGTCTCCCCCTCCCCTCCCTTCCCGCGCGCGCTTCTCTCTCCCTCTCTTTCTCATGCACATCATCCTATTCAAGCAGAGAATGTTTTACACCATTCTGCAGAAATGGGATATGCATGAGAAAGGGTGCTTCTGGAGAAGGGTTATGTCACTGTTTATGTGGCAGGCATGGAATGCTGCATTAGTATTTGTAGTTAGTATCTTACGGTAACTTGGTCATTGCAGTTTTACACGGATCCAGTTCATGGATATGTATTTCGCTCCAAAAAGGATGTTATGCGCTATCTGCAAACTGGAGACATCAGTAGGTGTGCAATGAGACCTACCAAAAGAGATCCGGATTCAGAAATGAAGGGTAATTCTGTAAGTGCACCTTTCTGGATCCCCCACCTCGGGTTTCCTGTCAACTCTATTCTTGCTACTTGTTTGATAAAGCCTGTTCTCCATGTTACTGCTATTCAGCTTGCATATAAATCTTGTTGATCGTATTTGTATGAACCCTTTACTAGGAAGATATATTCGATCCTGTAAGAACAGTGATGAAACTTTGTTTTCTGTATTGGAGGTGCTCTACACCTATTGTTAAACAGACATGCTTCTTCTGAGACTGAGTGGCTGCTTTAGAGAACACTCACAGGGAAGATAAATTTGAAAGCAATGACCTTATCCAAGTTCAAAGAGAATAAATCCACATCATACTATTTGAATTGGAATATGTGGAGACAATAGCTTATGTGAAACTATAGCTAAATATGATGTCATAGAAGGTTAAAAGGAATGACTCAGTGCCTTAAGAGTTACCAGATCTGGACCACCATCCTGAGTATTATCCCTATCCTCATAAGTTCTTTAAATGAGGGAAGTCTTTATAAATTATAGCTGAAAACGTTTTTCTCAGGGCAAAAAAAACTATGGCTGAAAACAGTGCTATAGAAAGTTAAGAGGAAAGACTCAATACCTTGTGATTTCCAGATTTCAACCGCCATTTCATGCATTATATAAGCTTTTGTTTTCTTTGTGAGTTCTTAAACGAGGAGGATAATCTTTATGTCCAGCGTCTTGCATGTACAAATAATCATGCATGTGGAAACTTTAAGTGGAATGCCCTTTCATTGGATTGACATTAAGCAGCATGTCTTTAATGGGCGACAGCAATCACAAATCCTTTATGCATAGTTCGTGACAAGATTGGAGTTCGGCAACTTCAATTTTTCAGTTCTCAATACAAGTGTATGTTGATTTTCCTTGAAAGGGAGAAATTTCTGACGGTTGATGCTTCTTTCTTTTGATAGCCCTCAACACGTGGTGCCAGTTCAAAGAAATTAGGGTGCTCTTTGTCTGGAAGACAGCCTTTTTCTATTGAGGAATTAAAAGGTGATGCTTTTTTATTGGCAATTTTGCTCAATTTTTCCAATTTACTCTTGTCATTTATATTTGTTCTGTTGTATTCTCTAATCGTTGAGAGTTATTTCTGAATTCTGAAACTGGAGTTGCTGATGTAGGTGGAGAGTGTTTTGTTACTTATTCACTGGCACTACAAGCTGAGAGTTCCAATGAACATCCTGAAAGCAGCGTGTTCAACAACACCATTAGTTCATCTACTGTAGCTGATACAACAGAAAAGCATTCATGCGGAAATGTAAATGTAGATGCTGAAATAAGACTAGACATGGAACGAGAATTAAGAGACTCAATTGGAGACACAAAAGCTGTAGCTGCTGAAAGTGTTGATGTTAAAAGGTCATTAGCTGTTTCCCCTCAGATGGACTTCTTCCCAGAGCTGCAATTACCAGAAAATAAGAAGAAAAAACATAGTAATAAAAAATTGCCAGCGCAGTCGAGAAAAATTAGAAATGAGGAGTCATTTACACCGGTTCGCCGGGTTTCAAAGAGACTCTCAGGCCACTACTCAGAAGTGGTGCCTGATTTAAATGTAGGTGAATGTGGTCCTGGATCTGTCTCTTCAGGCCATCCCCTGACTGTCTCTGGTCGGGAATTGTCCCAGCAAGCTGATCTGGCCACTTTGGATCAGGCCTTTCTAAGAAAAATAGCTTTATCACAAGATGATCCGTTGGAAATTGTGAAGTGTCCTTCAGAGGGCCAAGCTTTTAAAGAGCAGAAAGCTGCGAAGGAATTAACAAGTGAGAAACAAGATGATAGAAGAATATTGCGAGATCCTCAGCCAGCTGAAATATCATATGAAATCGGAAAGGTTCACTTGGAGCACCAGGTGGTTAAAGAAAGGCCTACAGCACAAGACAGTCAGAAGAGATTATTGAACAATTCTTGGCCAGCTCAATTAGCATGGGGAAATAGGGTACTCCCTGTGGAGAACCAATATGTTTCAGAAAGGTGTTCTGTAGAGCAGGTAAGTGAGAAACACGATTATGAGAACATGCAATTGCGAGATTCACAACTAGGTGAATCATCACAGAGAAGTAGAGAGCTTAATGTGGAAAATCAGCCTGTTAGAGAAAAGCAAACAGGAGAGCTAGTAACTGAGAATCAAGATGAGCAGAGCAGAAGGTTGCAAGCACAACTAGCTTCTTACCCATTTGGGGATTATTGGTCAGACCCATGCTTGGAATTTGCATTCAAGACCCTTACTGGTGCAATACCAGTAGAAGATACCCTCGCCTTTCAAGGATCTTCCCAGCAAGAATTCAATACTTCTTACACTCAGGCTGATGATGGGTGCTTTGAACTGCCATTATTCAACACTTCCAGCTTTTACATGAATGATGTTCCTAGCCATTGCACTCCATCAGAGGAGCGCGTTCCGCTGGAGCAACCTCCAATAACTCAAACCTTTTTGCCCACTGGAAGTAATAGCATGCCAGGTTGCAGTAGTGTTGTTTCTCAAAGTCCAGGTTTGGACACCCAGGCTAAGGATTATCAATCTAAAGTTAAATAATAGTTAGTTACAAAAAGACCAATATATTGGCGAATCCTTTTGTTTATAGGGAAACGCCAATTATTGGCAACCTTTTCCTTCTGTAATTTATTTCTTGCGAGAAGATAAAATAGGTGAATATCAATGTAACGTCAAATCGCAGAAGTTGGATCAAGTAATAACATGGAACTGCTCTTGTTTGTGTGAATGCATTTTTGTGCAGCTATTACCCTCTAGCTGTTTTAAACTTTTTTTGATGCAGTTTCTTGACTTAGGGGGGCTGTCTATAATTGGTTGATGCTTCATCAACAGGTAATGCTTCATCAAATGTATGTGGGATGAGATGGATATATTAGATTTGTTCGATCCAGGTGGTCGAAATGTAGATGCAACTTTTTGAATATTTAGATCTCATGATCAGTAGTACTTTAGACAATCTTTTTCCCACTTCAAAAGGCATAATAGACAAAAGTTTGCTTAATGTTTTCTGTATAAGGTACGATCTCTAAGCTTTGGTAGCACGTAATTTTGTCGGTGTTCTCTCTCTCTCTCTCAATGGATTGCTAAGGGATTACAGCTTGTGGTGACATAAACCGGAAGTGGATCTCTTGGTTACCCGATTCATCTAAGTGTTCCTCTTCAGACGGGAAATTATCTATGAAACTTGAAACAAGGCATATGTCGTCCATACTGCAAACCCGATGTCAGTCATTATTACAACAAAAAATTGGGAAGTGTTCTAGGCAAGTGGAACACACTGAATGATTTCTTCACTAGAATTTCAGAATCTTATACCGCATGGTTTTGGAACTTGACAATTTGGAAGCTATGGTAAAATCATATTACATAATAATCCTTATATAACAACTCATGAAATAATAAATCGAAAATCATGGCAAAGAGCACCAAGCAAAAATTTGCCTCTTCTCTCTACAAACCACAAAAAAAGGGAAAGAAAACCCCAACATGTTCATTTAAGTATATATATTGGAACACAACGTCTGGAATCAAATTGGTAATCTGAAGAACAACATCAAATTGATCGATGGACTTATGCTTCACTATAAGAAGACTCTTTCCATCCGCCATAGCTTTCTTCTTGTTCTTCTTCACGCTCATCCTGCAACATAGAAAAAGATACGATGCACTTAGCACGCTCATTATACTTGCATGTCTGGATGTGCTAATTTTTAGAGTTCTTTATCTAGGGTCAACAACAACAACAACAACCCAATATGATCCCACAAGTGCGGTCTAGGGAGGGTAGTGTGTACGCAGACCTTACCCCTACCCTAGGGTATAGAGGCTGTTTCCAATAGACCCTTGACATCCTTCCCTCCAAGAACTCCCTACCTTGCTCTTGGGGGACTCGAACTCACAACCTCTTAGTTGGAAGTGAAGGGTGCTTACTTCAACTTGCTTGAGATTGAGGCATAATAGTAGTTGTTATTCGGTGCTGCCAAATGTCACGGATCCCCCCCCCCTCCCCCCTCTCTCACACTCACACAGGCACACATATACACATCTTTTTTCCTTTAGCAGTATCTAACAAGCTCAGAAATTTAAGCGGGACAAAAGATACACAGTCAGACCTCTCTATAACAACCATTTACTATAAAAGCCAAATTTTTCTCGGAACCGATTTTTATATTATGTTATAATATATGTCATCTGTAAAAGCACTTTACTATAGAAACCAAAAAAATATTGGAACAAACAAGCTGTTATAGAGAGATTTGACTGTATCCAATGTGAAGCATATGAATTAATAAAAGTGGGAAGAAAGTAACATGCCTGAGGAGTAAAAGTGAGACCAACTTTAATTTCTCCGCAATATTCTTCATTTTTAACTACATTATATGCAGTTGTTGGGATGCTCCCTTCTGAACAAACTGGCTCAATAGGTATCCTGCATATATCATACACATGGAAATAGTTCAAAAACAAATACCAACCATTCAACTTCTGTAACAAAACCAATAATCTCTGAAATTTTTAGGTCACGCTCGTGTAAAATAATCACTCGAAAGTAACATATGCAGATCTCCAACATATTAGCAGTGGGTGCAAGTACAACCATACTCTAAGTTGCTCCGACACGGCATTTTAGGTGCTGCACCCGTGTCGACACGATACTAGTATGGGTGTAGGTATGAGATTCGTACTGCATCTGGTCAAACAATTTTAGGTACTTTGACCACGACGGATGGAAAAATTTGAAACGAGTACAATTTGATCCCCAAATCAGAACCAAAACTAGGGCAAATTTGAAGAAAATAACATACTTTATCTAGGAAATCACTCCTTTACTTATCTACAACTTGAGAATAAAAATAATTCACATTCTACAAGCTATATGCGTATGTATTCAACAAAATTTTCTCATAATTTAGTGATATTTTTATTTTATTGAATTGTTTTTGCCGGATCCCCGTACCTGTATCCATACTAGAATCCACATCCCCGAATTTTAGAATTTACGTCTTGAAGGATCCGACCACTAGATCCGCACCTGTATCCGTACTAGAATCCGTCCCCGAATATTAGAATTTACATCTTAAAGAATCCGACCTCTAGATCCACACCCGTGTCCGAGCAACTTAGACCATACTATCAAACTCAGACTATGTTTATACATACAAAAAATATGTATAAATCTTAGATTCACCTCTAATAATACTTACTTGGCTTCTCCTACAAAGTCGTCTTCACCTACAGAATCACTGTCCATTATCTTCAAGAACAGTTCTTCAACACCCTCAGAAATAGAGAAAATAAAGTTTTCATTCCATTCAGGTTCACATCCTTTCCCTATGGAAAACCAACATCAAGATCATCAAAAATTTTATTAATCAAATTTAATTTTTTTCTTAATCAATGTGAAACTAATAATACTAAAACACTTAACCAAAACGATTATGACATTATACCTGATGCAACACTGCTCTTTTTCTCCTGAGATCGACAAGTTAGGATCACATATGGATCCATATTATCTGTATCACCAGAAGTAATACATTTAAACAAGCAAAATATATGAGAAATTAAAAAAAAGGAAATAGGCGAATATGATCTGAGTAAATATTCTCTTTTTAAGAAACGATCGTGCATTTTTAATTCCGAATTTTTTTTTTTTACTTTTTTCCGAAATCAGCGTTTGTTCATAAAATTTTTAATTTTCACTTGAATATGCATTTTGGAATTTTTCGAAAATTTGAAAAACTCAAAAAAACTGTTTTTCAAAATTCACTCAGATCACCCACAAAACTTCAAAAACAACCCAAAATTTTATTCATGTCCAAACACAACTCTAATTTTCAAATACCATTTTCATTTGAAATTCTTTTTCACCTTTTTTTTAAATTTTACAATTCTTATGTCCAAACACCCACTTAGTTTATCACTTTATCAACATAGATCCCCAAATTGAAGTCAAATGACCAAGATGAATGTTGAATTTATTATTCCTTTGAGTCCATTTTATTTGACATTATTTGACTAGGCATAAGCTAAATTTAAATTTACTAGTTTACTGTAGAATAAAAATATTAAAATACTAAAGAAAAACTTAATTTGAACAAGAAATCATCAAATCAAATATTATAACGAAACTATTAAACTGATTTGATTTTTTAACTTGACTAGTTCACTAATCATCAGCAAGATTAAGATCCAAAATACAAATTCAAGGTCTTTTCTACATCCATTGAAATAATTCTCCTGGATCATAAGATCAGTTATGGTATGGTGAATTTAAACTTTTTAAAGGCTTGAATTTTCTATTATTTATTTTATATATTAATTTTCCACCAAATTCTAAGGAGAAAACAGAAATCCACATCCAATTCAACTGATCAGACCAAAAAACCGCAAAAAAATTAAAATAAATAAATAAATTGACGAATCAAATAATATTGCAGATCACTTACTGAGAAAATCAGTATTATCAAGGCCTTTAGCTCCAACGAGAAGTACTTCAAGTATTCCTCGCGACATTTTCAATGGAAAATATCACAGATCCCGAGGTAAAAAAAAGAAGCAGATTCTAAATACAGAAAAGTTTAGGACAAAGAGATTCTACTTTGAGAGGAAAAGCCGGTGTTTTATACGAGCGAAAAGGATACCGGTTTAGGTGGGGTTAGACCGGGCTGATTATAGCTTGAACCGGCCGGGTGAGCTCCTTGATTGGTGGTGACCGGTCGGCTGGAGTAGGGATCTGGTGTGATAAGTATATTATGTGAGTTGTGGATCTAGCATATGGAAAATCACATGGTGTCTCTTTATTTTAATTTCTTTTATTATTTAGGTCATATATATATTGACGATTTAATAAATTTGTAAAACCAGCTGACTTAAAAGGTAATTACAAATAAATATTAATTAGTAATTTGATAACAATTGTAAATAATAATAGGTTAAATTACCACACAAAAAATACTTTAGACTTAATTTTTTTTAAAAAAAACTACCAGCTATGTTCATTTATTAAGTAACTTATTATAAAAATTGGTTAGTTCATAAAATATTACTAATATTAGCCAAGTGTTACCTATATTAGTTAATTAATTATTTGTAGCAAAAAAAGGTCAATGTTTTTGCTTTCTTTTGAATGAATGCTATTAGAGATTGGTACATCTTGAGATGATTTGGCGGAGTTTTAAGGTGGTTTGAATAGTAAATCCGAAGTCGAAGATGAACATAAAAAAAATAATATGTGTATCACATATGTATCAAATGTGTATCACATGTATATCTGTGTGTGAGATACACGTGTGATAAATGTGTCGCAGAAGAATTTTTTGAACTCAAATTTAACTACGAATTTTGATACCAAATCAGTCCAAATCACCTCCAATCTTCCTCAAAATTTGTATACTGACTCATCTATATATTTTCAATGAATTTCAACCATACCCATTGAAAAAGATCCTTTTTGCTACTTTTGGAATCTTGTATATATATATTTTTTAATTTTATCACCTTATTTGCTACCTCATCCATGAAATTTTACGTCCATCTTGCATCTAATATTGCTAATCACGCTTAAAAATATGGAAGAAAATCTTTACGGGTGATTTTTGAAGAGAAAGAATCTTATATATTTGGGTTTTTAATTTTTATGTGTTTGACTAATTTTTGTAAGATTGATTAATGGCTAGAGTTGGGTAAGTTAGGACTATTTATATAAGATTCCCTCTTTTCAATTCTTAAGAAATCCGCTTCTAATCTTCTCTTTAATTTCTTCTCCATTTTATACGATTGGTCAAGTCTAGTTTAAGTCCATTTTAACTAGCCTTTAAAACATGTTTATTAATTAATGTAAAAGAGGAAATTTGTGGGGTGGGGGGTGGGGGGGTGGGGGTTGAGAGTGAAACAAAGCACATGTTAATTTGGTCAGCTATGGAGAATAGGTAAAAATTGCACGGGCGCCCTATTTGGTCGCCCCCATTTAATCTATATCCATCTTTTTAAAAACTTTTAACTTGTACCCACTTTTTAAACAACTTCAGCCCCTTTCTCCTCCTCAAAGTTTTATCTTTTCTTTTTCCAGAAGTAAGCTTCATCCCTATCTGCTTCTTCTTATTTTTCCGGTGAGTCCTATAAATTTTCACGCCAACCTATACATTTGAAACAACCAATTTGCTTTCTTCTCAGCTCTTGCTCAACACACAAATTTGTTTTGCTGAAAAGATAGCACAAAATTGGGGTCAAGTAATTGCTCTTCTTTCTTCTCAGCTCTTGCTCGACACACAAAGATGGCCCCGAAATTAAATTCTTAAAGGAGTTCAAATTTTGGGAATTAAAAATATTTTGGGTTATTGGTATCGTGAATACAAATAAATGAGTCAATGTGTTTCTACGTCTGCATGTCACCATAACAGAAGTGTAATTTCATCATCAAGGCATGCAAAAGATCATCACCATAACATTGTTGCTGTATCATTTAAGAGCAAAAAAACAGCCACAACTGCAAGGATTATTGATAGAAAGAAGATGGTGTGACAAATGAAATTATAAACAAACAAAAACTCCCCAGTTACAAAGACAAAAACTTCAGCTCTAGAGCTGAAGTTTCCCAGTTAGAACACAAAAACTTCAGCTCTAGAGCTGAAGTTTCCCAGTTACAACACAAAACTTTCAGTTACAACACAAAAACTTTCAGTTACAACACAAAAACTTTAGCGCTAGAGCTGAAGTTTCCCAGTTACAACACAAAAACTTCAGCTCTAGAGCTGAAGTTCGCCAGTTATAAAACAAAAACTTCAGCTCTAGAGCTGAACTTCAGGCCCGGCTACTAGAATGCTGAAGTTTTGCGTGATTGCCTTTGCTACTTCAGCCCCGTGTGTTGAAGTTATGCGAAAAAGCGGGTACGCTTGTAATTTTTTTTACAAAGTGGGCACAAGTTAAAATATGACACAAAAAACGGGTATAGATGCAAAAGTCCCGGAGAATAGCGTGTCAAGAGAAATAAGCAAACTCACACGCAATTAGTGGCGTTTATTTTCTTGGCTTACCTAATACCAAGAGAAGTGAAGGGTAAAGTGCACACCTAACCGCAAGATAAAAAAAGTAATATTGTTAATAAACTAATAAATGCATGATATTTATTTGCATATAAACTCTTATTATGTAAATCCTGGTTAATTAATATATATTTTCATCTAATAAAATCACTTAATTATGATAAGTTGACATGATTTAATGTAAATACCCGAATAAATATTTACCCGTAATTATACATGTCTATTATTGAAGAAGTGGTGCAATAAGATACAGCTTTCGGTAGCTCGAATTAGGTGAAGATTGTATTTCAAGCTAGCTAGTGATTGGTACTGCTTTGAGTCGACTCCATTGCCTTAAAAGAGGAACAATATGATCGGATTGAGACTGAGGAAATGTTAATCCAATCAATAGATTGATGTAATGCCATAAAGTTGACTAATTTTATCGTGTGCCCAACTTACAAAAGATGTATATAGGTGTGGCCGTCTCGTTTAGGGGTACTGAAGTGCATCAGCGAACACTTTTAAGTCCGCACTTTAAAATATATTTAAAAATTAATCAATTCACCTAAATTTTAGGACTAAGTATTCTAAATTTGAAAATTCATGATTTAGTGTCATAATTTTTTGAGCGGTTGTCCTGAATTTCTAAACTACTAATTTAAATTCAGGACATAAGATTCGAACTTCCGGACACAATTTTCGAACTTTAGGACATGATGTCCTGAAGTTTAAACTTTGAGGTTACTCTAGGATGCCGTGTCCTGAAATTTGAGTGAAATTGGCTAATTTTTGAATACAGATATATTTTAAACAACATGCTTAAAAGTAACTAGTTGATGTCATTTTCACTTTTCCAGGTGACTATTATAGGCCCCAATATAGGCATTGTTGAATATGGGCTACAACTCAATGATTTGTGTAAAAATGGCATGTGGTAGCCACTAAGTAAGGTGATGTTTATTTTTTATCCACTAATTCTAATGCTGAGCAAAAATAGCCACTACTCTATTAAAATTGATTTGAAAAGACAATTTTACCCTTTCTTCAATTCTTATATTCCCAAACCCTTGTTTTATTCGTTCAGAGGGAAAATTTGATAGCGATTTTCAGAGGCAACTTTCGCGTGCTCCTCAATATCTGTATTGTCCTTGCATGCAAACCAGCTGCACTTAATCTTTCTCCTTCGTCATCTTCTCTGCATTGAACGATCGAACTGATATTTCTTTTTTTTTTTGTTGCTTTTATGCATTTTTGTTTTTGTATATGTGTAATCGCGATCAATGCTGTGTTTGGCATCAAGTATATGTGAAATTTCAAAAATAATGATTATAAGTTAATTCAGTGTCGAATAAGGAGCAGATTTTTTTGAGGAAGTTATTCAGAAATTTTTGGTATTGAAATGTGTTTATGGTTCAATCAATAGATTTGATTATGTAAGGACATTTCATAAAAATAGTCGTACGAATTCATAAGCTAATTGTATTTATGAATTTTTAGTTAACTGTGTTCATATAAGTTAAGGATCAAGTGTCATTAATTTTTGAACATGGAACTCAAAGTTAAGGACTACGTGTCATTAACTTTTGAACTTGGAACTCAAAGTTAAGGACTGAGTGTCCTTAACTTTTGAACTTGGAACTCAAAGTTAAGGACTGAGTGTCCTTAACTTTTGAACTTGAAACTTGAAGTTCAGGACCAAGTGTCCTTAACTTTGGAACTTGAAACTTGAAGTTCAAGACCAAATGTCCTTAACTTTTGTCACGACCCCGGTTCGCCCTCCGTGAACCATCGTGACGGCACCTAGTCTCTATAACTAGGTAATCCTAAATTGCGGAAGAAAACCAAAATTTACGGAAGTAAAACAATTTAAAGACAGAAATAAGGCAATAACAGTGTTAAATGTGCCGCTTGGCATACACCATATTTATATAGATCTCAAAATCAATATCAAAATCCAAGACCCGGAAACCCACGAATCACAAGCTAAGAAAAAGAAATACTACATAGCTCTAACTCCAGAATTTCGTCTAATAACAACAGAAGTACAGAATGGCTAAATACTAAAAGCATGAATAGAAAGGGACTTCTCGGTCTGCGGATGCGGCAGATGTACCTCGAAGTCTCTAAGCAGTCGCCTCTCTCAAGGATGGTAGGCTTGAATAGAGGTACCTAGATCTGCACATAAAAAACATGCACAGAAGAGGCATGAGTACACCACAGCGGTACTCAGTAAGTGCTAAGCCTAACCTCGGTTGGGTAGTAACGAGGAAGGTCAGGGCCCTACTGAGATTAAATAAATATAAAGATGACAGGATAAGATAAGCAGTATAATTGAGAATCTACAGTAAGAATCTACACAGGATAATAAGAGTACAATAACGGAAACAGAGATGAAGGCAAACCACAAGGAAGTAACCAGGGATCTCTAAGTATCCCGAGGATCTCTTAGTACCCTCAATATATACCAGGGATCTCTTGGTATCCCGAGGATCTCTCGGTATCCTCAATATATGCTAGGGATCTCTTGGTATCCCGAGGATCTCTTGGTATCCTCAATATATGCAGGGATCTCTTGGTATCCCGAGGATCTCTTGGTATCCTCAATATACGTGCCAGGGATCTCTTGGTATCCCGCACCTCAATCCAGATCATAAATACGTATAGGGGATCTCCCGGGATGCCATCCCGTAGTCCCAAATTAAAACACATAGAAGCAACACAAGAATACTCAATTAAATGCAAATTTCGTACCAAGTAAACAACTAATTCTAGCCTAACATGCTTCACGTAATGCAATTAAAGCAGTTTAAGCAAATAGGCAATTAAGTCAACTAAACATGCTTTTCTAAACTACAACAGGCTAAATTCGCAAGTAGAATAAAGCAGGATAAAGGAACTCAATTGAAATACTTAGGGTGTGTTTGGTATGAAGGAAAATGTTTTCCATGAAAAATGAGTGGTTTTATCACTTATTTTCCCTTGTTTGGTTGGTGAATGAAAAACATTTTCTGGAAAATATTTTCTAGTATTTGGTTATAGAGTAGAAAATATTTTTTTAGGAAAATATTTTGTATGCTACTCTCCTCATCCCCTATTCCCCCAAGTCCCCATGTTTCATTGCTTACCCGCTCTCCTCCAAATACCTAATATTTTCAGGACTTTATTTTGTTCAAGATTTTTTTTAATTTCATACAAACGCAAAGGAATTAATTTATTGCTTTACTTTTTTACACAAAAATAACATTAAAATTGTCCTCCATAACTAAAAAGAAAATTAAGTACTCATTTTATTGAAATAAAAAGAAATAGAAAAGAGAACATTCACACACACACACACACACACACACACACACACACACACACACACACACACATATATATATATATATATATATATATATATCACTTCTTTAATAACCAAAAGCCACGTCCTCCCACGTCTCTGGTAACTATTGACAAAACAATTATGGTACATTTAAAATTGCTACAAAGAAAACAGTTATGGTAAATACAAAATTCCAAATGCAATCATTTCCTCCAATTTTCTTAGAGGAAAAAAAAAGTGAATTTGTGGTGAGTCTCATGAAAAAAATACTTTTTTTAACACAATGAAAAGAAAATATATTTTTTTGTTGAAATGAAAGAAAGTACTTTTTTTTGTTGAAATGAAAAAAAAATATTTTTTATATCATGTAAAAAGAAATACTCATTTGTTGAAATGCAAAAAATAGAAATGCAAAAAAAAATCTATCTATAATATGAAAAGAAAGTAGTATTAATAATATTTTTATTTAGGGTGGGGGTGGGGTGGGGTGGAGGGTTGGGGTGTGGTGGGGCGGGGCGGGGCGGGGCGGGGGTTAGAGGAGGGGGTTGAGTGGGTGGGTGTGGGGGTGGTTTGGTGGGATGGGGAATAGAGTAGGGAAGGCTGAGAAAGAGTTTTGGAATATGTTTCCCTTCTCTTGATAAGGAAAACATTTTCCTCCAATTGGAGGAAAATGAGTTGATGAGGAAAATATTTTCCAAAATATTTAAGCCAACCAAACATGGGAAAATTGAAAAATATTTTCCTTTATACCAAACACACCCTTAAAGTAAAATCGGATTTTCAACCATTAGCTAGGGGAGGTCCCCCACACAAGGTTAGACAAGCCACTTACCTCGAACCGGCTCAAAGTCAACCCGAAACCACGCTTGTGCCACGAGTACTCGACTCCAAATGACCAAAATCTATTCAATTCAATTGTATAACGTAAATAACACTTCAAGTAACTGATTCTACAATTAAAGTCTAAGATAATACGCGAAATTATGTAAAATAACCAAAATGCCCCTCGGACCTGCATCTCGGAATCGGGTACAATTTATAGTTTCAGAATCCTCACACTCTCACGAGTCTAACCATACCAAAATTATCCAAATCCGATATCAAATCTCCAATCAAAACTCAATTTCTTGGCCTAAGAACTTTTCCCCAATTTTCATAAAATTCCGAAATTAAAGGATGAATTCATGTTTAAATTAATGGATTACAAGCAAAAATGAGTTAAGAATCGTTACCCAATCGATACCTCTGAAAATCACTCAAAAGCTCGCTCAAATCCGAGCTCCCAAGCTTAAGTTTTGATAAAAATGGCTAAACCCTCGATTTTGAAATAGTATATCTGCCCAGAAAATTCCTTCTTCGCGAACGCGGTCCAAGTCTCGCGTTCGCGAAACACAAAATGACTTTGACCATTTTTCCTTCTTCGCGAGCGCGTCTCCTACTCCGCGAACGCGATGCTTTGCACAGATGAACCTTTGCAAACACGACGGGCACCACGCGAACGCGATGCACAAAACTCCACTAGGCCAATTCCTCTTCCGCGAACGCGAAGCCCAATCGCGAACGCATAACACAACCATCCAGCCTCTTCGCAAATGCGTAGGATCTCTCACGAACGTGAAGGACAAACTCCCCCCAGTCCTAGCTCCTCTTCGCGAACGCGAGAACCCACTCGCGAACGCGATGAAGGAAACCAGAACTGACTGCTGCAACATTTTCTACAATTTCCTAAGTTCCAAAAATGACCCGTTGTTCATCCGAAATACACCCGAAGCCCTCGGGACCTCAACCAAACCTGCCAATCAATCAGAAAACATCATTCAAACTTGTTCCAACCTTCGGAACATTCAAAACAACACTAAAACACCTATTTTTCATCGGATTCAAGCTTAAAAATTCCAAAAACTCTAAAAACACACATTCGATCAAAAAGTCTAACAAACCTCGTCCGAATGATCTAAAATTTTGCACCCACATCCCAAATGACATAACAAAACTACTGCATTCCGACCCTCGGATCAAAATCTCACTATCGAACCGACAACTTCCAAAATTCAACTTTCGGCATTTCAAGTCTAAATTAGCTACGGACCTCCAAAACATAATCCGAACATGTTGCTAACCCTGAAATCACACAACGGAGCTAACGAAACCATCAGATTTCCATTCCGAGGCCGTCTTCACACTGTTCTGACTACGGTCAACTTTCCAACACTTAAGCTCTCATTTAGGAACTAAGTGTCCCAAAACTCTCTGAAACTTAAAACCGAACATCCCGTCAAATCAAAATAGCAGAAATAGGATCGGGGAAGGCAGTTAATAGGGGATCTGGGCGTTAATTCTTAAGACGACCGGCTGGGTCGTCACAACTTTTCAACTTGAAACTATAAGTTAAGTACTGCCTCTCCTTAACTTTTTAACTTGTAACTCTAAGTTAAGGACCAAGTGACCTTAACTTTTGAACTTGTATGTCAAAGTTCAGGACTAAATGTCCTTAACTTTTGAACTTGGAATTCAAAGTTAAGGACCAAGTGTCCTTTACTTTTGAACTTGAAACTTGAAGTTCATGACCAAGTGTCCTTAACTTTTCAACTTGAAACAATAAGTTAAAGACTGCCTATCCTTAACTTTTTAACTTGAAACTTGAAGTTAAGGACCAAATGTCCTTAACTTTTGAACTTGAAAGTTGAAGTTCAGGACCTATTGTCCTTAACTTTTGAACTTGAAACTTTAAGTTAAGGATTGCCTGTCCTTAACTTTTTAACTTGAAACTTGAAGTTCAGGATCAAGTGCCCTAAACTTTTCAACTTGTAACTGTAAGTCCTAATCTTTTAGTCCTAATCTTTTATATTCTTTTTCCTTCTTTGTTGTGTGCTAATGGAAGGAGATCGTGTGTTCGACTTTAATGTGTGGTGTAATTTAATAAGCTATTGGAAATGAAATTTATAGTATAGGGAAACAATAAAAAGTTTTTTGTCGAACAAGCAGTGGAAGAAGTTGAGGGATGGTATTTTCGGAAACTTTTTCCGATTACAAAGTTTGAAGTTCTGTGGTAAACTTATTCACTGTGTATTGCTTTCAAAAATTGTAAATAATGACCCTAATTCGATGACATTCAAGGTATTGACCATTAAATTAAGTTTACACATGAAACATTTCATATAATTACTGGTTTGAAGTGTTCTTCTTCACTGGAAATCAAAGGTTTGAATGAAAAAGAGAATAGGCTTTCGAAAGTCTATTTTCCCGGAAAGGATAGAGTTTAGTTGAGTGATTTGTTTAATTTTATTACTAGTCACCCAAATGGTACAACTGCATCATTTTTAGGTAGCGATGATGATGCTGTGAAGTTGGCAAAAATTTATTTTGTTGAATCTGTTTTGATGGGGAAGCAGAAGAATAGGAATGTATCCGAGCAGATAATGAAAATTGTAGATGATGATGAACTCTGCTCTTCTTTCAACTGGGGTTCTCTTTGTTATGAAACAATATTAAAATCATTGAAAAGTTGTTTGAAGCCCAATGAAAATGATAATGAGAAAGAGAAAGACAAAGATAAAGACAAGGATAGCTACACTATACTTGGCTTTCCTTTTGCTTTTTGTGTTTGGATTATGGAAGTATTGCCTATTTTCCAGGAAAAATAATTTGTGAACTTCCGAGAATGTGGTTTTCCTCGGATGTTATGTTATTCGGATATGAAACCTCCACAATATGATTCTCTGTTTAAAAAATACTTCCATAATGAAAATGTAAGTTAATTTAATTACTAGCTATTTTTTTTTGTTTATGTGTTTTAGTTCTGAAAACTTATATTTTTTTGTTATATAATAGGTGTATAATTTGATTGAGGTGGCACCATTTGTTTCTTGTGAAGAAGATACAAAGCTTGTTAGTGTTCATGAGCCAATTTCCCAAGATCAAAACTCAATGCCTTCTTCCACACAATTTGATGAAGCCATGCTTAAGGAAATGTTAAAGTAGGTTTTCTATCTTTGAATAACATTAGTTTTTTATTTGATTATTTTTTGCTTAAGAGTCTTTTTTGTTTTTATGGTTTTTGATTCAGAAATTATCAGAGAAGTTTAAAAAGGATCTGCAGGCTGAAGTTACTATAATAAATCAGAAAATATCTATATCAGAAAAAAAGATTCAAAATGATATCAAGGTAATATCACTAATTTCAGTTAGTCTAAGTTCAGGACCTTGTGTCCTTAACTTTTGAACTTGTAACTCAAAGTTAAGGACTGCCTGTCCTTAACTTTTTTACTTGTAAGTCTAAGTTCAAGACCAAGTGTCCTTAACTTTTTAACTTGTAAGTCAAAGTTAAGGACCACGTGTCCTTAACTTTTGAACTTGGAATTCAAAGTTAAGGACTGTCTGTCCTTAACTTTTGAACTTGAAACTTGAAGTTAAGGACCTATTGTCCTTAATTTTTGATCTTGTAACTATAAGTTAAGGACTGCATGTCCTTAACTTTTGAACTTGAAATTTGAAGTTTAGGACCAAGTGTCCTTAACTTTTGAACTTGTAAGTCTAAGTTCAGGACCATCTGTCCTGAACTTTTGAACTTGAAACTTGAAGTCCAGGACCAAGTGTCCTTAACTTTTCAATTTGAAACTTGAAGTTCAGGACCTATTGTCCTTAACTTTTTAACTTGGAATTCAAAGTTAAGGACTGCATGTCCTTAACTTCTGAACTTGAAACTTGAAGTTTAGGACCAAGTGTCCTTAACTTTTGAACTTGTTACTCTAAGTTAAGGACTGCCTGTCCTTAACTTTTTTACTTGTAACTTGAAGTTTAGGACTACCTATCCTTAACTTCCTAACTTAGTTTCTTTCAGAGGATTTAAAGAAAAGTCTAGGATCAAAGATTGATACTTTGTTGAAGATTTTTGTGAAACCTGATGAAAGGAACATAGAGAGAGAATCTAGTGTTCCAATTACTAAAGATGGAGTTGATGATCATTGTGATGGTACATAACCTACAATTACAATTAACAAAGATGCAGGTGGTGATGAATGTGATGAAACGGATGTGCATGCAGAAGTTTAACATGAAAGCGATTATACAGATGCACATCTAGATGATGAAACTGATATTGGTACTGAAATTGGGAAAGGTTAGATATAGATTTTTAATTTTTTCTCATTGAAATTTATATTCAATAGCGTAATACATATATACCTTTTTGTGATTAAAAATATATGTAGAATCTATTGATGGAGTGGAAGTTCAAGATGTAGTAGAATGTCAAGATCAGGAAAATCCAAAAGAGACAAGAGTAACAAATTTTTTTTGTAAATGTGGAGTGCAATCTCAGGATTTAGAAAGTCCATTGGGAACAAGTGTCAGTGAGATTGTATGCAAATGTTTAGAAGGACCATACGATATGTCTACACCTCTCTCATATAAAGAGAAATTTGGAGTTCAAAATTATGCCAATCAAGGTTAGATGGAATTTTCATGATATGTTGAATGTTAATTTTAGTGAACTATTAGAATGAGTATTAATTGTAAATGTTACAGAATCTTTTGAAGCTGCAAGGGAAGAAGATGGAGTGGAGTATCAAGAGAAAATTGGAGTACAATCTCAAGACTTAGAAAATACCCAATGAACAAGCATAAGTGAGATTGTTTCCAAATGCATAAATGGAACATGTGATCTCTCTACACCTCGCTCTCTTACCGACAATATTGGAAGCCAAGAAAATGCTAGTGAAGATAATGATTTAACTGCAATGATCTTGACAGTTGCAAATGGTTAAACCATATTTTTTTTAATTCTATACTTGTTTGTTTTAATCAAAAATTAGTAACAAGTACTAATTGTATTAGCTCTTGTAAATATTTTGCAGAATCTTGTGAACTTGCAATTGAAGATCATGGAGAACAGCTGCAAGATAAAGAAAATGTGCAGTTGGAAGATAAAGAAAATGCAACCAATATGTTAGCTCAATTGTCTGTTGAAAAAAATACAAGAAGGCAGTGTGAACAAGACATGTATTAATTGTGTCCTAAATATTATATTCATAATTGAAAATGCTAGTACATTTCAAATAATGTTCTTAGTTTTTGTCTCTTCATTTGACGACTTGCAACAAACTAATATATATATATATATATATATATATATATATATATGTGTTGTCTGCAGAGCAAAACAAAGCTGAAGCTCTTAACTAATATACTAGGAAAAGAAAGAGAGATAGTATTGTTATGATGGTCCGTCATTTTCTTTTCTTACTCCTACTCCTCCAAGTACACAAATGAGCATTGATGAGGGTTTGTCTATAGAGGTTGAAGGAAATATTGAAAAAGATCTTGGTCGAGGTAAAAGGAATAAGAAGCTTAGTTGGCAGCTTAAATCTCTTTTTGAACAGGAAAGAAAAACAGGGACATCGATGGCGCACAATGAAAATACTCCTAAGAATTCGGGCTGGATAAAATCAAAATATACTCATAGATGTATTTTTCATTATGCCAAAGATGATGCAAGATTATTGAAGAAATTCATTGGTTGGTTGGGCAAGGAGAAAAGGAAAGGTCGCGAAAAATCGTAAGTCCCTTAATGTATTTCATATTTGTTAATTGCTTAAATTCATGTCCTTAACTTGTAATTTTAAATTTAGGACAAAGTGTATTGATATTGAAATTCCTAAAGTTAAGTGTCCTTAACTTCTGTGATTGTAAGTCTATGTTTAGGACCAAGTGTCCTTAACTTTTGAATTTGGAAATCAAAGTTCAGGACCAAGTGTCCTTAACTTTTCAACTTGAAATTCGAAGTTCAGGACCAAGTGTCCTTAACTTTTCAACTTGAAATTCAAAGTTCAGGACCAAGTGTCCTCAACTTTTGAAGTTGAAAGTCTAAGTTCAGGACCAAGTGTTGTCACGACCCTAAATCCAGACCCGGTCGTGATGAAGCCTCTCGTGAAGACAAGGCCAGCTGACACACTCCCAATTTATTTAAGCAATTAAAATAATACAAATTAAGTCTTTAACATGATAATAATCCCAAATTAAGGTGAAACAGTGCAATTGCAGAATAGACATATCCCGACATCGGGGTGTCACCAGTCATGAGCATCTACTATCTGATTAAAGACAGAAAAAGTTTACATAGTCTATTACAGAACTAAAACAGAGTAAATAAGATAGGGGGAGAAGCACTGGGCTGCGAATGCCGAGCAGCTATCTAGTGAATCTCCGAATCCGCCTAAGCTGGAAGATATCAACACTCGCTAGCGGGACCTAAAGCGCCTGAATCTGCACACAGGGTGCAGGGAGTAAAGTGAGTACTCCAACTCAGTGAGTAATAATAATAAATGAAGACTGAGCGAGAAGAATTCACGTAAAAGCACATCAACATGCTATAAAGAAGCAGTATAAAACCAATAAAAGCAATGAAATAGTGAAAATATGTAAAAGCACTTAGTTCAGAAGAAGCTTCCTTAAAACACCTTTTTAACAGTTAAACAATTAAATGCAAAACATCTAGAAGAGATAAACACATAAAAAGAGACATGGTCTCTAAATAAGCGCCCCTAGGGCAATATCATGGAACAACACCAGCCCCTCGGGCTATATCTCATATCACAATAGGTACCCGCGCTCATGGAGGGTGTACATACACCGGAAGGGGACCCTTACGGTCCAAGAGTAATATCAATCCATCTCGTGGCATAATCAATAGGCTCTCGGCCTCATATCAACAAGCCACCTCGTGGCGTGCAATCTCAAGCCCTCGACCTCATAATCATAAATCAGCTCAATAACCTCACAACACAGGCCCTCGACCTTACTCAGTCAGAATCTAATGAGCCACTCGGGCAACAATATAATATGATGCTCAGCCCAAAATATCATTTTAAGTGTTAAAATAGAGTAAACATGGTCGAGTTATAAAAATAGTAGAATATAGCATGACTGAGTACAAGTATAAAGTCGAAACAGTGAAAAAATATCAGTAAAAATCCCCTAAGGGTTCAAACAGTTGGCACGAGGCCCAAATATGACATTTAGCCCAAAACATAATGATAGCAAATAGTTTCAAGCAAATACGGGGTTAAACAGTCATTCGGGATGGACTACGTCACAATCCCCAATGGTACACGAACCCACGCTCGTCATCTAGCATGTGCGTCACCTCAATATAGCACAACAATGTGTGATTCGGGGTTTCATAGCCTCAGGACAATATTTACAATCATTACTCACCTCTATCCGGTCCAAATCTCTAGCTCACGATGCCTTTGCCCCTCGAATCGGGCTAAGAATGCTCCAAATCTAACCAAATCAGTGCAAAACCAACAAAATATGTTAAGAGAACAAATCCCACTCGAAATAAATCAAATTACAACAAAATCCTGAAATTGGCCAAACCCGACCCTCGGCCCCACGTCTATATTGATACCCAAATTTGCCCTATATATTTTCAATATGAAATATACCTTCAAAATAGAATGTATAAGTATATATAAGCATGTCCAAAGTTTTTATTATTTTCCCCCATAATTTTAAGGTTTTAAATTGATTATTTTTCTCCCTTTTTATCCATAAAATCCTCAATAATTATTTCTAAAATTATTGTTTTGATAAGTCATCTATTTTATTTATATATTTATGCCAAAATATGGCTAATTTAATTTTTACATATTTTTATCATTACATTTAGTATTTTTAAAGCTAAACTGCACATAATTGCAATATTAGCCCTTTTAAGATTTAATTATGTTTTATATGCATAAAATTGGATTCTGTATTTTTTAAATTGCTAATTATGTATTATAAATCATTTTAATATTTTTAAATAATTTTAAAAATTATCTACTATTTTCTATAAATTAAATAGGGAAAAACTGGCTATTTAACTTATAGCCAAAATTGGCTTTTAATTCTAGCCTAAACCCACAGACCCCCAACCCAATTATAAAACCCTCCGGACCCAAGCCCAAACCCAAACCATACCTGGCCCAGACCTGAGTTAATCATGGCCGTTGATCAATTTTGATCAACGGTCCAGATTCACTCTTACCATATTAAACCCTAAAGACTACCCCTATCTCTCATTTCCCCCTCTCATTCTCTCTCAACCGGTCTCATCTTCCTCTCTCTATCTCTGGTTCTCTATAGAACCTTCTCTTCTCCCATCCTCTCCGATGTACCTTACCCTCATTCTCCGGCCATCTCCCTGCCGGAATCCATGGTGTTCTCGCCACCTACCAGCCTTTTGGCTCCCTCTTGAACGTGTGTCATTGTTTTAAGACCTACAAGTGAACCAGAGGCAGTTTACTCACCTCCCATGGTTTCTCATGCCATTGTTCGACCATCCATGGCCGTTTGAGTAAGATCTATGACTCTTCAGGCTAAAATCGGTAACATTTTAAGGTTTTCTCACCTTCTCTGGGTTCTCCGAAACCCTAACTCTAAAGATTTTCCTATTTTCTTTTAGATCTGTCTTAGATCTATGTATATCATGGGTTTTTGGTGTTTTCCTCAAAGGTTTTCCCAATTTTTTTAAAGTGACTTTTCGTCTTCAAGACTAGGGTTTCTTAACCCTTCTTTTTATGACTTCTCCTTTGATTTTTAGTACTATCATATGATTTTACTATGTTTAAATAGTTTATTTATGTTTTCTTCTACCTGATTCATCACGTTGAAAACCCTAATTATTTTAGTTTTATCCGGGGTTCTGGAACTGTCTTTGTTTATTTGATTCGATCGATTTCTTTATGATTAGACCCTTTTTTTTGTTTATCTTGACCGATTCTAAGTTCTTACCGCTTTTAACTCAACTCTGCTAAAAGCCCTAATTTCTTAGAGATTTTCTTCACTTGTTACTGTGAGTCTTAAAGGTTTTCTTTACTTGTTTCTGTGTGTTGGCCTGACCTTCTTTACTTGTTGCTGTATGTTAGATTAGTTTCTTCACTCTGGTTCTATGTGTAGCCATGACTACTTGAATTTGTTAAGTTTCTGTTGATTACCATGCTTCAAGTGGGTTCTTTTTGGTCCTTAGCCTACTCGTGTCACTTTTGTATGATTGTGCTCATCTAGTTTGTTCATCTCTTGCTTCTTTTTATCGATATGGCTAACCTTGCATGTCTGATACGCCTGTGCATTCTTCTCTATTTATATCTCGAAGTGCAGAATCATGACTCCCTCTTGATTGATCCTGATTTCCTTAAATTACGGTTTGATTGTAAGGTTTTCTTATAAACCCCTAAAATTTTACTCGTTTGTTTAAGTTGATTGATTCCATTCCCTTATTTGCTGTGGTGCTTCATTCTTGCTGAATTCTTTTCTCAAATTAATATATTCTATATTTAGACTCAATCATAAGCTCTATACTTTTACTACCCCTTATTTGGTAAAAAACAATCTTTCTCAAACTGATTTTCTTTCCTTAATTATCCCTGTTGGTATCTGTTTAAGCTCTAATTCTTTGATTAAAGGGGAGTACTTGTATTAATTGGATTCTAATTGTGATTACTTCCATAATTGTGGTAAACCTTTACTTGTTACCTTATTTTCTACCTATTTTTCAAAGCTATAAATACCTTAAGTCTTTCATTAACAAGACACCAGACTTGGATTTCAAAACCTCTCTCTTACTTAAAGAAAAATTCTGTGTTATTCTACTACTATTGGTCGGCTGCAAGCCAAGGCTAATAATCTGTAAACCTTGGCTCCTTCATTTTGTTTACCTCTATCTTCACTGGTATGTCCTAGTTTAATTTAAAGCCTCAACAACAACAACATGTTTCTATTCCTGCTTCAGTTTCTTTTATTTCTGGCCTGCTTTTACTTGTGGTCTTATTTTGAAGTTTGTATCTAAGCACGCTGATATGATTCCCCTCCCTTTAAATTCATGTAATTCAAGCATGCCTATACAATTATATTCTTTTACCTACTGTGCACTTACCATTTTATGAATCCCAAATTCCCTATTCCTTCTCTATGTGTTTCATGACTGGTTTGTGATTATGCCAGAGTCCAACTATCTCTAAGCATGTCCCTACCAGTCCTAATATTTCTGCTGAGGTCAGGTGTCTGTAGTCAATATATATGTATCCCCAGATCCCCTTTTACACCCATGCGTGATTACTGAATTCATTCACTTGCTGTGTGTGGTCTTACCCTGAAGTGTTTGAACTCTATCTTACTAATACAATTGCTTTCAACCATTTCTGTTATTAATTCCTTTCAAAATGGACATGTCTGTCCAGTTTTTAAACAAACTCCTTTCAAACATGTGTCCTGTACTTTCACTATACTCTTAGAACACTAGGTTTTGCCCCTTTTGTGTGAGCCTTGCTTTGGAACCCTTGAGTTCCCTCTGAACTTGGACACATGAAAGCTGACCTTTCGACACTACACTTACTCTGTCTTGACTATGAAATCTGGGTGTGAGCACTGCTCGGGGATCCCTTGAGGTCCTTAGGGAACTCTGACACACCTAGATATGAGGAAAAGCTATGAAACCATCTTGGCACTTGAGGTGATTGATTATATAACTTAGAGAGTAAGTCCTAATCAGGCTTCCTATAGTGTAACTTCTTATTTTTAATTGCTACTTATGTAATTCATTTCGATGTTGGTCTGTAATAACCTGTTGTAAACAAGTATTGGGGTTGGCTAGTGAAAATGGATGGGGTAAATATGCATGCTATAGTTGTCAAGGGTAAAAAACATGTTATTAGGGTTACATTCCTAATTGCGCAGTAGAAACCATGCTTAGGGTTCATACATGCATTAGAAATCATGCTCTTAGGTCCCATGGTTCTTGCTAATCCATATTTTATGCCTATCACTTAGAAATCCTGCTCCTACGACGATAACAACATTAGCATAAAAGCTGTTACTCTTGTACTTTCAGAAGTCTTACTTCATTAAGTCTGCAACTCTTGAGTGCATTTATAAATCATGCCTTTGGGATTTTGTTTTTTAACAATCCTGCCATCCGCATGTGCATATTAGATATCATGTTCTAGGATCCTGTTTGCATTTTGTTTAAAACGCCTAGTTAATTACCGATTCATGAAAAGATAATGAAGTATTAATTTCACCTTGTGATGTTTTTTTCTGAATATAACTGGTAATAATCTCTGCATTCGTATCAACTAGAGCAACATGCTCTTAGGGTAAAATAATTTCCACACTGTTTTAATAATTTTGAATAATTGCTGCATACTATTTTATGCCTAGGCAAGCCTTAGGTAATAACTTTAAATAAAACCAAACCGTCTATGTGATTAATGTTTAATTATCAACTGTTAAAATCAGTAGGCAAGCCTGATTCAGACTTCTTTTCTGAGTCATATAATAAATCTGGTTCTACTGTTATCACTTAGATACCATGCATAAGATTTAAATTCAGACTTTAATTGTGTATGAGTCATGCTGTCTATGTACATTACCTGTGGAGGTATATTTGAGTCTTTCGTTTGTCTTTCCTGCTCCCCTTAATTGAAGTCCTACTTGTCATTGTATGTCGCCTTAGTATTTTGCCTTTAAACCTGAGGGTCTGCCTAGAACCTCCTTCTTATAGGATAAGAGTCGTAAATTCCTCCTGGACTGATAGGAAGGGACAAGTAACAACATGCAATAGGGGTCGAGACCAACCCTCGCTTTAGTTACCTTCACGGGGCGGGAAAGGGTAGATATGGATATGATGGCCGGTGCGTTAATACCACGTGTAGACCCTCTTTGAGGAGTGTCATACCGGGTATTGCATTGATGTGATCCATATTATAAACAAACCTAGGACACCCCTCTTTACATTTATAAGCCCGCCTAGATTGTAATTCTTTTCAAAATTTCGCTTTTCACTAATTGTTTTCAAACACATGTGTATTTAAATTTTAATCCCCTACTATTCGAGCCATACTTATTTATTTGCTACTTGTACAAATTCAGAAAAAACTGTCTGGCCGGGAACCACACTAGTGAACCTAAGGGGTTACTAACACCTTCCCCTTAGGATAATTTCAAGCCCTTACCCTATCTCTGGTTACCAAACGTAGTTATAAATAAACCATTAGGTTCCCTAACGCACCTTAAAACCGTTAGATGGCGACTCTTCAAAACCGCAAACCCCCTTTCCCAAAAGGAGTGAGTTGTCCCATACCAAAATGTCATAAACCCGATTTTTGTGGAGGAAAAAGGGGGCACGACAGCATGGCGACTCTGCTGGGGATATTTAGGCTTTTACCATTTCATACCCTTTTTGTGAATTTGTATCCTCCCTATGTGCAATTACTTGTTTAATTCCTTTAAGCGTTTAATTTCTTTTTCAAAAGCAAAACTAACATATCTTTCTTGTTTCTTTCCTTTATAACTGCTTTAAATTATGAAACTGCTGTATTCATCGCTTTCTTAACGTGCAAATACATGTCAACATGCTTTTAATTATTGCATAATTATGCTCAACATCATACTCCAGTCGTGCTAAACAAATACTATAGCAACACTTGATGAGTGATTGTGCTCTTCCTATATCATTACCCCCTAAATTCGGAAAGGCTTATTTGCGGTAAAACTAGTCGATCAACGGTGCAATTGACAGTTTCGTGCCTTCCCCCTTGAGTTGTCCGCTCAAGGGTACCAGTCTAAAACCCTATAGAAACCTTACTTTGTTTAAATTGCACATGCATCATGGTCAAATCTAGTTGGGTCAGTTACGTTGTCCATATAATGATCCTTTAAGATAGCCTTGTCCAAAGGTTTACTGGGTTTCCCTAAACCCAAACGGACATCATCACGTTCTGTGCATTTATTTGGAGAGCTAAATGCTTCATGCTAATTGTTGATTTTAAATAGTTGAGTATGGTGGGGGTAAGGGACTAACCTTGTTTGTCTTGCAGAAATATGAGGCACGAAGTCCCCAGATTCGGCATGGTCACCAACATCCACCCAAGATTGCTAAGCTGGTGGAAAGATTTATATTCTAGTGACAAAACCCTCGTCAGAAAATATCTGGATAATCTACCATCCCTCCTGGAGGTCCAGCCAAGCAACATGATAATAGAAGTTGCTACCTTATTTTGGGATTGTGAAAGGGCCGTGTTCCGCTTTAGGGACATTGAGATGACACCTTTGTTAGAGGATATAAGAGGACTGGCTGGTCTAGTGTGGGAAACTCCAGGTTTGCTAATGCTTGAGAACCGCACAGGTAAGAGTTTTCTTAAAATGATGGGTTTGAAGAAGAATACAGAATTGGTATGCCTGAAGGAATCGTACATCCCTTTTGACTACCTGTATGAAAGGTACGGTCACAACAAATCCTACCGTACCTACCATGACGAGAATGCGATCACGTCCTTGGGACATATTCATTGTAGGGTCTTCGTCTTCATGTTTTTCTTCCTAGGTCTGATTGTGTTTCTGATGAAGAAAGGGAGAATCCATACTAGGCTGGATATGGTAACCAAGACCCTAATGGAGGGGATTGGTGGGCAGACATTCAACATTGTACCCATGATCATCGCAGACATATACTGAGACTTAGAGAAGTGTCAACGAGGGGTGAAACACTTCGAAGGCTGCAATCTGCTACTTCAGCTTTGGCTCATGGAATATCTCCAAAAGGGCAAATACCGACAAGAAATTCAGCGAAGATCCTAGGATGCCCACTTCGCTTTCCACCATCTAAAGCGAATGAATTACATCCCCTACGTGTTCGCTCAACCTGAGAATGCCAAAGGATGGGTTGGGCTCTCTGATAACCTGATTGAAGAACATGTTCGATGGATGTTCGAGTGGTTTTTGATAGAGGAGTTCATCGCCCGATCCAAAGATGCACTTTTCCTGATACTGATTGGTCTAAGAGGAATATACCCTTACGTCCCTCTTCGAGTTATGAGGCAAGCAGGTAGGAAGCAAGTCATACCCAGGGTCGATAAGATGACCTATCTTCGAGCTGACTTCCAAAATGATGATAGTCCCCATAAGTGCCAAGCCCAACACATGATCGTAATGGGGAAAGACACCATCGAGCCAGACAAATATCATACCGGTTGTACCCTTTTCTATTTGGGTTGGTTGGAAGACAATTGGGATGGTCTGGGATATCCAGGGTTCGTTCGAGATCACAAAATTATAGTGAAAAGGCCGAGGCACAAGTCAAGTACAACTAGCTGCACAAAAGGAACCGTGAATGCGAGAGCGAACACCGCGAGATACAAGAGTCCAACCAGAAGCTGATTGAGGAATGGAAAGACATGGCTATTAGTGCCAACAAAAAGCTAGGATACTTGGAGCGAGGCATAGTAGAACTGGAAGGGAAATTTCTCAAGAGGATTGAAGACTGTCAAAAGTTTGAAGGGACCGAAGGCGGACATCTAGCCAGAGCATACCTGTTACTGGGACTTCGTGAATTGGGGAAGCTGTTCGAAGGAGCCAGAGTTGCCGAGTCTAAGGAAGGTCCTTCTGGGACCAAGTAGATAGGAGTTTACCTTTTTCGCTTTATGGATGTAATAAGGCTAATGACCATTAATGACTTTTATTTCTTGTTTATTTAGTGTCATTTTGGGATTCATCTATTTCTATCAATAAAATAAGGCATTTAGCGTTCTAAGTTCTCCAAATCAATTTGTCCCTAGGCCTACCTCGGGCACAAAGAAGTTCCCAAATTAGGACACGCTTTACATTCAAGCACTATGTATTTAAATATTGCTATACTTTTTATAATCCTCACTGACTTGGTTACCTTTTGTTTTTATTTTTGTTTTTATTATTCCTCTCCCCAAAGGTTAGTTCGTGCACTCTGGCATCATCTTATTTCACAAGATCCAAGGGCCCTCTACCCATTCCTTCTCTTAGTCCTATTAAAGGCAAGAACAAAGGCAAGACAAAAAACTTAAACAACATCAGTAAGGAGAACATGACTGAACGGGTAGAGGCCACTGATGGCCAGGGTATTTGGGTTCCTAACGAGAATGTGTCACAAATTGAATAGAAACTGTTAAAATTCCAGGAAGAACTCGATCAAGTTCGGGATCTGGCAAGCCTATCATTTTCCCTCAGCACCTAAGATATCAACTTCCCCAACACTCAAAACCCTACACCTCCTCAAAATATCCCAAAACAACAGAATCATATCGCTCTTCACCATCACATTGGTCAACCAAAGAACCAATGTAACACCTGCCATACCCCAAACAACACTCCACTACTCATCCCAGAACCTCAGAACTCCACAAACGATCATTTCCACACCTATACACCAGGCCACCATAACACTCCTATCTACATGGAGACCATGCCACACTCCACCCAACCTATCTCATGCACACCTGAGTCTGATGAAAAGGATGTGCTTATCAGGAACTTGGCCGAGGAACTTAAGAAACTGACCAGCCGGATTTAGGGCGTTGAAGGAAGCAAAGGAATCGAGGGGCTGAACTTTGAGGATCTTTGTATACAGCCTGATGTCGAACTGCTTGAGGGGTATAAACCTCCTAAGTTTGAAATGTTTGATGGTACGGGTGATCCAAGGGTCCATTTGAGAACATATTATGACAAGCTGGTTGGAGTAAGGAAGGATGAAAGGATTCGCATGAAGCTGTTCGTGAGGAGTTTAAAAGGAGATGCGTTGTCTTGGTACATCAGCCAAGATCCCAAGAAGTGGTCAAGCTGGGTAGGCATGGCGTCTGACTTTATGGACAGATTCAGGTTTAATATAGAGAACGCACCAGATGTGTTCTATATACAGAATTTGAAGAAGAAGCCCACAGAGACATTTCACGAGTATGCTACTCGCTGGAGGTCCGAAGCTGCTATGGTCAGACCTGCCTTAGAAGAGGAGCAGATGAACAAGTTCTTTGTCCGAGCTCAGGACCCACAGTACTATGAACAACTGATGATGATTGAGAACCACAAGTTCTCCGACATCATCAAACTAGGTGAAAGAATCGAATAAGGTATTAAAAGTGGTATGGTTACAAACTTCAAAGCCTTGCAAGCTACAAATAAGGCTTTACAGTCCAGTGGTGCATCCAAGAAAAGGGATGTAGGGGCCGTGATGGTTGCACAAAGGACCAAGTCTCCCCTTAAATACCAAGCTTACCCAATACCTCCACTCACATATCAGCCAACCCCAAATTACCAGGCACCCTCACCCTCATACCAAGCTCCGCCACCAACTTATCAGTCATCTCCATCTCCTACATATCAACCTACTTCACCCAGATACTCCCAACCCGCTCATGTCTACCAAATTTATAATGTTCAACCATCCCATTATCAATCACCCCCTGCCCGCCAAAATTTCCCTAGACCCTGACCTAATTTTGATTGCAGACCTCCAAAGTAATATACAACCATCCTGAACCCATCAATCAACTGTATGAGAGGCTCAATGCTGCTAGTTATGTCACCCCCATCTCTGCTGCAACCCCTAAGAATCCTTCTCAGTGGGTTAAACCAAACAAGTCCTGTGTATACCACTCCGGCATTAAAAGGCACACCATCGATGAATGCCGCTCCTTGAAAGACAAGATACAACCTTTGATTGATAACAAGATCATTATGGAAAATGAACCCACTCTAAATGTCCGCAACAATCCTCTGCCAATAATATTGTCCGCAACAATATTAGATCTCCAAATGTCCACAACAATAATGTCTGCAACAACATTAGCCCTTTTAAGATTTAATTATGTTTTATATGCATAAAATTGGATCCTGTATTTTTTAAATTGATAATTATGTATTATAAATCATTTTAGCATTTTTAAATTATTTTTAGAAATTATCTACTATTTTATATAAATTAAATAGGGAAAAACTGGCTATTTAACTTATAGCCAAAATTGGCTTTCAATTCTAGCCAAAACCTACAAACCCCCAACCCAATTAAAAAATCCACCGGACTCAAGCCTAAACCCAAACCATACCCGGCCCAGATTTTAGTTAATCCTGGCCGTTGATCAATTTTGATCAATGGTCTGGATTCACCTTACCATATTATACCCTAAAGACTACCCCCCATCTCTCATTTCCCCCTCTCATTCTCTCTCAACCGGTCTCTCATCTCCCTATCTCTGGTTCTCTCTAGAATCTTCTCTTCTCCCATCCTCTCTGATGAACCTTATCCACCTTCTCCGGCCATCTCCCTGCCGGAATCCATGGTGTTCTCGCCACCTACCGGCCTTATGGCTCCCTCTTGAATGTATGTCATCATTTTAAGGCCTTCAAGTGAACTAGAGGTGGTTCACTCATCTCCCATGGTTTCTCATGCCATTTTATGGCCATCCATGGCCGTTTGAGTAAGATCTATGACTCTTCCGGCTAAAACCGGTAACATTTTAAGGTTTTCTCACCTTTTCTGGGTTCTCCGAAACCCTAACTCTAAAGATTTTTCGATTTTCTTTTAGATCTATCTTATATCTATGTATATCATGGGCTTTTGGTGTTTTCCTCAAAGGGTTTTTTCGATTTTTTTAAAGTGACTTTTCGTCTTCAAGACTAGGGTTTCTTAACCCTGCTTTTTATGACTTCTCCTTTGATTTTTAGTACTATCATATGATTTTACTATTTTTAAACAGTTTATTTATGTTTTTCTTCTACCTGATTCATCACGTTGAAAACCCTAATTATTTTGGTTTTATCCGAGGTTCTGGAACTGTCTTTGTTTATTTGATTCGATCGATTTGTTTATGATTAGACCATTTCTTTATTTATCTTGACTGATTCTAAGTTCTTACCGCTTTTAACTCAACTCTGTTAAAAGACCTAATTTTTTAAAGATTTTTTTCACTTGTTACTGTGAGTCTTAAAGGTTTTCTTTACTTGTTTCTGCGTGTTGGCCTGACCTTCTTTACCTGTTGCTGTGTGTCAGATTGGTTTCTTCACTCTGGTTCTATGTGTAGCCATGAATACTTGACTTTGTTAAATCTCTGTTGATTACCATGCTTTGAGTGGATTCTTTTTGGCCCTTAGCCTACTCGTGTCACTTTTGTATGATTGTGTTCGTCTAGTTTGTTCATCTCTTGATTCTTTTTATCGATATGGCTAACCTTGCATGTCTGATACGCCCGTACATTCTTCTCTATTTATATGTCGAAGTGCAAAATCATGACTCCCTCTTGATTGATCATGATTTCCTTAAATTACAGTTTGATTGCAAGGTTTTCTTATAAACCCCTACAATTTTACTCGTTTGTTTAAGTTGATTGATTCCATTCTCTTATTTGCTGTGGTGCTTCATTCTTGCTGAATCCTTTCCTCAAATTAATATATTCTGTACTTAGACTTAATCATATGCTCTATACTTTTACTACCCCTTATTTGGTAAAAATCATTCTTTCTCATACTGATTTTCTTTCCTTAATTATCCCTGTTGGTATCCGTTTAACCTGTAATTCCTTGATTAAATGGTAGTACTTGTATTAATTGGATTCTAATTGTGATTACTTCCATAATTGTGCTAAACCTTTACTTGTTACCTTATTTTCCACCTATTTTTCAAAGCTATAAATACCCTAAGTCTTTCATTAACAAGACACTAGACTTGGCTTTCAGAAACCCCTCTCTTACTTAAAGAAAAATTCTGTGTTATTCTACTACTATTGGCTGGCTGCAAGCCAAGGCTAATCATCTGTAAACCTTGCCTCCTTCATTTTGTTTACTTCTATCTTCATTGGTATGTCCTAGTTTAATTTAAAGCCTCAACAACAACAACATGTTTCTATTCTTGCTTCAGTTTCTTTTATTTCTGGCATGCTTTTACTTGCGGTCTTGTTGTGAAGTTTGTATCTAAGCATGCTGATATGATTCCCTTCTTTTTAAATTCATGTAATTCAAGCATGCCTATACGATTATATTCTTTTACCTACTATGCACTTACTATTTTATGAATCCCAAATCCCCTATCCCTTCTCTATGTGTTTCATGACTGGTTTGTGATTATGCCAGAGTCCAACTATCTCTGAGCATGTCCCTACCAGTCCTAATATTCCTGCTAAGGTCAGGTGTCTGTAGTCAATATATATGTATCCCCAAATCCCCTTTTACCCCCATGTGTGATTACTGAATTCATTCACTTGCTCTGTGTGGTCTTACCCTGAAGTGTTTGAACTCTGTCTTACTAATACAACTGCTTTCAACCATTTCTGTTATTGATTGCTTTCAAATTAGACCTGTCAATCCAGTTTTTAAACAAACTCCTTTCAAACATGTGTCCTGCACTTTCACTATACTCTTAGAACACTAGGTTCTGCCCCTTTTGTGTGAGCCTTGCCTTGGGACCTTTGAGTTCCCTATGAACTTGGACACATGAAAGCTGGACTTTCCACACTGCACTTACTCTGTCTTGGATATGAAATCTGGGTGTCCCTTGAGGTCCTTAGGGAACTATGACACACCTAGATATGAGGAAAAGCTATGAAACCATCTTGGCACTTGAGGTGATTGATTATATAACTCAGAGAGAAAGTCCTAATCAAGCTTCCTATAGTGTAACTTTTTATTTTTCATTGCTACTTATGTAATTCGTTTCGATGTTGGTCCGTAATAACCCGTTGTAAACAAGTATTGGGGTTGGCTAGTGAAAATGGATGGGGTAAATATGCATGCTATAGTTGTCAAGGGTAGAAAACATATTATGAGGGTTACATTCCTTATTGCGCAATAAAAACCATGCTTAGAGTTCATACATGCATTAGAAATCATGCTCTTATGTCCCATGTTTCTTGCTAATCCATGTTTTATGCCTATCACTTAGAAATTCTGCTCCTAGGACGATAACAACATTGACATAAAAGCTGTTACTCTTGTACTTTTAGAAGTCTTACTTCAATAATTCTGCAACTCTTGAGTGCATTTAGAAATCATGCCTTAGAGGTTTTGTTTTTTAACAATCATGCCATCCGAATGTGCATATTAGATATCATGTTCTAGGATCCTGTTTGCATTTTGTTTAAAACGCCTAGTTAATTATCGATTCATAAAAATGTAATAAAGTATTAATTTCAGCTTGTGATATTTTTTCTGAATATAACTGGTAATAATCTCTGCATTCGTATCAACTAGAATAACATGCTCTTAGGGTAAAAATAATTTTTACATTGTTTTAATAATTCTGAATAACTACTGCATACTATTTTACGCCTAGGAAAGCCTTAGGTAATAACTTTAAATAAAACCAGAACCGTCTCTGTGATTAGTTTTTAATTATCAACTGTTAAAATCAGTAGGCAAGCCTGATTTGGACTTCTTTTCTGAGTCATATAATAAATCTGGTTCTGCTGTTATCACTTAAATACCATGCATAGGATTTAAATTAAACTTTAATTATGTATGAGTCATGCTTTCTATGTACATTACCTGTGGAGGTATATTTGAGCCTTTCGTTTGTCTTTCCTGCTCCCCTTAATTGAAGTCCTACTTGTCATTGTATGTCGCCTTAGTATTTTGCCTTTAAACCTGAGGGTCTGCCTAGAACCTCGTTCTTATAGGATAAGAGTCGTAAATTCCTCCTGGACTGATAGGAAGGGACAAGTAACAACATGCAATAGGGGTCGAGACCAACCCTCGCTTTAGTTACCTTCACGGGGCGGGAAAGGGTAGATATGGATATGATGGCCGGTGCGTTAATACCACGTGTAGACCCTCTTTGAGGAGTGTCATACCGGGTATTGCATTGATGTGATCCATATTATAAACAAACCTAGGACACCCCTCTTTACATTTATAAGCCCGCCTAGATTGTAATTCTTTTCAAAATTTCGCTTTTCACTAATTGTTTTCAAACACATGTGTATTTAAATTTTAATCCCCTACTATTCGAGCCATACTTATTTATTTGCTACTTGTACAAATTCAGAAAAAACTGTCTGGCCGGGAACCACACTAGTGAACCTAAGGGGTTACTAACACCTTCCCCTTAGGATAATTTCAAGCCCTTACCCTATCTCTGGTTACCAAACGTAGTTATAAATAAACCATTAGGTTCCCTAACGCACCTTAAAACCGTTAGATGGCGACTCTTCAAAACCGCAAACCCCCTTTCCCAAAAGGAGTGAGTTGTCCCATACCAAAATGTCATAAACCCAATTTTTGCGGAGGAAAAAGCGGGTGCGACAGTCTCGGATTCCGACAAAAATTATACCAATAGACTCCTTATCACTCCCCCTGTTCATTCATATCAAAAGCATCAAAATCCAACCATAAATGGCCCCTCAAATCCCAAATTCTAGGTCTCCAATTACAAGCCCTAGTTCTTCAATATTAGGCTTAAATTCCATGATTAGTTAGGTAGAATTCACATTAGAATCGAGTATTAAGTCCATAAATCTTACCTCCAAGTGTTCCCCCTTGAATCCCTCTTCAATCATCTTTAAAAAGCTCCAAAAGCGCTCAAAAAATGGTGGAAGTTACCCCAAAATCGCAGACAATGGCTATTTAAACATTCTGCCCAGGCATTCAAATCCTTCTTCGCGAACGCGGTCAAAGACTTGCGTTCGCGAAGCACAAACTAACGTTGACCAAAATTTCCTTAATCACAAACGCGTCTGACCCCTCGCGAACGCAATTCTTCCAGACTCCAACCTTCGCGAACGCAGCTCCCCTTCTCGCGAACGCGATGCTCAATGTCCCAGCCCTTCGCGAACACGAGACCTACCTCGCGAACGTGAAGGCCAAATCTTCAGCCTCACCTGCTAACCCTTCGCGAACACGAGGCTCCACTCGCGAACGCGAAGGCTAATTGTCTGCAACACTCAACAATAATTTTTTTGCAATTTTTCACCACACGAAATGGTCCTATTAACCACCTGAAACTCACCCGAGGCCCCCGGGACTTCAACCAAACTTGCCAACATATCCCATAATATTATTCAAACTTGTACCAATCTTCGGAACACTCAAAATAACATCAAAACACCAAATTCACATCAGATTCAAGCCTAAGAATTCCAAAATTTTCTAAATTACGCTTTTGATAAAAAAGTCTACCAAACCACGTCCGAATGACCTAAAATTTTGCACACACATCCCAAATGACACAATGAAACTACTGCAACTTCCAGAATTCCATTCTAACCCCTGTATCAAAATCTCACCTATTAACTGGAAAATGCCAAAATTCCAATTTCGCCAATTCAAGCCTAAATCTACTCCGTACCTCCAAAACACATTCCGATCATGCTCCTAAGTCCCAAATCACCTACCAAAGCTATCCAAATCATCGGAACTCACATCCGAGCCCATTAACACATAAGTCAATATCTGGTTGACATTTCCAACTTAAGCTTCCTCAAAAGAGAATATGTGTCTCAAACCTTACGAAATTCTCTCCGAACCCGAACCAACCTACCTGATCATACATAGAACCGATAAACAAAGCAATAAGAAGCAAAAATGGGGGAAACAGAGCGATAACTCATGAAACAATCTCCCGAGTCGTTACATCCTCCCCCTCTTAAACAAACATTTGTCCTCGAACGAGTCAAGAAACATACCTGAAGCCTTAAATAGGTGAGGATATCTGCTCCGCATCTCCCGGTCGGTCTCCTAGGTAACCTCCTCCACGGGCCAACCTATCCACTGCACTTTCACTGAAGCTATATCCTTTGATCTCAACTTTCGAACCTGACGCCCCAAAATAGATGCTGGCTCCACATCATAAGTCAAATCATCATCTAACTGAACCGTGCTGAAATCCAAAACATAAGACGAATCCCCAATATACTTTCGAAGCATAGAAACATGAAATACCGGATGCAAACTCTACAAGCTGGGTGGCAAAGCAAGCTCATAAGCCACCTCCCCAATCCCCCGATACACCTCAAAAGGCCCAATGAACTGAGGACTCAATTTACCCTTCTTCCCAAATCTCATAACACCCTTCATGGGCGAAACCTTCAGCAGAACCTTCTCACCAACCATGTAAGACACATCCCGAACCTTCCTGTCAGCATAACTCTTTTGTCTCGACTACGCTGTACGAAGCCTCTCCTGAATTACCTTCCTTTTCTAAAGCATCCCGCACCAAGTCTGTCCCCAATAGCCTAGCTTCCCCTGGCTCAAACCAACCAACTGGAGATCTACACTGCCTCCCATACAAAGCTTCATATGGAACCATCTGAATACTCGACTAGTACCTGTTGTTATAAGCAAACTCTGCAAGTGGTAGAAATTGATCCCATGACCCTCCGAAATTAATGACACAAGCATGCAACATGTCCTCTAATATCTGAATAGTGCGCTCGGACTGTCCATCCGTCTGAGGGTGAAAAGTTGTGCTCGACTCAACTTGAGTACCCAACTCTCTCTACATAGACCTCCAAAACTGCGAAGTAAACTGAGTTCCCCTATCTGAAATGATGGAAACTAGGACACCATGCAAACGAACAATCTCCCGGATGTAGATCTCTACCGCTCTAAAGAATATGTAGTACATATAGGAATGAAGTGCGCAGACTTGGTCAGCCGATCCACAATCACCCAAATAGCATCGAACTTCTTCAAAGTCTGTAGGAGCCTAACTACAAAGTCCATGGTGATTCGCTCCCACTTCCACTCTGGAATATCCATCTGCTGAAGCAAGCCACCCGGTCTCTGATGCTCATATTTCACCTGCTGACAATTGAGACACCGAGCTACAAATCCCACAATGTCTTTATTCATTATCCTCCACCAATAATGCTGTCTCAAATCCTGGTACATCTTCGCAACACCCGGATGATTGGAATACCGCGAGCTATGGGCCTCCTCCAGAATCAACTCCCGAAGCCCATCTACATTGGGCACACATATCCGGCCCTGCATCCTCAACACCCCATCATCACCAATAGACACATCTCTGGCATCATCGTGCTGAACTCTATCCTTAAGGACAAGCAAATAAGGATCGTCATACTGGCACTCTCTGATGTGATCATATAAGGAAGAGCGAGAAATCACACAAGCCAATACCCAAGTGGGCTCCGAAATATCTAACCTCACGAACCGATTGGACAAGGCCTGAACATCAAATGCAAGAGGTCTCTCCCCAACTGGAATATATGCCAAACTCCCCATACTTACTGCCTTTTGGCTGAAATCATCGGCCACCACATTGACCTTCCCCGAATGGTATAATATAATGATATCATAATCCTTTAGCAACTCTAACCACCTCTGTTGCCTCAAATTGAGATCCTTCTACGTGAACAAGTGCTGGAGGCTATGATGATCCGTAAATACCTCACAAGACACACCATACAAGTAATGCCTCCAAATCTTCAACGCGTGAACAATGATATCCAACTCCAAATCATGAATAAGGTAGTTTTTCTCATGGGGCTTCAACTGACGAGAAGCATAAGCAATAACTCTACCCTCCTGCATCAATACACACCCAATACCAACTCTCGATGCATCACAATACATGGTATATAAACTTGAAGCTGATGGCAAAACTAACACTGGAGCTGTGGTCAAGGCTATCTTGAGCTTCTGAAAGCTCTTCTCACACTCATCCGACCATACAAATAAAGCACCCTTCTGAGTCAACTTGGTCAAGGGTGATGCGATAGATGAGAATCCATGAACAAACCGGCAGTAATAACCCGCCAAACCAAGAAAACTGCGAATCTCTATGGCTGAGGACAGTCTGGTCCAACTCTGAACTGCCTCTATCTTCTTCGGATCAACCTGAATACCCTCGGTGGACACCATGTGCCCAAGAAAGCCACTAAATTGAGCCAAAACTCACACTTGGAGAACTTTGCATAAAGCTTCTCCTCCCTCAATCTTTGCAACACAAATCTCAAATACTCCGCGTGCTCCTCCTGACTACGTAAGTATACCAGAATATCATCAATGAAGACTATGATGAATGAGTCGAGATAAGGTCGGAACACGCTGTTCATCAAATGCATGAGCGCTGCTGGGGCATTGGTCAGCCCAAAAGGCATCACCAAGAACTCATAATGACCATATCAGAAATATTTGAATCCTTGATCTTCAACTGGTGATAACCTGAACGGAGATCAATCTTGGAGAACACTCTCACTCCCTGAAGCTGGTCGAATAAATCATCAATGCAAGGCAAATGATACTTGTTCTTAACTGTTACTTTGTTCAACTACCTATAATTAATGCACATCCTCATAGTGCTATCCTTATTCTTCACAAATAGGACCGGCGCACCCCAAGACGACACACTAGGCCGAACGAACCCCTTATCAAGGAGTTCCTGAAGCCGCTCCTTTAACTCCTTCAACTCCGCTGGTGCCATACAATACAACAGAATAGAAATGGTTTGAGTGCTCGGAACCAAGTCAATACCAAAATCAATATTTCTGTCCGGTGGCATGCCCGACAGGTTTGTAGGAAACACATCGGGAAACTCCCTCACAATTGGAACATAATCAATACTGGGAGTCTCTGCACCGACATCCCTCACAAAGGCTAGGTATGAAAGACAAACCTTCCCAACCATACGCCAGGCCTTTAAGAATGAAATTACTCTACTGGGAATATAATCAGTCAAGCCTCGCCACTCAATCCATGGCACACCCAGCATAACCAATGTCACTGTCTTAGCATGACAGTCCAACATAGCATGACATGGAGATTGACAATCCATGCCCAAAATAACATCAAAATCCACCATACACAATAACAGCAGATCCACTCGGGTCTCCAGACCTCCAATATTCACCATACACGACCGGTACACACTGTCTACAACAATAGTATCGCCCACCGGAGTAGATACATGAACAGGTGAAATAAGAGACTCACTGGGCGTATCCAAATAACGAACAAAATATGATGACACATAAGAATAAGTGGAATCGGGATCAAATAATACAGAGGCATCTTTGTGGCAGACTAAGACAATACCTGTAATAACAACATCGGAAGCAATATCATCGGGTCTAGCTGGAAGTGCATAGAAACGGCCTGACCGCCACCTGATCGACCTCCCCCTCTAGGGCGATCCCTAGCTGACTGACCTCCACCCCTAGCTAGTAGGGCGGGTGGTGGTAAAGTAACTAGCGCTAAAGCCGATGGCTAACTCCTCTGCTGAGATGAACCCGCAAGACAATGAGGACACTACCTCCATATATGATACATCTCTCCACACTCGTAGCAACTCCCGGGTGCTGGAGATAGGGACTGAAGGAAACCCCTAGCACCTGAACTGGAAAAGCACTAAGTGATGACTGGCCCTAATGAGAACTATGAGAACCATGACCCGATGATGCCCCACGATAACCTGGGAGAGCTGGCTAAGCATGCCTGAATGGACGACCTCTGCCGTGATAAAACTGACCTTTCAAAGAAGCACCACAATAACTACCAGATCCTTGAGGCCTCTTGGCCTCCCTCTCATCTCGCTCCTGGCGACGAACTAACTCAATCTCACGAGCAATGTCTACAACCTCCTCAAAGGTAGCACCAGACACCATCTCCCTGGTTATGAGAATACGAAGCTGATAAGTGAGGCCAGGCATAAACCTCCTAATCCTCTCTCTATCTATCGGAACCAACCACATAGCATGACGATCTAACTTGGAGAGCCTTGATAACTAGGGATTATGGTTCATTTTACACTTCTTCTTACTTGAGTTTTGATTAAATATGTGTACAAAATAGTCCCAAAGGCTCACATATTGTACTTGTTTGCAGGGTTTGGTAAAAAAGGTGACAAATAGTCAAAACCAGCGCAAAAAGGAGTGAAACACGCACAAGTACCAAGAACAAGTCCAAGCACAGTGCAACAGGTCCACTGTGGTCGCACTCCAATTGGTGCGGTCTGCAGTGAAGAGATTTAGAGAGTGCTTATTTAGGAAATTCAAGTAATGCCGCCGCAAAGCAATTTTTGCAGACCGCAATGAACTTATCGTGGCCGCACTCGATATTGTGTGGTCCACAAAGAAGGAGTTCAGAGAGTTGAAGTTCTGGAGCTTAATGCCAATGCGGTCCGCGGTCCTTTTTGTACAGACCGCAACAGAAGCCACCACGGCCGCGGTGCATTTTGTGTGGCCCACGGTGGCCAAGTTCAGAGGGCAGAGTTTAAAGCCAAGAAGACTCATTGCAGCCACACTCGATTTTGTGCGGACCACACTACCCCCGCAGGGGTATTTTTTTCCAAAAAATTTGGCCTAGTATAAATAGTTTCTTTTCCCATTTTTAGGGTATCATTTGTAATTTAACGCTCAACTGCTCTCATGAACAGTGTTCCTTACCCATTTTGAGTAATTTTATAGTAGTTTTATCATTGAATCTTCAAGTATTAGCTTGTAATTAAATCTTATGGTTTTTTTTCCATCTATTTATCAGTTTTCTTCTAATATCATGAGTAGCTAGACCCATTAGCTAGGGTTGTGGCTCAACCCTAGTGTGGGTATTTGGCAGGTCTTGAGTTCTAAGGCTTGAATGTCTATGAGTGTTTGATATTTGGACTAATTTGTGTTTTTCATGTTGAATTAGTGGTTGCAAACACTAATTTGTGCCTATTTGACTTGGGTTCTTCTTTAGAAAGAGAACTTGAGTCTAGGAAAATTAGTCCAATAAGGAATTGGGGCATATTCAGGAGATTGATAACCCCAATTAAAGGGTTAAACCTAGAGATAGTAATATCCGACTTGAACCTAAATTGCTTGCACAAATTATCATACCCAATTGGTCTTGAGAAAGTCAATTAGGGCAAAATCACTCAAACTACCGAGAGGTATAGAGTGAGAAGTTTAATTCATCGATTATATCATAATCCCCAACATGACAACCTAGCCTTAGACTCGAGATCCCGTCAAGTATCCACCTAGGAGAAAGTCACTTCCCTAGTGCCTTCTTAACTATTTAGACAACCTATCAAGTATCTTACTCTTAGCTTAATTTAGCATCCTATTAGCATAAAATTAGAAGTAATATCAAAACCAACTATGATTAAAAGTGCAATTAAGAGCAATTACGCATCTCTAATTTAGATAGGAACTCAATTTCCATTTCTAGTTCCCTGTGAAAATCGATCCCGACCATCTCGGGTAAAAACTACTCCGACCACTCTCGCTACTTTGTAGTAGTGTGGGGTTGGCACCGATCACTTTTTGGCGCCATTGTCGGGGATCTAACGGTTTTGGCTATCTATCTAAATAGTTTTGTGTATTGTTCTTTTTTCTTTCTGTGATACTAATTTGTATGTGTCACAACTTCAGGTACAAAATGGCTGCAAACAACGCACCTCTTGGAGATCTTCCGCCAGGGGCGGAGGTAGATGATAATGTTGATGATGAGGTTCCTATTGTGCCTCAAGGACAAAGGAGTGGCCAACATCCCAATGATAATATTCCAGACCCTCCCCCACCACCTCCAAGAGTGGCTCCTCGAGTGCTTCCCAACCAAGGCTATGCAAGTGCAATTGTCCCACCCCGGATCCGGGCGGAAAATTTTTAAATTACTAATGTGATGCTGACATTTCTGGAGCAGGGTAGGTATTTCACGGGCACTGCCAATCAGAATGCTTACAAACATCTCAAGGGTTTTGTGGATACCTATTGGGGAGAAAGCAAACTATTATGTCGGAGGATGCACTTCGGTTGAGTCTATTCCCTTTCTTACTTAGAGGGAAGGCATTGGATTGGCTTGAGCGAATTCCCAACCATTCCATCACTACTTGGGATGAGTTGGCGGATAAGTTCATTGCAAAGTTTTTCTCACCGGGGCTCATGGCAGCATTGAGAGATGAGATCTTAGCTTTGAAGCAGGAGCCCACCGAACCATTACATGAGATTTGGGAGTGATATAGAACCATGGTAAAGGAATGTCCCAACAATAATATGACTGAAGCAATGATCCAACAAACTTTTTACCGAGGCATTAACACAACAAACCAATGCATAGTGAACCAACTTGCTGGGGGCAACTTTATGAAGCTGTCTTATGATGAGGCTTGTGACATTCTTGATGAGATGGCTGACACGTACTCCGCTTGGCAAAGTAGAGCCAATGTGCCATAGGGTGACCCCACGATCACTCACTTGCACAAAGAGCTACATGACCATGGGCAAGCTATAGTAGAGCTGACAACAACAATGAACCAGCTAGCAAAGGCACAGTTACAACACGTTCAAAATCCGCGCCAAGTAAATGATATGAAGGGTGTCAACATGCTAGTGAACAAAAGAAGACAAAGAGGTCAACAAATCCAAGGGAGTTCAGATCAATTTGACAATGATTGTGATGGATTCCAAGATGATGGTTATGATGGGCAGAATGAAGAGGTACAATACGTGAACAACTATCAAGGCCAAAGGGGAAATTCTTCCAACCAACAACAATGGAGACCCCAAGGCAATTGGGGCAATCAACAACAACAAGGGAATAGTAATTGGGGGAACAACAACCAAAATTTCAATTGGGGAAATCAGAATAATAATCAGAACAACCAGGGTAATTGAAATGGCAACAACAACAATTGGGGTGGTAACAACAATCAGGGAGGTTGGAACAATGGCTATCAGGAAAATCAGGGGCAAGGCTTTCAAAGGCCCCCAATGTATCAACAACCAAACAATCCACCTCCATTTCTATAACACCCCAGACTATAGACAGAGTCCCACATCGGCAAAACATAAGAGGGATATTGGGTATATAAGTTAACAAGCCTTAGACCCTAGTGACGCGTTTTAAACTCGTGAGGGCCCAGGCCTAGAGCGGACAATATCACTAGTGGGCTGGGCTGTTACAGATGATATCAGAGCCACTCTTATGTCAGCCTTGCCGATGGTGGGTCAGATCAACTTAGTTTAGGCAAATCCCAATTAGGCGGGGCAAACCTCGGTGGCAAACCTTACCGAGTCTAGGCAAATCCCATGTGGTGGGGCAAACCTCAGAGGGGGTGTATGTAACACCCCAGACTATAGACATAGTCCCACATCGGCAAAACACAAGAAGGATGCTGGGTATATAAGTTAACAAGCCTTAGATCCAAGTGACGCATTTTAAACCAGTGAGGGCCCAGGCCTAGAGCGGACAATATCAGTAGCGGGCTGGGCTGTTACAATTTCCATCCTAAGGTCCTAGTTCGTCCAACAACGAAATGGGGAGAATTGAAATGATTTTTGAACAAATGATGAAAAAGAATGCAGATTCTAATGCTCAGTTGGCTTCCCACAATACTTCAATCAGAAACTTGGAGGTTCAATTAGGCTAAATCTCACAATCCTTGAATACTCACCCTAAGGGGGCTCTACGAAGTGATACGGTAGTTAACCCAAAGGGTGAGAACAATCATGTTATGGCGGTAACTACAAGAAGTGGACGAGACGGTCATATGAATGCCTCCAAGCAAAAAGAAATTTTGAGTGATGAAGTTGAGTTTCAAGAAAATGAGATTCCTTTGGTGGTTGAAAATGTGATTGATGAGAACGTGAATGAGGAAGTGAGGATAGATATTCAAGATACCGAGGTGGAGACTCAGAATTATGTGAACCCGTCTAGGGAACACATAATAGACATACTAGAAACGGGTGTGCCTAAAGCCAAGGCTCCTTTGCCAAGGCCACCTCCACCTTATTCTCAAAGGCTCGCAAAGTATAAAAATGATAATTAGTTTAAAAAGTTTATTGACATGATGAAGAGCTTATCCATTAATATGCCTTTGGTGGAGGCTCTAGAACCAATGCCGGTCTATGCTAAATTTATGAAGGACTTGGTGAGGAAGAAAAGATCCATGGATTGTGAAACTATCAAGATGACCCACCAAGTTAGTGCAATAGAGCACTCAATGGCCCCGAAGCTAGAAGATCCCGGTGCTTTCACCATTCTTTGCACCATTGGGAGTCCGAACTTTGCTAAAGCTCTATGTGACTTGGGGGCGAGTATCAACTTGATGCCCTACTCAGTTTTCAAGACTTTGGGTATTGGGCAACCGAGGCCAACTTCCATGAGATTACAAATGGCAGATAGAACTATGAAGAGACCGTTGGGTATTATTGATGATGTTCTTACTAGGTGGACAAATTTATATTGCCAGCTGATTTTGTGATCTTGGATTGTGAGGTAGATTATGAAGTTCCATTCATATTGGGAAGACCTTTCCTTGATACTGGGAAGGCCTTAGTTGATGTGGAAGCAAGGGAACTCACCTTCCGGGTGGGTGATGAGAAAGTGGTCTTTCATATGTGCAAGTCAATGAAGCAGCCCAACAGTTCTGAGGTGTGCTCTTTGTGGACCTTGTCACGGTAGTAGTTGATGATACCAATGCAATGATCAATATGGAGGACCCTCTAGAGGCCGCATTGTTGAATCTTAATGTAAATGAGGATGAAGTCCGAGTGGAGTGCGTGAAATCTTTACATGGAATGGGATCTTACTCTTATGAGCGCAGGAAACTCTCTTTGGATATTATGAATAGGAAGACTCCACCAACAAAACCTTCAATTGAGGAACCTCCGGTGTTGGAGTTGAAGTCGTTGCCTCCACACCTTAGGTATGAGTTCTTCGGCCCTTGTTCAACTTTGCCAGTTATTCTTTCTTCTTGTCTTACTAACATGTAGGTTGATGCCACATTGGCGGTGCTTCAAAAGCGAAAAAAAGCAATTGGATAGACTTTAGCTGATATTTGGGGAATAAGCCTCACATTTTTTATCTGGAAGATGATGCAAATCCCTCCTTGGAAAATCAAAGGAGGTTGAACGAGGCAATGCAAGATGTTGTGAAAATGGAGGTGATCAAGTGGTTGAATGCCGGGGTTGTGTACCCCATCTCTGATAGCTCTTGGACTTTGACGGTGCTATATATACCTAAGAAGGGTGGCATGATCATGGTTGAAAATTTGCAAAATGAGTTGATTCCTAACAGGACCATCACTAGGTGGAGGGTATGCATGAACTACCGCAAGTTGAATAAAGTGACTTGCAAGGATCACTTTCCATTGCCTTTTCTTGATCAGATGTTAGATCGACTTGCTGGGCGTGCCTTCTACTGTTTCTTAGATGGGTATTCTAGATACAACCAAATCTTGATTGTTCCGGAAGATCAGGAGAAGACCACATTCACTTGTCCATATGGCACCTTTGCCTTTTCTAGGATGCCCTTTGGGTTGTATAATGCACCGGCTACATTTCAGCGGTGTATGATGGCCATTTTCACTAACATGGTGAAAGATATTTTGGAGGTGTTCATGGACAACTTTAGTGTTGTGGGTGATTCGTCTGATGAATGCTTGAAAAATCTAGATAAAGTGTTGGCCCATTGTGAAGAAAACAATCTTGTTCTTAATTGGGAGAAATGCCACTTTTGAGGAGGGCATAGTTCTTGGGCATAAAATTTCAAAGTATGGTATAGAGGTGGACAAAGCAACAATTGATGTGATTTCAAGACTCCCTCCCCCTACCTCTGTCAAGGGAGTTATAAGTTTTCTTGGGCATGCGGGGTTCTACCGGAGATTTATCAAAGACTTTTCGAAGGTAGTGAATCCCTTACGCAAGTTATTGGAAAAAAAATGCCAAGTTCGTGTTCGATGAGAGATGTATGCAAGCCTTTGAATTTCTCAAGCACAGGTTTACCACCATTCCTAATATTACCGCACCCAATTAGAGCCTGCCTTTTGAGCTCAAGTATGATGCGAGCGATGTTGTGGTTGGGGCAGTTTTGGGTCAAAGAATGAATAAAATGTTTCATCCGGTGTACTACGCGAGCAAGACAATGAATGATGCTCAAGTGAACTACACGGTGACTGAGAAAGAGCTTTTGGCTATTGTGTTCGCAATGGAGAAATTTTGGCCGTATCTTATGGGTGCCAATGTCATAGTCCATACTGATCATGCCGCACTCCGATACTTGATAATGAAAAAGGATTCCAAATCTAGACTGATGCAATGGGTCTTGTTACTTCAAGAGTTTTATTTGGAGATTGTGGACCAGAAGGGTAGTGAAAACCAAGTGGCGGACCACTTGTCCCGCTTGGAGGAGGAGGGGAGGCCTCATGATGGCCTAGAGATCAATGATTCATTTCCCGATGAACAACTTCTTTCGGTGTCAGTGAATGGTATGCCTTGGTTTGTGGACATTGCTAATATTCTTGTGACTGGGATAATCCGGTGTGAGCTCTCTTCTAACCAAAGGAAGATGCTCAAATGGGATAGTTTGTATTTCTATTAAGATGAGCCTCACTTGTTCAAGATTTGCACGGATGGTGTAATCCGAAGGTGTGTCCCGGAGGAGGAGCAATTAAGTATCTTAGAGGCTTGTCATTCCTCTCCCTATGGTGGACATCAGGGCGGGGTGAGGACGACTTCAAAAAGTTTGTAGTTGTGGGTTTTATTGACCAACTTTGTACAAAGATGCAAGTGAACTTGTGAAGAGATATGACGAATATCAAAGAGTGGGTGGAATATCGAAGAAAGATGAGATGCTTCTCAATACCATTCTTGAAATTGATATTTTTGATGTATGTGGCATTGATTTTATAGGCCCGTTTGTTAGCTCATGTGGGAAAACATACATTCTTGTGGAGGTTGACTATGTTTCAAAGTGGATTGAAGCCGTGGCTTTACCCAACAATGAGGCCCGGAGTGTTGTTGCGTTTCTGAAGAAGAGCATTTTTACAAGGTTTGGCACTCCTTGTGCAATCATAAGTGATGGGGGGTCTGTCTCACTTTTATAATAGAGCTTTTGACACTTTGCTTGCAAAATATGGTGTCAATCACAAAGTTTTGACTCCTTATCATCCTTAGGCGAGTGGCCAAGTTGAAGTCTCAAACACGGAAATCAAGAGTATATTGTCAAAGACGGTCAATGCAAATAGTATCGATTGGTCAAAGAAGTTGGATGATGCTCTATATGATTATAGGACTGCTTACAAGACTCTGATTGGTATGTCTCCGTATCAGTTGGTGTTTGGGAAAGCTTGCCATCTACCGATTGAGTTAAAGCACAAGGCCATGTGGGCTTTGAGGAAGCTGAATCTTGAATGGGATGCGGCATCAAATCTTCATGTGGAGCAGCTTAATGAACTTGATGAATTCCGATTTCATGCCTACTCCAATTCGTCCTTGTACAAGGACAAGATGAAGTACCTTCATGATAAGTATGCTCGTGGCAAGGGGTTCAAAAAGGGTGATTTGGTTCTCTTGTTCAACTCTCAGTTACGTCTATTTCCGGGAAAGCTCAAGTCAAAATGGAATGGACTTTTTGAAGTAGTGTTTCTGACTCCGTTTTTGGTGCACTTGACTTGAAGAACAAAAATGGGGAGTTTTTCAGAGTTAATAGGCACAGGGTCAAGCACTATCTTGGCAAGATTGATGACAGCCACGTGGTGGCATTACTCCATCTAAAGTGATTTGATGGTAACCTGGGTCGTGCCACGACATTAGATCAGACGCTTCTTGGGAGGCAACCCATGTGTCTTTCTTTTTGTTTTTCTTTGATTCTCTTCTTAGTTTAGGATTCATTTTTGGACTGACTGGTTGTGAGATGTTGTAGGATTGTTTTGATGTAGTGCAGGACCAAGTTGGGAAAAATGCACACTCTCTGAAGTTTGCACTGCGGCCGCGATGTATTTTGTGTGGACCGCAGTGGACTCTTTGCAGGGGCAATGATTCAATGCGGATCGCATAGTTAATTGGTCCAAGTTATGAGTCTTTGAAGTTTTCCACTACGGCCGCAATGCATTTTGTGCAGTCCGCAGTGGACCACTGCAACCGCATTGCATTTCTTGCGGTCCGCAGTGGTCATCTCTCTAGTGCCACTTGTTTCTGAGAACCGTGGACCGCAATGCCATTTTGTGCGGTCCGCAGTGGATAGGTGAGATGGGCCCTAGTTCCTTTTTCTATAAATATGACCTGAGGCCCTCATTTAAACTTTTCGACCATTTGCATTCAAAAGCTAAAAAAATCACTGTTTACCTCATCTGATTGCACGAATTCATCTGCTTAGTCTCATTAATCAACATTGCACCTCACTTCTGGTAACTTCAATTCCTTCTTAGTTGTTTAATTTTGCTATTTTCTTTTAACTTTTATTTTTCTTAGTTTTTCTTCTTTTTCTTCCCGTTTTTCTTTCAATTCTGTACCATAGGGTTGTTTAATCATATTTAAATTAGGACTAATTAGTTAAAATAACTAATTCAACACCTAGGGGCTCAATAATAGGCGAAAAATTGGACTAAAATGTGAAAAATTTGAACCCTAGGTTGGTATTGCTGTTGGGTGTTCACCGCGGACCGAGGTGGATTTTGTGCGGTCCACAGTGCTTCTGTGCGGTCTGCAATGCTATTTTGTGCGGGCCGCGGTGGTGAAAGTTCTGAAAGCTGTTGATTGAGGACCACAACCGTGATGGATTTTGTGCGGTCCGCGGTGCCTCAATGCAGACTGCAATGCATTTTGTGCGGTCCGCCATGCATAGAATCAGAGAGTGAGTAGTCTGATCCCCACCTCAATGTGGACCGCGGAGCATTTTGTGCGGTCCATAGTAGCTTCTTTGCGGCCGCACTTCATTTTGTGCTATCCGTGATCTGCAAATTTTGAATGTCTACAATTTTATTCTGCAATGCTTCACTGATTCTGCTGATACTAACAAAGCTCAACTAAATTCTTTCTGCAGATCATGGTGAAATCACGAGGCAGAAGTAATAAACAGAAAGGGAAAGTAGAGTCCTCCTGGTGTAGGGGACAATGCATGATTAGATTGACCCCATAAGCCCAACAAAACATCAAAAACCCCAGAAGGCTCATAAAGGCTACTGATAGAGCTATTGACCAATCTGGGAGTGAATATGAGCCTTCCCGAGAGGCATCTGACTCAGACTCTATGCCAGAGTATGTTCCTGACTGGCCGGAAAGGAACATATTGAGGGATACACCTCCGGGCTCTCCCACTGCCCAAGCATCAGTGCACATATATTTTGAGTCGTCTGAGGGCTCAGCTGCAGGCAGTGACAATGAATATTCCACCTCACTTACAGGTTTACTATCCGGGGAGGGGCCTGTAGAAGAAGAAGAAGGAGAAGAAGTAGGAGGGGTGAGCCCCAAGTATGAGGGGTAGAGAGAACCAGGAACTCGGAGGCATGGCAGGATAGGTTCGTGAGTGAAGTGGCCTACCACTAGTTCAGAGAATGGTGTCCTGAGAGAAAGTTAATACTTGAGCAGAAATTTATCACATGGGACCTTTTGCCTCACAACCCCAATTTCTTGAGGCTGTTCAGATAGAGAGAGTAGGCTGGGACTACTTCATAATCCATGTGGAGGATGCCAATGAGCACTAGTCAAAGAGTTCTACACCAATGTTGCCCACATCAAAAAGGGCACCACAGTGACTAAGGTGTGAAATATGAAAGTGAAATTTGATGGCAAGACGATAAATAATTACCTGGTCTTCCTAGAGGAGGATGAGGCCTTGTACTTAGACAAGGTAGCTTTGAGGGAGGATGCCCGTCCGTGGCTAGCTGATTACTTGGCAATCCCAGGTACCACCCCAACATGGCTGACAGCAGGGGTAAAAATTCTGAGGAGAACATTGAACTTTGAAGCAAAAAGGTGGGAGACATTTGTTTGTAGCTGGATAGACCCCACCACTCATGACAACTCCCTTCCTATCTCCCAGGCTATATTGGTGGCATCGATAATGGCGGGATACCCGATTAACATCGGGAATGTGATGTCGAGGGTGATTACACGGGTGGTGACCGAAGGTGATAGATCCTACCCTTTCCCTAATTTCCTGACCATGTACTTTGAGGACCTAGATGTGGAAAAAAGGAGGTTTGATGTGAAAGTGAAAGCAAAAGCTCCGTTCTCTTGGTACATCACCAAGGGTCTTGACAACCCCAAGGACCCTAAGGTCAAAGCCACTACTTCAACTGATCAGTCTGAAGATCCAGTAGTAGTAGTGGCTCCTACTCAGCCTCCTTCCACCATAGCAGACATGGCCCCAGGACCTTCCACTTCTACAGCTCCAGAGATCCCCTCATCCACTGCATATCCTTTGACTGCCCACCGCCTGAGCCAGACCCTTGCCAGCATTAACAATTGGATGTAGACATCCACTTCTAAGCTGCCTGTACTATCTACTTTGGTGGTAGCCCAGTCAGCACCTCCTCCACCTCAGGTCCCACAGTTAGTGGAGGACACTCTCAAGAAGATCCTAGAGAATCAGAAATTGATCATGGATGTTGTTGATTCTCATGGAAAGGCATTGAAGGAGCTTGATAAGGAGGCAAAGAAAATGAGAAAGACTCATGATTCAAAGGAGTCGGTGAAGGAGTTAAGGGTGGAGGTAGAGAGGTTGAAGGCTGATCACTTACCTATACATCTTTTACTGCATGACTCGGCTCCAGCAGCCCGGCCCCAGCCAGAGCAGGAGACAGAGAGTCCACCCAAGAGGAAGAGGGTGATTCCCCGTACTGACGATGCTATTATAGAGTTGGAGGACCCGCAGGGGGGTTCCTCTAGCCAACCTCAGATTCTAGTACAAGCCCATGACTCAGTCTAGGCCCATGTCCCAGTGGAGACACAAATTACATGGAGCCAGTCACAGGTTCCCGAGCAGACCGAGGACCCAGGGACCCAGACTCAGGATCCTATGCAGACGGAAGGCCAATAGGGAGTTTCTTTTTCCTCTCTTTCTTTCTTGTGCTTATTTTGGTTAGTTAGCATTGAGGACAATGCTAGCTTCCATTTGAGGGGGTAGCCCTATTTGGATGACTGTATATATGACATTATTTTTTCTTTATGCTTTCTTTTTACCTTTGGTTTATACATAATTTTATCATTTTATTGCACTTTTCGTACTTTTTACTTTTGGTCTGTATATAAAGTTATGATCTAATGTATATATTCATTCTCCCTTATGTATATTCGACTAAATCCCCTCTTGTATATATTTATTTTACTTTCCGCATTTTTCCTTTCATAGCTTCTTTCTTTATGTTCGTAGCTTCTTGTTTTGAGTTTTTGCAATAAGCCTTTAGTTTTCTTAATGCCACGATTCTTTCCAAAGGTGGAATTTGTGTGAACCGGGTGGCTCTTCCTGATGATGGATGACATGACAACCTTCTTAAAGGTTTGAGTCTGTTTTCTTTTTGCTTTTAGTGTAAATAGTAGCTAGTTGGTAAGGGTTACTCAAGCAAAGCTTCACTTGGGCCTAACACATCTGCCTTTGATCCTATGGTCAAAAATAAATTGTTGTATATAGGATGGTAAAAGTGGTGACCTTAAGACTCTTGTGTTGGCTGATAATCATCAAGTGGTTCTTCGGGACCATTGTGTTACTCAAATATTAGCTAAGGTTGTTGTGGGCCCCCGACTCTATATATTTAGCAATCCCATATCTTGTGTGGTGAGAATTTGAATTGCAAGTCCAAGTCCCGAGCCATTAGTCTAGAACTTGCCCTGAATGTTTGTCTAGGCAAAATCCTAAGTGTAATTTGACTTGAGATGAGATTATAGGCTATCCTTGATCCGAATGATATCTTGAACACTTCCATAGCCTACCAATGATAATATCCCTAGTCAATCCTTTTGAGCCATAAACCTTTTTTTCTTTTAAAAAACCACAATACAAGCCTTTACCCGTTCTAAAAATACCCTCTCTTGGCACCCGATCTTTCCTTAGCACAAGGCAAAAACATAAGTTTGGGGGGAGAGACTAGGAATGCAGCAAAGTGGTAAAAAGGTACAAAATGAAGAAAAGGGAAGACAATGAAAAAGAAAGAAAATCAAAAAGACAAAAAGAATGATCAAGGTAGAAAAAATAAAGGGATTCAATAAAAGTAAAAAGATGAAAGGTGTGGAAAGTTGAGAAAGGAGAAAGAGGTTTGAAATGAACAAGAAAGAGTAATAGTGTGTCTCTCTAACCCTTTAGAAAGAAGTTAAACGACTTAAAAAGTCAAAAGAATATGTGCCAAAATGAAGCAAAAGAAGTGCTAAAGGGAAGATGGAGCCTACTTATACCAAAAATTTCCTACCCTGAACCAAAAACCTTCACGATATCTCCATAAAAACCCTATATGATCTTAAGTTGAGTGAAGCTTACATTAGTGGTGACTCACATAAGGGGCAAGCTTATGGTACTTAGAGCCGGACTTGTGACCTTTCTTTGAGAGAGATGAACTTGTTTCCACTATCCTCGTTCTGAGTACTACAATCTTAAAGGTGAGGTTTGCTTAGGGAGAGTTGATGATGTATGAGTTTGGGTTCCACAATGACCAAAGTAGTATAAAGAGTTTCTTTGATGGGTTGAGTCAACTCTTGATGTTCTTGTGTCGCACTAAAACCATGGTGCTTAAAAGAGTGAATGTTGTTAATGATTCATTTGAATTGAGGGCAATTATTAGTCCTAATTGATGCTAGATGAGGTCACTTTAGGTCAGCTAAATTTTTTTGGATTTACTCTTAAGGGATGAGTCTTATTTTGTTTGCTTGAGGACAGACAAAAGCTTAAGTTTGGGGGAGTTGATAACTAGGGATTATGGTTCATTTTACACTCCTTTTTACTTGAGTTTTGATTAAAAATGTGTACAAAATAGTTCCAAAGGCTCACATATTGTACCTGTTTGCAGTGTTTGGTAAAAAAGGTGACAAATAGTCAAAACCAGCGCAAAAAGGAGTGAAACATGTACAAGTACCAAGAACAAGTCCAAGCACAGTGCAACAGGTCCACTGCGGCCGCACTCCATTTGGTGCGGTCCGCAGTGAAGAGATTCAGAGAGTGCTTATTTCGGAAAGTCAAGCAATGAAGCCGCAAAGCAATTTGTCCGGACTGCAATGGACTCATCGCATCCGCACTCGATATTGTGTGGTCTGCAAAGAAGGAGTTCAGAGAGTTGAAGTTTTGGAGCTTAATGCTAATGCGGTCTGCGGTCCTTTTTGTGCAGACCGCAACAAAAACCACCGTGGCCGCGGTGCATTTTATGCGGCCCGTGGTGGCCAAGTTTAGAGAGCAGAGTTTAAAGCCACAGAGCATTATTGCATCCGCACTCGATTTTGTGCGGACTGCACTACCCCCGCAGGGGTATTTTGTCCAGAAAATTTGGCCGAGTATAAATAGTTTCTTTTCCTATTTTTAGGGCATCCATTGTAAATTAACGCTCAGCTGCGCTCGTGAACAGTGTTCCTTACCCCTTTTGAGTAATTGTAGAGTAGTTTTATCATTGAATCTTCAAGTATTAGCTTGTAATTAAATCTTATGGGGTTTTCTTCATCTATTTATCAGTTTTCTTCTAATATCATGAGTAGCCAGACCCATTAGCTAGGGTTGTGGATCAACCCTAGTGTGGGTATTTGATGGGTCTTGAGTTCTAAGGCTTGAATGTCTAAGGGCGTTTGATATTTGGACTTATTTGTGTTTTCCATGTTGAATTAGTGGTTGCAAATACTAATTTATGCCTATTTGACTTGGGTTCTTCTTTAGAAAGAGGACTTGAGTCTAGGAAAATTAGTCCAACAAGAAATTGGGGTGTATTCAAGAGATTGATAGCCCCAATTAAAGGTTTAAACCTAGAGATAGTAATACCCGACTTGAACCTAAATTGCTTGCAAAAATTATCATACCCAATTGGTCTTGAGAAAGTCAATTAGGGCAAAATCTTCAAACTACCGAGAGGTATAGAGTGAGAAGTTTAATGCATCGGTTATATCATAATCCCCTACATGACAACCTAGCCTTAGACTCGAGAGCCCGTCAAGTATCCACCTAGGAGAAAGTCACTTCCCTAGTGCCTTCTTAACTATTTAGACAACCTTTCAAGTATCTTACTCTTAGCTTAATTTATCATCTTATTAGTATAAAATTAGAAGTAGTATCAAAACCAACTATGATTAGAAGTGAAATTAAGAGCAATTACGCATCTCTAATTTAGATAGGAACTCAATTTCCATTTCTAGCTCCCTGTGAAAATCGATCCCGACCATCTCGGGTAAAAGCTGCTCTGACCACTCTCACTACTTTGTAGTAGTGCGGGGTTGGCACCGATCAAACCTCATCTCATACTGTGTCACAATTATCTCTCTTTAACGCAACCACTCAAATTGCCTGCGCAGCTCCTCTCTGCGAGACCGCGTCACATACTTCTCTTGAAAAAGAACGGAGAACTGCTTCCAGGTAAGGGGTGCTGTACCAACAGGCCTACGCCTCTCATAAGCTTCCCACCAAGTGAAGGCAGCTCCAAAAAATTGAAAAGTAGTGAAAGCAACCCACCTGGTCTCCAGAATACCCGTTGTGCGAAGAATCCACTGACACTTTTCCAACAAACCCTGGCATCCCCACCCTCTACACCACTAGAAGTTGGAGGCTGAAGTCTACCAAACCTCTCCAACCTATGCTGCTCGTCCTCTAGCATGGCAGGAGCTACATAGTCCTGAGTAGCTACAATCGGCTGGGCTGGATATGCCCCCGGTGTCTGAAGTCCCTGCACGACCTGCTCAGGTGTGTGAGCGGCGTGAGTCTGAGTGCCTCCCCTGGCCTGAGAAGTAGCTGCGGCTGTAGTAACTGAAACTGCCTGAGCTAGGCCAGTGCATACTGATAGAATTTGAGCCAAGGCCTCCTGAAGACCAGGAATCACAATGGGCACAGCTGGTGCCTGAGTTGGTGCTGTTGGAGAGTCCACAACCGGAACCTGATCTTGAACTAGGGCGGCTGGTGGATCTGCAGGTGCTCCCCTAGCTGCTGTGCGGGCCACACCCCTGCCCCTACCACGACCACGATCGCGTCCTTGGCCTCTAGTGGCCACAACTGGTGGTACTAGTCATCGTCCATCCTAACCGGTAGCGCGTGTCCTCACAATCCGTGATAGAATAAAATAACAGAAGTTTAGTACTCGGATCAACAGGTTCGCATGGCAAGAATTTCAAGAATATAAAGTTTTTCCTAAAGGTTCTACAGCCTCTTGAGGATAAATACAGACGTCTCTGTACCGATCCGTGAGGCTCTACTAAACTTGCTCATGACTCGTGAGACCTATGTTACCTAGACTCTGATACCAACTTGTCACGACCCTAAACCCAAACCCGGTCATGATGGCGCCTCTCGTGAAGTTAAGGCCAACCGACACACTCCCAATTCATTTTAAGCAATTAAAATAATACAAATTAAGTCTTTAACATGATAATAATCCCAAATTAAGGTAAAACAGTACAATTGCGGAATGGACATAGCCTGACATCGGGGTGTCACCAGTCATGAGCATCTACTATTCGATTAAAAACAGGAAAAGTTTACATAGTCTATTACAGAACTAAAACAGAGTAAATAAGATAGGGGGAGAAGCACTGGGCTACGAATGACGAGCAACTACCTAGTGAATCTCCGAATCCGCCTGAGCTGGAAGAAATCAACACTCGCTAGCGGGACCTAAAGTGCCTGAATTTGCACACATGGTGCAGGGAGTAAAGTGAGTACTCCAAATCAGTGAGTAATAATAATAAATAAAGACTGGGCGATAAGAAATCATGTAAAAACACATCAACATGCTATAAAGAAGCAGTATAAAACCAGTAAAAGCAATGAAACAGTGAAAACAAGTAAAAGCACTTAGTTCAGAAGAAGCTTCCTTAAAACACCTTTTAACAGTTAAACAATTAAATGCAAAGTAGCTAGAACAGATAAACACATAAAAAACCACCCCTCAGGCACAATGTCAACAGAATCTGCCCCTCGGGCAATATCATGGAACAACACCAGCCCCTCGGGCTATATCTCATATCACAATGGGTACCCACGCTCACTAGGGGTGTACAGACTCCGGGAGGGGCCCCTTACGGCCCAAGCGCAATATCAAGCCATCTCGTGGCGTAACCAATAGGTTATCAGCCTCATATCAACAAGCCACCTCGTGGCGTACAATAAAACATGGTGCTCAGCCTAAAATATCATTTTAAGTGTTAAAACAGAGTAAACATGGTTTAGTTATGACAATAGTAGAATATAGCATGACTGAGTACAAGTATAAAGTCAAAACAATGAGGAAATATCAGTAAAAATCCCTTAAGGGTCCAAATAGTTGGCACAAGGCCCAAATATGGCATTTAGCCCAAAATATGATGATATCAAATAGTTTCAAGCAAATACGCGGTAAAACAGTCATTCGGGATGGACCTCATCATCTAGCATGCGCATCACCTCAACATAGCACAACAATGTGTAATCCGGAGTTTCATGCCCTCAGGACAACATTTACAATCATTACTCACCTCTATCCGGTCCAAATCTCTAGCTTGCGATGCCTTTGCCCCTCGAATCGGCCTTCGATTGCTCCAAATCAAACCAAAATCAGTGCAAAACCATCAAAATATGCTAAAGGAATAAAGCCCACTCGAAAGAAATCAAATTACAACATAAATCCCGAAATTGGCCAAACCCGACCCCGGGCCCACATCTCAAATTCCGATAAAAATTACATCAATAGACTCTTTATCACTCCCCGAGTTCATTCATGTCAAAAGCATCAAAATCCAACCACAAACGACCCCTCAAATCCCAAATTCTAGGTCTCCAATTACAAGCCCTAGTTCTTCAATATTAGGCTTAAATTCCATGATTAGTTAGGTAGAATTCACATTAGAATCGAGTATTAAGTCCATAAATCTTACCTCCAAGTGTTCCCCCTTGAATCCCTCTTCAATCCTCTTCAAAAAGCTCCAAAATCGCTCAAAAATGGTGGAAGTTAGCCCCAAAATCGCGGACAATGGCTATTTAAACATTCTGCCCAGACATTCAAATCCTTCTTCGCGAACACGGTCAAAGCCTCGCGTTCGCGAAGCACAAACTGACGTTGACCAAAATTTCCTTCATCGCGAGTGCGTCTGACCCGTCACAAACGCGATGCTTCCAGACTCCAACCTTCGTGAATGCGGCTTTTCTTCTCGCGAACGCGATTCTCAATGGCCCAGCCCTTCACGAACGCGGGACCTCCCTCGCGAATGCGAATGCCAAATCTTCAGCCTCACCTGCTAACCCTTTGTCATGACCCTAAACCTGGACCCGGTCGAAATGGCGTCTCTCGTGAAGACAAGGCCAACCAACTATTCCCAATTCGATGTTAAACAGTTAAAATCAAGAAAACAGTCTACAACATGATTTAATAATACTAAGTAGCAGATAATATAATAAATATGCGGAAAAAATGCAACACAGCCCTAACCGGGGTGTCACAAGTCACGAGCATCTAACAACACTGAATACCCAAAAGTAACTACATAGTTTAGTACTAAACTAGGGACAAAAAGGAAAAGAGATAGGGAGGAGCTCCCGGTTGCGAACGCCAACAGCTACCTAAAGACTCATCGAATCCGCCTGAAGTTGGAATGATCAGCACTCGTGAGCGAGACCAGCTACGCCTGAATCTGCACACAGGGGTGCAGGGAGTAAAGTGAGTACTCCAACACACTGAGTAACAAAGGTAAATAAAGACTGAAAGTAAGAAATCACCTGATGCACAAAACATTCTATAATGAAGTAGTAAAACAATTAAAATAGTAAACCAGTGAAAGAAAGGTAAAATTCTTTAACTCAAAGGTAGTTTCATGAAAAGCCTTTTCCAATAATTAAGCAAGTAATTGACAGTCAATTATGAAAAGAAAACACACAAAGGCTCGCCCCTCGGGCACAGTATCAACAAATCTGCCCCTCGGACAACATCTCAGAACAGTACCAACCCTTCGGGCAATCATATAGAACAATACCAGCCCCTCAGATTTAATCTCACATCACAATGGGTACCTGCGCTCACTGGGGTGTACAGACTCCTGAAGGGGCCCCTTACGACCTAAACACAATATCAAGCCACCTCGTGGCATCATCACTAGTCCCTCGGCCTCATATCAGTCAAGCCACCTCTTGTCATACATATCTCAAGCCCTTAGACTCATAATTGGTATCATATGTTTCCTCACAACATAGGCCATCGGCCTTACTCAGTCAAAATCCTCACAAGCCACTCGGGCAATAGTAAAACATGTGTTTCTCAGCCCAAACATTATTTAAAGTATCATTAAAGTATTAAAACTGAGTAAACATGGCTGAGTATGAAAAATAGTGGAAAATAACATGACCTAATTCAAGTATAAAGTCAAAACAGTGAGGAAATACCAGTAAAAATCCCCGAAGGGTTCAAATAATTGGCACAAGGCCCAAATATGGCATTCAGCCCAAATAACGATGATAACAAATAGATTTCAGTCAAATACGCAGTAAAATCATCAATCGGGATGGACCAAGTCACAATCCCCAATAGTACACGATCCCACGCCCGTCATCAAGTGTGTGCCTCACCTCAATATAGCACTACGATGTGCAAATCCGGGGTTTCAAACCCTCAGAACATCATTTACAATCATTACTCACCTCGAACCGGTCAAATCCCTAGCTCGCAAGGCCTTTTCCCCTCGAATAGGCCTCCACTCACGTCGAATCTATCCAAAATTAGAACGAGGACGTCAAAATATGCTACGATAAAGAAGTCCAAGCAAAAATAATCAAAATATGACACAAATCCTGAAATTACCAAAACCCGACTCCCGGGTCCACACCTCGGAATTCAATAATTTTTACATCAATATATTTCTTATCTCTCCACAAGTTCATACATATCAAAAGTTCAGAAATCCAACCCCAAATGGTCCTTCAAATCCCCAATCAAAGGCCTAAGTTCCTAAACCCTAGTTTCCCTAATTTTCACCCTTAATTTCCAAAATTTCTAGATCTAATCCATGAAATAATAGCATAGGAACGCGTTTTAAGTCCAAATTCCTTACCTCAATGAAGTTCCCTTGGAATACCTCTTTCAAATCATCCAAAAAGCTCCCAAGCTGAGATAAAAATGGTGAAATAGCTCAAAATTCGCGAAGGCCACATTTTATACTTTCTACCCAGAACTTTTCGCATCTGCGGCCCAATACCCGCTTCTGCGGTACCGCATTTGCGGTTCATTCCTCCGCTTCTGTGGAAATCACATAACTTGCAAAACTCGCTTGTGCAATTACATTCCCGCATCTGCGATGACACTAACCGCTTCTGCGGTCGCTGCTCACCAAGCCATTTTCGCTTCTGGGATACTTTTCCCGCATCTGTGACTTCGCAGGTGAGGTCCCCAGCCGCATCTGCGGTTTCTGACAACTCCTCAAAAATCCGCTTCTGCGACTCATCTCACGCATATGCGGCTTCGCACCTACGGTCCCCAATCTACAGTTGCGGAAACACCAGAAGCAACTGAGATTCTGCAACTTCACAAGTCTCAAACCTTTCCGTCAACCATCCGAAATCACCCCGAGGCCCCCGGGACCTCAACCAAAAGCACAAACATATCCCAATACCTTATTCAAACTTGTTCCAATCACCAAAACACCTCAACCAACATCAAATCACCCAAAACACATCAGATTCAACCAAATTTCCTAAAATCTTCTAAATTACGCTTTCAATCAAAAACTCAACCAAACCACGTCCAAATAACTTGAAATTTTGCACACACATCCCAATTGACACAACGGAACTACTACAACTCTTGGAATTCTATTCCGACCCCTACATCAAAATTTCGCCTACCAACTGGAAATCGCCAAAATATCAACTTTGCCAATTCAAGCCTAAATCTACTCTGAACCTCCAAAACTCATTCTAATCACACTCCTAAGTCATAAATCACCTCCCGAAGCTTACCGAACCATCGGAATTCACTTCCGACCCCTATAACACATAAGTCAACATCTAGTTGACTTTTCCATCTTAAGCTATCTTAAAAGAGACTAAGTGTCTCAAACCTTACCAAAATCATTCCAGATTCGATCCGACCAACTCGATACCACAAAACTCGGATAAAAAAGCATAAAGAACCAGAAATGGGGAAAACTAAGTGGTAACTCATGAGACGACTGGCCGGGTCGTCACATCCTCCCCAACTTAAACAAACGTTCGTCCTCGAACGAATCAAGAAACATACTTGAAGCCTCAAACAGGTAAGGATACCTGCTCTGCATCTCCCGCTCAGTCTCCCAAGTAGCCTCCTCCATGGGCTGACATCTCCACTGCACTTTCACTGAAGCTATATCCTTTGACCTTAACTTTCGAACCTACTGACCCAAAATAGCTACTATCTCCACATCATAAGTCAAATCATCATCCAACTGAACCATGCTGAAATCAAAAATATGAGACGGATCCCCAATATACGTCCAGAGCATAGAAACATGAAATATCGGATGCACACTCGACAAGATGGGTGGCAAAGCAAGCTCGTAAGCCACCTCCCCAATCCTTTGAAGCACCTCAAAAGGCCCAATGAACCGAGGACTCAATTTCCCTTTCTTCCCAAATCTCATAACACCCTTCATGGGTGAAACCTTCAACAGAACCTTCTCACCAACCATGTAGGACACATCTCGAACATTCCTATCAGCATAACTCTTTTGTCCCGACTGCAATGTATGAAGCCTCTCCTGAATTACCTTCACCTTTTCTAAGGCATGCTACACCAAGTCTGTCCCCAATAGCCTAGCCTTATCGGGCTCGAACCAACCAATTGGAGATCTACACCGCCTCCCATACAAAGCCTCATATGGAGCCATCTGAATACTCGACTGGTAGCTATTGTTATAAGCAAACTCTGCAAGTGGTAGAAACTGATCCCATGACCCTCCAAAATCAATGACGCAAGTACGCAACATGTCCTCCAATATCTGAATAGTGCGCTCGGACTGCCCGTCTGTCTGAGGGTGAAAAGCCGTGCTGAAGTCAACCTGAGTACCCAACTCTCACTACATAGACCTTCAAAACTACGATGTAAACTGAGTGCCCCTATCTGAAATGATGGAAACTGGGACACCATGCAAGCGAACAATCTCCCGGATATAGATCTCTTCCAACCGCTCTGAAGAATAGGTAGTACATACAGGAATGAAGTGCGTGGACTTAATCAGCCGATCCACAATTACCCAAATAGTATCGCACTTCCTTAAAGTCTGTGGAAGTCCAACTACAAAGTCCATAGTGATCCTCTCCCACTTCCACTCAGGAATATCCATTTGCTGTAGCAGGCCACCCAGTCTCTGATGCTCTTATTTCACATGCTGATAATTGAGACACCGAGCCACAAATCCCAATATGTCTTTCTTCATTCTTCGCCACCAATAGTGCTATCTCAGATCCTGATACATCTTCGTGGCACCCGGATGAATGGAATAACGCAAGCTATGGGTGTCCTTAAGGATCAACTCCCGAATCCCACCCACATTGGGCACACAAATCTGGCCATGCATCCTCCACACTCCATCATCACCAATGGTCACATCTCTGGCATCATCATACTGAACTCTGCCCTTAAGGACAAGCAAATGCGGATCATCATACTGGCGCTCTCTGATGTGATCATATAAGGGAGACTGAGAAACCACACAAGCCAATACCCGACTAGGCTCCGAAATATCTAACCTCGCGAACTGATTGGCCAAGGCCTGAACATCAACTGCAAGAGGTCTTTCCCCAACTGGAATATATGCCAAACTCCCCATACTCACCGCCTTTCGGCTCAAGGTATAGGCCACCACATTGACCTTTCCCGAATGGTACAATATAGTGATATCATAATCCTTAAGCAACTCCAACCACCTCTGCTGCCTCAAATTGAGATCTTTCTATTTGAACAAGTGCTGGAGGCTGCGATGATCAGTAAACACATCACAAGACAAACCATACAAGTAATGCCTCCAAAGTTTCAACGCGTGAACTGTGACAGCCAACTCTAAATCATGAATGGGGTAGCTCTTCTTATGGGGATTCAACTGATAAGAAGCATAAGCTAACTCTACCCTCATGCATCAATACACAACCAATGCCAACTCTCGAAGCATCACAATACACGGTATATGAACCTAAAGCTGATGGCAAAACTAACATTAGAGTTGTGGTCAAAGATATCTTGAGCTTCTGAAAGCTCTCCTCACACTCGTCCGACCATACAAACAAAGCACCCTTCTGAGTCAACTAGGTCAAGGGAAATGCGATGGATGAGAATTCCTGAACAAAATGACGATAATACCCTACCAAACCAAGAAAGATGTGAATCTCTGTGGCTGAGGACGGTCTGGGCCAACTCTGTACCGCCTCTATCTTCTTCGGATCAACCTGAATACCCTCGTTGGACACCACGTGCCTAAGAAAGCCACTGAGCTGAGCCAAAACTCACACTTGGAGAATTTTGCATAAAACTTCTCCTTTCTCAATCTCTGCAACACAACTCTCAAATGCTCCACGTGCTCCTCTTGACTATGTGAATATACCAGAATATCATCAATGAAGACTATGACAAACGAGTCAAGATAAGGATGGAACACGTTGTTCATCAAATTCATGAATGCTGCTGGGGCATTGGTTAGCCCAAAAGACATCACCAAGAACTCATAATGACCATATTGGGTCCTGAAAGCGGTCTTAAGAATATTCGAATCTCTGATCTTCAACTGGTGATAACCTGAATGGAGATCAATCTTGGAGAACATTCTCGCTCCCTGAAGCTGGTCGAATAAATCATCAATGCGAGGCAAAGGATACTTGTTCTTAAATTTTTACCTTGTTCAATTGCCTATAATCTATGCACATCCTCATAGTGCCATCCTCCTTCTTCACAAATAGAACCGGCGCACCCCAAGGTGACACACTAGGTCGAATGAACCCTTTATCAAGGAGTTCCTGAAGTTGTTCTTTTAATTCCTTCAACTCCGTTAGTGCCATACGATACGACGGAATAGAAATGGGCTGAGTTCCCGCACCAGGTCAATACCAAAATAAATATCCCTGTCCGGTGGCATGCCAGACATGTCTGCAGAAAACACATCAGGAAAATCCCTCACAACTGGAATGGAATCAATATTGGGAGTCTCAGCTCCGACATCCCTCACAAATGCTAGATACGAAAGACACCCCTTCCCAACTATACGCTGGGATTTTAAGAATGAGATCACTCTGCTGGGAATATAGTCAGTCACACCTCGCCACTCAATTCGTGGCACACCCGGTATAGCCAATGTGACTGTCTTAGCATGATAGTCCAAAGTAGCACGACACAGAGATAGCCAATCCATGACTAAAATGACATCGAAATCCACCATACACAATAATAAAAGATCCACACGGGTCTCCAAACCCCCAATAGACACCATACACAACCGGTACATATGGTCTACAATAACAGTATCGCCCACCGAGGTAGATACATGAACAGGTAAAGCAAGAAACTCACGGGGTGTTTCCAAATAATGATCAAAGTATGATGACACATAAGAAAAGGTGGAACCAGGATCAAATAATACAGAGGCATCTCTATGGCAAACTAAAACAATACCTGTGATAACAACATCTAAAGCAATAGTATCGGGTCTGCTTGGAAGTGCATATAAACAGGCCTGACTGCCACCTAATCGACCTCCTCCTCTGGGGCGACCCCTAGCTGACTGACCTCCACCCCTAGCTAGTGGGGCGGGTGGTGGTGAAGTAACTGGCACTGAAGCCGATGACTGACCCCTCTGTTGGGATGAACTTGCAAGACGACGAGGGTACTGCCTCCACATATGACCCATCTCACCACACTCATAACAACTCCTAGGTCCTGGAGAAGGGGACTGAAGGGAATCCCTCGCACTGGAGTAACAAGCAGATGACCTCGGCATAGAAGAGCTGTGAACTAATGGAGCACGGGATGAACTCTAAGCTAGAAGGGCACTAAGTGATGACTGGCCCTGATGAGAACTGTGAGAACCATGACCCGATGACACCCCATGATAACCCAGGCGAGCTGGATGAGCATGCCTGAATGGACGGCCTCTGCCGTGCTGAAAATTACCTCTTGAAGGAGGACCACTATAACTACTAGATCCTCGAGGCCTCTTGGCCTCCCTCTCCTCGCGCTCCTAGCGACGAACAGACTCAATCTCACATGCAATATCCACAACCTCCTCAAACGTAACACCAAACACCCTCTCTCTGGTCATGAGAATACGAAGCTGATAAGTGAGGCCATCAACAAGCCTCCCAATCCTCTCTCTATCTATCGGAACCATCCAAATAGCATGACGAGCTAACTCGGAGAACCTCATCTCGTACTGCATCACAATCATCTCTCCCTGATGAAACCACTCAAACTCTCTATGCAACTCCTCTCTGCGGGACTGCGGCACATACTTCTCCACAAAGAGAATGGAGAACTGCTTCCAGGTAAGGGGTGCCAGCGTGCTGTACCAACATGCCTACGCCTCTCAAAAGCCTCCCACCAAGTAAAGGCAGCTCCAGAAAACTTATAAGTAGTGAAATCAATCCCGCTGGTCTCTAGAATACCCGTTGTACGAAGCATCCTCTGGAAGTTATCTAAGAAACCCTGGGCATCCTTGCCCTCTGCACCACTAAAGGTCGGAGGCTGCAGTCTACCAAACCTCTCCAACCTACGCTGCTCGTCCTCTAGCATAGCAGGAACTACATAGTCTTGAGCAACTGCAACCTGGCTGGGCTGGATGTGCCCCCGGCGTCTGAAGTCCGTGTACGACCTGCTCAGGTGTGCGAGCGGTGGAAGTCTGATTGCCTCCCCCAGTCTGAGAAGTAGCTGCGACTGTAGCGGCTGAAACCGCCTGAGCTAGGGCAGTGGAAACTGATAAGATCTCAGCCAAGGCCTCCTAAAGACCCGGAATCACAATGGGCATAGCTGGTGCCTGAGCTGGTGTTGTAGGAGCATCCACAACTGGGACCTGATCTTGAATTAGGGTAGCTGTTGGATCTGCAGGTGCTGCCCTAGCTGCTCTGCCCCTACCACGACCATGACCACGTCCTCGGCCTCTGGTGTCCACGACTGGTGGTATTGGTAGTTGTCCATCCTGACCGGTAGCGCGTGTCCTCACCATCTGTGAGAGAATAGAATAACAAAAGTTTAGTACTCGGATCAACAAATTCGCACGACAAGAATTTCAAGAATATGAAGTTTTTTCCTAAAGGTTCTGCAGCCTCTCGAGCATAAATACAGATGTCTCCGTACCGATCCGCGAGACTCTACTAAACCTGCTCATGACTCGTGAGACCTATATAACCTAGGCTCTGATACCAACTTGTCACGACCCTAAACCTAGACCCAGTCGTGATGGCGCCTCTCGTGAAGACAAGACCAGCCAACTATTTCCAATTTGATGTTAAACAACAAGAAAACAGTCTACAACATGATTTAATAATACTAAGTAGCAGCTAATATCATAAGTGTGTGGAAGAGAAACCTAACACAGCCCTAACCGGGGTGTCACAAGTCACGAGCATCTAACAACACTAAATACTCAAAAGTAACTATAGAGTTTAGTACTAAACTAGAGACATAAAGGAAAAGAGATAGGGAGGAGCTTTGGGCTGCGAACGCCAACAACTACCTAAAGACTCCTCGAATCCGCCTGAAGCTAGAATGATCAACACTCGAGAGTGGGACTAGCTACGCCTGAATCTGCACATAGGGGTGCAGGGAGTAAAGTGAGTACTCCAACTCAGTGAGTAACAAAGGTAAATAAAGACTGAAAGCAAGAAATCAAGTAAGGCACAAAGCATTCTATAATGAAACAGTAAAATAATTAAAACAATAAACCAGTGAAAGATAGGTAAAATTCTTTAACACAAAGGTAGTTTCATGAAAAGCCTTTTCCAATAATTAAGCAAGTAATTGACAGTCAATTATGAAAAGTAAACACATAAAGGCTCGCCCCTCGGGCACAGTATCAACAAATTCGCCCCTCGGGCAATATCTCAGAATAGTACTAGCCCCTCGGGCAATCACATATAATAATACCAGCCCCTCGGGCTCAATCTCACATCACAATGGGTACCCGCACTCACTAGGGGTGTACAGACTCTTAGAGGGGCCCCTTACGGCCCAAGCGCAATATCAAGCCACCTCATGGTATCATTACTAGGCCCTCGGCCTTACTCAGTCAAAATCCTCACAAGCCACTCGGGTAATAGTAAAACATGTGTTGCTCAGCCCAAACATTATTTAAAATATCATTAAAGTATTAAAACTGAGTAAACATGGCTGAGTATGAAAAATAGTGGAAAATAACATGATCGAGTTCAAGTATAAAGTCAAAACAATGAGGAAATACCAGTAAAAATCCCCGAAGGATTCAAATAGTTGGCACAAGGCCCAAATATGGCACTCAACCCAAATAACGATGATAACAAATAGATTTCAGTCAAATAAGCGGTAAAATCATCAATCGGAACAGACCAAGTCACATTCCCTTATAGTGCACGACTCCACGCCCGTCATCAAGTGTGTGCCTCACCTCAATATAGCACTACGATGTGCAAATCCGAGGTTTCAATCAGAACATCATTTACAATCATTACTCACCTCGAACCAGTCAAATCCCTAGCTCGCGATGCTTTTGCCCCTCCAATAGGCCTCCACTCGCGTCGAATCTATCCAAAATCAGAACAAGGACGTCAAAATATGCTAAGGGAAGGAAGCCCAAGCAAAAATAATCAAAATATGACACAAATCCTGAAATTACCAAAACCCAACCCCCGAGCCCACATCTCGGAATTCAATAATTTTTACGTCAATAGATTTCTTATCTCCCCACAAGTTCATACATATCAAAAGTTCAGAAATCCGACCCCAAATGGTCCTTCAAATCCCCAATCAAAGGCCTAAGTTTTCAAGCCCTAGTTTCCCCAATTTTCACCCTTAATTTCCAAAATTTCTAGCTCTAATCCATAAAATAATAGCATAGGAACGCGTTTTAAGTCCAAATTCCTTACCTCAATGAAGTTCCCTTGAAATCCCTCTTTCAAATCATCCAAAAAGCTCCCAAGCCAAGATAAAAATGGTGAAATAGCTCAAAATTCGCGCAGGCCACATTTTATACTTTCTGCCTAGAACGTTTCGCATCTGCGGCCCAATACCCGCTTCTGCGGTACCGCATTTGCGGTTCATTCCTCCGCTTCTGCAAAAATCACATAACTACCAAAAAACTCGCATCTGCAATTACATTCCCGCATCTGCGACATCGCAGATGCGGTCACACTAACCGCTTCTGCGGTCACTGCTCACCAGGCCATTTTCGCTTCTGGGATACTTTTCCCGCATCTGTGACTTCAAATCACGCTTTCGATCAAAAACCCAACCAAACCACGTCCGAATGACCTGAAATTTTGCACACACATCCCAATTGACACAACGGAACTACTGCAACTCTTGGAATTCCATTCTGATCCCTACATCAAAATTTGTCCTACCAACTGGAAATCACCAAAATATCAACTTTGCCAATTCAAGCCTAAATCTACTCCGAACCTCCAAAACTCATTCTGATCACGCTCCTAAGTCATAAATCACCTCCCGAAGCTAACCGAACCATCAAAATTCACTTTCGACCCCTATAACACATAAGTCAACATCTAGTTGACTTTTCCATCTTAAGCTTTCTTAAAAGAGACTAAGTATCTCAAACCTTACCAAAATCATTCCGGATTCGATCTGACCAACCCGATACCACAAAACTCGGATAAACAAAGCATAAAGAAATAGAAATGGGGAAAATGGAGCAGTAACTCATGAGACGACTGGCCAGGTCGTCACACCCTTCGCGAACGCGAGGCTCCACTTGCGAACGCGAAGGCCAATTGTCTGCAACACTCAACAACAGTTTTTCTGCAATTTTTCACCACACGAAATAGTCTAATTAACCACCCGAAACTCACCCGAGGCCCCCGAGACCTCAACCAAACATGCCAACATATCCCATAACATCATTCAAACTTGTTCCAATCTTCAAAATGCTCAAAACAACATCAAAACACCAAATTCGTATCAGATTCAAGCCTAAGAATTCCAAAATCTTCTAAATTACGCTTCTGATCAAAAAGTCTACCAAACCACATTCGAATGACCTAAAATTTTTCACACACATCCCAAATGACACAATGGAACTACTGCAACTCCTGAAATTCCATTATGACCCCTATATCTATCATGACCCGGAATTTCCACCCTCGGAAGTCGTGATGACGCCTACTCGTGATAGCTAGGCAAGCCACAAACCTTCTAAATCATTAATTCCTTCCATTTTATACACGTTTTAAAAAATTAAATTAATGGCGAATAAGCAGATAAATGACAGCGGAAAGTAAAATTTTAGCGGAAGTTTAGATAAATAGAAAACCAAAATGTACAAAAGCCCAAACATGCCTCTACCCAGCATCTGGTGTCACAACGTACATGGAATATCTAAGAATACTAAATACAAGAGTCTGAAACAACGAAATAAAACTCTATCTCGGTACAAAAGGAAATAGTAAAATAAACAGATAAAAGAGATGTTGGGCCTGCGGACACCTACGAGACTACCTCGGGATCTCGTGGACTGAAGGATGACTCCCTGACTATTGTTGCGCATCGTAAGCTACTCCGGTATTTGCACATTAGTGCAGAGTGTAGAATCAGCACAACCGACCCCATGTGCTGGTAAGTGTCTGACCTAACCCCGGCAAGGTAGTGATGAGGCTAGGACCAGACCCCAAATAAACCTGTATAGTTATATAATATATTGAGGAAAAGTAAACAAGAAATGAGAAGTTAAGAGGGAGGGGGTACATGCTTAGGGGAAACAAATCAATTTAGCAGAAACTGAATAAATATGAAGGAAACAGTACAGTATCTAAAACGATATAGTAATAATACTGTTGCGGCGTGCAACCTGATCCATATGTATATATATACTTGATGCAGCGTTCAACCCGATCCAATAAATATGATATATCTGCTGTGGCGTGCAACCCGATCCAATATAATATCTGTTGCGGCATGCAACCTGATCCATATATATATATATAATCTCATTAATAAAAATGTTGTAGCGCGCAATCCGTTCCAAATATATAGCTTACAGTGATCACGACAGCAATCCCGACAAAGGATTTACTATAGATTACACTATCCCGGTAAGGGAACTCAACAGTACAAATATATATGTCCCGGCAAGGGAGAATCAACTATAACCATTCTCAATTCAACTTCGAATCATCTCTACTATCATTATTTCTAACTCATAATTAACTTCTACGAAAATAGACTAAGCCTTTGCTCGATACCACATGCTTACTCATTTTCTCAACCATAACTTTATTCAAGAATACAACAAGTATCAATTTAAGACTCACGGTCATACTCGACACCAACATATAGATACTCGTTACCATGCCTATACATCGTACTCAACAAGAAACAAGTCGCAAATATGACCCAACTCCTAATCCCTCAAGCTAAGGTTAGACCAAACACTTACCTCAAACTTCCACGGCCAAATCAACCCTCAATCACCTTTTTCCTCTTGAATTTGGCTCCAAATCGATTGTATATATACATAAATGACTTCAATACATCAATAAATGCTAAACAACGCGAACTGACTGTCTAATTGTAGCTATTCCATCATTCTTCCCAAAAACCCAAAAAACGACCCCTGGCCCGCTTGGTCAAAACACGAGGTTCGGACCAAAATCGAATCACCCATTCACCCACGAGCCCAAATATATAATTATTTCCAGAATTCGACCCCAAAACGAGGTCTAAATCCTAATTTTCTACCCTTAATCACATGTTTTAGGCCTAGAGATTCATTCGATGTTGATGAAAATGGAAGAAAACGAGTTGGAGATTACTTACCCAAGGAATTTTGGTGAAAAAGTGCTTCAAGGATCGCCTAGGAGCTTTGGAGAAGAAGAAGTTTTGCAAAAAATTGAGAAATCCCGTAATGGGTTATGTTTTTGGAACTCAAAATAACTGGGTAAAATTCTTCTTCGCGTTCGTGACAGACTCGAGGTGTTCGCGACAGACTCAATGTGTTCGCGATGAGTCAGGTCCAAAGATCTTCGCGTTCACGTAATGTCTCTCGCGTTCGAGGAGAGTAATCTCCTCGAGCCTCACGTTCGCGTGCCAAGGGCCGCGTTCGTATTGAACAAACTGGTGGCCCCTCCCCCTGCACCCTACGCGTTCGTGAGTGTAAGGACGCGTTCGTGAAGGGTCTCCCCCCTGACCTTCGCATTTGCGTCTCATCCTCCGCATTCGCGAAGAAGCCAAAATGGAACCTGGGATCTTTACCTTACGCATTCACGAGAGGGACCACGCGAACGCGAAGGGTAAAATCCCTAGGTAGCAACAGCAGAAAACCTGCAACATTTCTTAAGCCAAAAATCATTTCGAAACACCTCCGAAATACTCCCGAGCCCTCGGGGCTACTAACCAAACACATCCACTAACTCAACAATATCATACGAACTTATCCGTGTGATCAAATCACCTAAATAACCTCAAAAACAATGAATCAAACCTCAAAACCAAGGATTTTTTCCAAAATTTCATAAAATATCAACTTTAGCAATTTAGATCTGAATCACGTCAAACGGACTCTGTTTTCAACCAAATTTTGCAGAAATGACTTAAACTATATATAAGACATGTACCGGGAACCGGAACCAAAATACGGGCCCGATACCAATATGTTCTAATCAAAATTTATTTCAAAATTCATTAAACATTTTCAGAAAATAATTTTACTTAAAAATTCATTTCTCGGGCTTGGGATCTCGGAATTCGATTCCGGGCATACGCCCACGTCCCATATTTTCCTACGGACCTTTCGGGACCGTCAAATCACGGGTCTGGGTCCGTTTACCCAAAATGTTGACCGAAGTCAAATTTACTCATTTTATAATCAAAACTTAGCATTTTTCATAGAATTTCATATTTAAGCTTTCCGGCCATGTGCCCAGACTACGCATGCAAATCAAGGAGAGCCTAAATAAGGTTTCAAGGCCTCAGAAGCACAGAATGCAATTAAAAACAAGTGATGAACCTTTGGTCGTCACATTCTCCATCTCTAAAACAACTGTTCGTCCTCGAACGGACAGAAGAAGGAAGTACCTAAGTCGGGGAAAAGATGAAGATAACGGCTCCGCATATCAGACTCGGATTCCTAAGTCGATGCCTCAGGAGGCTGACCTCTCCACTGAACACGAACAGAAGGAAAACTCTTCGACCTCAAATGACGAACCTGTCGGTTTAGAATGGCTATCGGCCCTTCCTCGTACGATAAGTCCTTGTCCAACTGGATAGTGCTGAAATCTAACACGCGGGATGGATCGCCGTGATACTTTTGAAGAATGGAGACATGAAACACTGGATTCATGGCTGATAAGCTCGGCGGTAATGCAAGTCTATAATCCACCTCTCCCACTCTATCAAGAATCTCAAACGGACCAATGAACCTAGGGCTAAGCTTGCCCCTCTTCCCAAACCTCATCACGCCCTTCATAGGCGACACTCGGAGCAATACCTGCTCACCAACCATAAAAGCCACATCTCAAACCTTGCGATCTGCATAGCTCTTTTGCTTGGACTGAGCTATACGAAGCCTATCCTGAATGATCCTGACCTTGTCCAAGGCCTCCTGAACCAGATCTGTACCCAACAACCGAGCGTCTCCCAGCTCAAACTATCCAACTAGAGATAGACAACGCCTACCATATAAAGCCTCATAAGGAGCCATCTGGATACTCGACTGGTAGCTGTTGTTGTAGGCAAAAACTGCTCCCACGAACCTCCAAAGTTAATAACACAAGCTCAGAGCATATCCTCCAATATCTGAATAGTCTGCTCGGACTGCCTGTCCGTCTGAGGATGAAATCTTGTACTCAACTCAACCTGGGTGCCCAACTCTCGCTGAACTGCTCTCCAGAAACACGAGATAAACTGCATACCCCAGTCCGAAATGATATATACCGGCACAGCATGAAGGCAAATAATCTCCTAGATATAGATCTCAGCTAACCTCTCGGATGAATAGGAGACTGCCACAGAAATGAAATGCGCTGACTTGGTCAGCCTATCAACAATGACCCAAACTGCGTCGAACTTCTTCCGAGTCAGCGAAAGTCTAGTAACGAAGTCCATAGTGATCCGCTCCTACTTCCACTTGGGAGGCTCAATCCTTTGAAACAATCCACTAGGCCTTTGATGCTCATACTTGACCTGCTGACAATTCAAATACCGAGCCACATATGCCACAATATCCTTCTTCATTCTATGCCACCAATAATGCTGCCGAAAATCCTGATACATCTTTGCGGCGTCCGGATGAATAGAGTACCTGGAGCTATGGGCCTCCTCTAAAATCAACTCTCAAAGACCATCCACATTAGGCACACAAACTCGACCCTGCAATCTCAAAACTACATCATCACCTAAGGTAACGTGCTTGGTACCTCCACGCTGCACCGTGTCTCTAAGGACATACAAATGGGGATCATCATACTGCCGATCACGGATATGATCCAATAAGGAAGAACGAGCGGTCGTGCAAGCTAATACACGACTAGGCTCAGAGATATCCACCCTCACAAACTGATTGGCCAAATCCTGAACGTCCAAAGCAAGCGGCCTCGCACCGACCGGAATATAAGCAAGACTGCCCATACTGGTTGACTTCCTACTCAAGGCATCGGCCACCACATTGGCCTTTCCCGGGTGATATAAGATAGTGATATCATAATCTTTTAACAACTCCAACTACCTCCTCTGCCTCAAATTCAACTCCTTTTGCTTGAACAAATACTGAAGACTCTTATGATCCGTGAACACCTCACACGCCATGCCATATAGATAGTGCCTCCAAATCTTCAATGCGTGATCAATGGCTGCTAACTCCAAATCATGCACCGGATAGTTCTTTTCATGAATCTTCAACTGCCTCAAAGCATAGGCAATGACTTTGCCATCCTGCATCAACACTGCACCAAGCCCAACACGGGAAATATCACAATAAACTGTGTAAGGCCCTGAACCTGTAGGAAAACTAACACCGATGTCGTAGTCAGAGCTGTCTTGAGCCTCTGAAAGCTCGCCTCACACTCGTCTGACCATCTGAACAGGGCACCCTTCTGGGTCAACCTGGTCATCGGGGCTGCAATAGATGAAAACCCCTCCACGAATCGCCGATAGTAGCCTGCCAATCCCAAGAAACTCCGAATGTCTGTAGTTGATGCTGGTCTAGGCTAGTTCTTGACTGCCTCAATCTTCTTCGGATCAACCTGGATACCCTCTGCTGATACAACATGACCCAGGAATGCAACTAAACTCAACCAAAACTCATACTTCGAGAACTTAGCATATAATTGACTATCCTTCAGAGTCTGAAGAATCACTCTAAGATGCTGCTCGTTCTCCTCCTGGCTTTGGGAATATATCAAATATCATCAATGAAAACGATCACGAATGAATCTAAGTAAGTCCTGAACACTCAGTTCATCAAATCCATAAAGGCTGACGGGGCATTTGTCACCCCGAATGACATAACCAGGTACTCATAATGGCCGTACCGAGTGCGGAGAGCTGTCTTAGGGACATCGGATGCCCTAATCCTCAACTGATGGTAGCCAGATCTCAAGTCTATCTTTGAAAATACCTTAGCACCTTGAAGCTGATCGAACAAATCATCAATCCTCGGTAATGGATACTTATTCTTGATTGTAACCTTGTTCAACTACTGGTAATCAATGCACATTCTCATCGAACCATCCCTTTTCTTAACGAACAACATCGACGCACCCCAAGGCGAAATGTTGGGTCATTGAAACCCTTCTCAAGCAAGTCTTGCAACTGCTTCTTCAACTCTTTCAACTATGGCGGGGCCATGCAATATGGCGGAATAGAAATGGGTTGAGTGCACAGAGTCAAATCAATGCATAAATCAATATCCCTGTCGGGTGGCATCCTTGGCAGGTCTGAAGGGAAAACCTCAGGAAACTCGCGAACCTCAGCACAGGAATCACGAATATAAGCCAAATAGGCCAAATACCCCTTCTCGACCATACACCGAGCCTTCACATAAGAGATAACGTTATGGGTAGAATGACCAGGAGTCCCTCTCCACTCTAAACGAGGCATACCCGGTAAGGCTAAGGTCACAGTCTTGGCATGGCAATCCAAGATAGCGTGGTAAGGTGATAGCCAGTCCATCCCCAATATAACATCAAAGTTGACCATATCTAATAGCAACAAATCTACATGAGTCTCGAGACCCCCAATCACCACAATACAAGAACGATGGACTCGATTAACCACGATAGAATCACCCACCGGTGTAGACACATAGACATGAATACGTAGTATATCACTAGGCAGAACCAGATATGGTGCAAAATAATAGGACACATATGAATATGTAGACCCTGGATCAAATAACACTGAAGCATCTCTATCAAAAACCAGAACAGTACTTGTGATCACTGCATCTGAAGCCTCAGCCTCGGGCCTGGCTAGAAGAGCATAACAATGGGGCTGGGCCCCACCACCCTGAACCACCTCCTTGGGACGACCTGTTGCTGGCTGGACTCCACCTCTTGCAGCCTGAGCTCCACCTCTAAATCCTCTACCTCCACCCCTAGTACCCATCCCTGCCTCTAGCTGGCTGGGTGGTCTGTTGAACCTCTGGTGCCTGAATCATAGCACGAGAACTCTGCTGCTGCGACTGAGTGCCCACTAACCTCGGACAAGCCCTCCGGATGTGACCATACTGACCACACTCATAACATCTACCTGAATGCTGCGACTGAGGAAACTGAGACTGACCTTGACGACCTGAATGACCACTCCAAAAACTCTGGAGCGGTGGTGCACTGATAGAAGTTGGGGGTGCACTGTAGGGATGCTGATCCGAATACTGCATGCGAGAACCATGACCACCTGGAGCACCGTGAGAAACCTGAAGAGCTAACTGGAAGGGCCTAGGAGGATGGCCTCTACCATATGAATCTCTACCTCCAGACGAGGTACCACTGAATCTGCCTGAATGATGGGGCCTCTTATCCAACCCATGACTACCCCCTATGACAGTACCATCACAACTCTGCGGGCCACATTGGCCGCCTCCTGAAAAGTGTCTCACTCTCAGCCTCCTTGGCCATCTGAAGACGAATCGGCTGAATAAGACCATCAATAAACCTCCTCACCCTCTCTCTCTCGGTAGGAAGTATGACAAGGGCATGGCGAGCTAGATCGATGAACCTGGTCTCATACTGGGTGACCATAATGGAACCCTGCTGGAGGCGCTCAAACTGCCTCTGATAGGCCTCTATCTGAGTAATGGGGAGAAACTTCTCCAAAAACAACACGGTGAACTGCTCCCAAGTCAGAGATGGCGACCTGGCTAGCCTAGCTAAGCAATAATCCCTCCACCAAGTCTTGGCAGATCCAGACAGACGAAATATGGCAAAATCAACCCCATTGGTCTCAACACCATGTTCCGGAGAACCTCGTGGCAACTGTCTAGATAATCCTGGGGGTCCTCAGTAGATGCACCGCTGAAAGTAGAAGTGAAGAGCTTGGTGAACCTATCCAGCCTCCACAAAGCATTAGCGGACATAGCCGCTCCATCGCCAGTTTGAGCCATTACACCTGGCTGAACTGCTATAGTTGGCTGAACCGCTGGAACCTAAACCTGGGGAGCTACCTTCTCTGGAGTGCGTGTAGCAGGAGTCTGATCCCGTCCCCCAGCTTAAGAAGTGGCTGGTGCTACCAGAAGCAAACCTGCCAGGGTGATACTCTCCATGAGGCTCACCAATCGAACCAGAGCATCCTGAAGAACTGGGGTGGCAATGAACCCCTTTGGGGCCTGAGCTGGGCCCACCGTAACTGCTGGGGCGGAACCTCCTCCTCAAAATCAACCTGAGGCTCCGCCACTGGTGCTACTGCTCGGGGTTGAGCTCTACTCCTACCTTGGCCTCTAGCACGGCCTCAACCTCGCCCTTTGCCCCTAGTGGGAGCTGCTGCTGGGGGCTCGGGCTGCTGAGCGGTAGATGAGGAAGCGCGTGTTCTTGCCATATGTGAAAGAACATAGTAGAAATCTAATTAGCATTTAGAAATAAATCCGTACGACAAGAAAAAACAAATGTGAAATTTTCCTAACTCTGTAGCCTCTGGGGATAAATACAGACGTCTCCGTACCGATCCCTCAGACTCTACTGAGCTTGTCCGTGAGTTGTGAGACCTATGTAACCTAGAGCTCTGATACCAACTTGTCACAACCTGGAATTTCCACCCTCGGGAGTCGTGATGGCGCCTACCCATGATAGTTAGGCAAGCCACAAACCTTCAAAATCATTAATTCCTTCCATTTTATACAAGTTTTAAACAATTAAATTAATGATGAATAAGTAGATAAATGACAGCGGAAAGTAAACTTTTAGCGAAAGTTTAGATAAATAGAAAACCAAAACGTACAAAAGCCCAAACATATCTCTACCCAGCATCTGGTGTCACAACGTACACGGACTATCTAAGAATACTAAATACAAGAGTCTGAAACAACGAAATAAAACTCGATCTCGGTACAAAAGGAAACAGTGAAATAAACAGATAGAAGAGATGTCAGGCCTGCAGACACCTGCGGGACTACCTCGGGATCTTGTGGACTGAAGGATGGCTCCCTGGCTACTGTTGCGCACCGTAAGCTGCTCCGGTATCTGCACATTAGTGCAGAGTGTAGCATCAACACAATCGACCCCATGTGTTGGTAAGTGTATGGCCTAACTCGGCGAGGTAGTGACGAGGCTAGGACCAGACCCCAAATAAACCTGTGCAGTTATATAATATATTGCGGAAAAGTAAACAAGAAATGAGCAGTTAAGAGGGAAGAGGTACATGCTTCAGGGAAACAAGTCAATTTAGCAAAAACCGAATAAATATGAAGGAAAGAGTACAGTATCTAAAACGATATAGGGAGGGGGTACATGGCTCCAAATCGATTGTATCTCTACATAAATGACTTCAATACAATAATAAATGCTAAACAATGCGAACCCAATGTCTAATTATAGCTATTCCATCATTCTTCCCAAAAACCCAAAAAAGGACCCCGGGCCCACTTGGTCAAAACACGAAGTTCGGACAAAAATCGAATCACCCATTCACCCACGTGCCCAAATATATAATTATTTCCAGAATTCGACCCCAAAACGAGTTCTAAATCACAATTAATTAAAAAGCTCTAACTCTACCCAAATCCATAATTTTCTACCCTCAATCACATGTTTTAGGCCTAGAGATTCATTGGATGTTGATGAAAATGGAAGAAAACGAGTTGGAAATTACTTACCCAAGGAGTTTTGGTGAAAAAGTGCTTCAAGGATCGCCTAGGAGCTTTGGAGAAGAATAAGTTTTGTAAAAATTTGAGAAATCCCGTAATGGGTTCTGTTTTTGGAACTTAAAATAACTGGGTAAAATTCTTCTTCGCGTTCGCGACAGACTCGACGCATTCGCGATGAGTTAGGTCCACAGACCTTCACGTTTGCGTAATGGCTCTCGCATTCACGGAGATTAATCTCCTCGAACCTCGCGTTCGCGTGCCAAGGGCCGCGTTCGCGTTGAACAAACTGGTGGCCCCTCCCCCTGCACCCTACGCGTTCGCGAGTGGAAGGACGCATTCGCGAAGGGTCTCCCCCCTGAGCTTCGCGTTCGCATTTCATCCTCCACGTTCGCGAAGAAGCCAAAATGGTACCAGGGATCTTTGCCTTACGCGTTCGCGAGAAGGACCACGCGAACGCGATGTGTCAAATCCCTGGGCACTAACAGCAGAAAACCTGTAACATTTCATAAGCCAAAAATCATTCCGAAACACCTCCGAAACACTCCCGACTCCTAAATAAACACATGCACTAACTCAACAACATCATACGAACTTATCTGTGCTATCAAATCGCCTAATAACCTCAAAAATAATGAATCAAACCTCAAAACCAAGGATTTTTTCCAAAATTTCATAAAACATCAACTTTAGCAATTTAGGTCCGAATCACGTCAAACGGACTCCGTTTTCAACCAAATTTTGCAGAAATGACTTAAACCATATATAAGACCTGCATCGGGCATCGAAACCAAAATACAGTCATGATACCAACATGTTCTAATCAAAATTCATTTCAAAATTCCTTAAACATTTTCAGAAAACAATTTTACTTAAAAATTTATTTCTCGGGTTTGGGACCTCGGAATTCGATTTCAGGCATACGCCCACGTCTCATATTTTTCTACGGACCCTACGGGACCGTCAAATCACGGGTCTGGGTTTGTTTACCCAAAATGTTGACCGAAGTCAAATTTACTCATTTTATAATCAACACTTAGCATTTTTCAAAGAATTTCATATTTAAGCTTTCCGGCCACGTGCCCGGACTGCGCACGTAAATCGAGGCGACCCTAAATGAGGTTTTCAAGGCCTTGGAAGAATAGAATGAAATTAAAAACAAGTGATGACCCTTTGGATCGTCACATCAAAATCTCACCTATCAACCGGAAAACGCCAAAATTCTAATTTCGCTAATTCAACCCTAAATCTACTCCGAACAACCAAACCACACATTTCGATCACGCTCCAAAGTACCAAATCACCTCCCGAAGCTATCCGAACCATCAAAACTCGCATCCGAGCCCTTTAACACATAAGTCAACATCCGGATGACTTTTCCAACTTAAACTTCCTCAAAAGAGACTAAGTGTCTCAAACCTTACCAAATCCTCTCCGAACCCGAACCAACCAACCCGATCACACATAGAACCGATAAATAAAGCAATAAGAAGTATAAATGGGGGAAACAAAGTGGTAACTCATGAAACGATCAACCGAGTTGTTACAATGTCCTCAACTTTTGAAGTTGAAAGTCTAAGTTCAGGACCATATGTGCTTTACTTTTGAACTTGAAACTTGAAGTTCAGGACCAAGTGTCTTAACTTTTCAACTTAAAACTTGAAGTTCAGGACCAAGTGTCCTTAACATTTCAAATTGAAACTCAAACTTCAGGACCAAGTGTCCTTAACTTTTGAACTTAAAAGTCTAAATTCAGGACCTAGTGTTCTCAACTTTTGAAGTTGGAACTATAAGTTAAGGATTGCCTGTCCTTAACTTTTATACTTGTTAGTCTAAGTTCAGGACAAAGTGTCCTGAACTTTTGAACTTTTAAGTCTAAGTTCAGGACCATGTGTCCTTAACTTTTGAACTTGAAACTCAAACTTTAGTACCAAGTGTCCTTAACTTTTGAACTTGAAACTTAAACTTCAGGACCAAGTGTCCTTAACTTTTCAACTTGAAAGACTAAGTTCAGGACTAGATGTCCTTAATTAGGAAATAAGGATTAACTTCTAACTTTGATATTTTCAAAATTTTCAGGGGACAAACTGATATATATGCTGATAATAATGGTGTGAGAAAGAATCCATGCAAATTATATCATCAAAAAATTAGTAGCAAAATGTTCTTCCTTGAGCTTTCAGATAGTAGCTTTGTACTTGATGATAAGGTTTGATAATTCGCAAGGTGTTTATTTTCTTTATTCTTAATTTATTATTTTTTAATTATTTTATGACTGATGGATTTATTTTATTTTTTGCCTTTTTATGAAGCATATTGACATTACACTATATTATCTGAGAAAAAAGGAATGCTACCACCCTCGCGATCATGCTCTTCGTTGCACAACTACAAATATACTTTTTGATAACTATATGGTGCTTGTGTATAAGGATTTCAATGAAGATGCTATAGATGAGTTTTGGTGTGGTGATAATCAATTGTTTCTGATACCATATGTGTGGGGTGACAGTCGTAGATGTAATTACTTGGACTGAGTTGACAAAATCTTTTTTCCATGTCGGCTTCCTTCAGAAAGTAATGATGTTGTGACACATTTTATTTTGGGGTTATTGGACTTGAATGAGAAAAAGATTGATGTGTATGATTCTATATATAGTGAGCCATATGAGGCAGGAATGAATCACATTGAAATGTATGCACGCATGCTCCACCACTTTCTAAGTTCTCACAGTTTGAGAAACATCACAAGTCTTTTGGAAATGCATTCAACAAATTTGATATTCAGTGTCAAAGATCATCACACCAAACTGGATCGTACGTGTTGTTATTTGTTATATAATTTATATGTACTTTAGATTTATTGTTTAATTGACTCTGTATCTTACATTTTTCTTAGGACTAATTGTGGTGCATTCAAGTATGTGGAGTTGTTGATGATGGGAAAAGATGTGGAGAAATTCCAACCTGAAGACTTTAGAAAAGAACTTGCAACAAAACTTTGGGAACATGGAGAGTGAAAAAGAAATTCTGGTTATGATACACCACCAGAAAATATTGGCGACGACTATGATAGTGAAAATAAAACTTGTTGTCCGAAGGAGCTCTAGTTTAGTTGTAAAGAAAGTTGTAGTTGTTTTTTGTATAAAATTGCTGTAAGGAATCCATATGAATTCTGAAATATCTTGTAAATTCCTCAAAAGGAACTTTTATTTTGTTTGCATAGCATAATATTTTGTCACAGCTATGCAAAATTATAATTTCAGAAGTAATATGAAGGCATCATGTTATTAATTTCTTTGTTTCTGTCAAGTATTGATTTGTCCATTTACAATCCCTAAATTAAGTGTATTGAGCTTGTAAGTATTAGTTCAGGACCAAGTGTAATTGAACTTCAAATTCAAAGTTAAGGACCAAGTATCCTTAACTTTTGAACTTGTAAGTCAAAATTCAGGAGCATGTGTCCTTAACTTTTGAACTTGAAACTGAAACTTCAGGACCAAGTATCTTTAACTTCTAAACTTGAAGCTCAAACTTTAGGACTAAGTGTCCGTAACTTTTGAACTTGAAAGTCTAAGTTCAGGACCATGTGTCCTCAACTTTTGAAATTGAATCCTTAACTTTTGAACTTGGAACTCAAACTTCAGGACCAAGTGTCTTTATTTTTTTGTACTTGGAACTGTAAATTAAGGACCAAGTATCCTTAACTTTTCAACTTGTAAGTCAAAGTTAACTGTAAGTTAAGGACCAAGTGTCCTAAACTTTTCAACTTGTAAGTCAAAGTTAAGGACTGCATGTCCTTAACTTTTGAACTTTGAACTCAAACTTAAGGACTGCCTATTTTTAACTTTTGAAATTGTAAGTTAAAGTTAAGGACTGCTTGTCCTTAACTTTTGAACTTTGAACTGTAACTTAAGGACTGTCTGTCCTTAACTTTTGAACATGTAAGTCAAAGTTAAGGACTGTCTGTCCTTAACTTTTAACTTGGAACTCTAAGTTAAGGACCAAGTGTCCTTAACTTTTGAACCTATAAGTCAAAATTAAGGACTGCCTGTCCTTAACTTTTGAACCTGTAAGTCAAAGTTAAGGACTGCCTGTCCTTAACTTTTGAAATTTGAACTCAAACTTAAGGACTGTCAGCCCTTAACTTTTGAACTTGTAAGTCAAAGTAAAATAAACAAAAAGAACATAAGTAGAAAGAAATTTTGAAAATTCAGACTGCTCAAATAAGAATAATCTAAATGAATCCAATTTATAGCAAAAACTTAAAAGTGTCGATAAACATAAGTGGATATATCTACTATTCTCTATGCTTCATTGAAAATGGATGGACTGTTGGAGAATATATACAAGTTGTTCTATTATGACCAATTCTTCTACAACGACCACATTTGAATGTTATTTTTGATGACTCGATAGCTGGAATATGCCTTTTCTTCTGCCTTGTACCTGGTGGCACTTTGAAATCTGGAGGTTTAACAATTTGTGACTTGACACTCTCTAGTACAATCCAAGAATCAGTATGTCCTACAGGATATATTTGTCTTTCATATGTTTTCAGCCAAGATTCCTTTAAGTACTAGTGTGAGCAAAAGTTGGACTTCTTGACGTTTCTCTTCTCGATAGCTGCAATTGCATGTATGCGTGGTAATTCATCAAATTGAAACTGAAAACAATCACATGTTCTTTTGTTTAAGTCCACCAAGAAAGTTATTCCTTCTTCAATTCTAGAACGCCATGAATCAACAGGGAAGACCTTCAATGTTGAAAAAGTATAAGTTAGTACATTATGTTAAATAATATAGAACATAATACTTACATTCAAAGTAAATGCTAAATCTATCTTTTTCTTCAATTCCTCTTCTACCCAACAAGAAACGTCATAAAAAATTCCTTCTGCTTCATTTCTTCTTTCATAAAACCAACGTTGTAGCTTCACTTAAATCAAAATCCATCATTCTTAATATAGGAAACTCCCTTGCTTCTAATAGGACATAATTCATTGGCTCAACTATGTTTGTTGTGAGCATGTCGTATCTTCGTCGTGGACTACAAGAACGTGCCCACCTTTCCGGTGGTTCTTCCATCAAGTAGTCATAAGTCTTCTTATCTACTTTTGTTATATCTGACATGTAAAGATCAAATTCTTTGCGCCTGTATACTCTTGCACCACTTTGAAAAAGTTTTATGACCTCATTTTTCACTTTCCTTCGCTTTAGGTTTTGCTCCAAATGATAGATACAGATCCAATGGTGGCTTTCAGGATATACCTTTGCAATGGAATATGCAATAGATTGATGCCTGTCTGATAAAAAAATTAAATTCTCACGACTCTCAATTGCATTGCGAAGCTCACTAAAGTACCACTCATAGGAATTGTTATTTTCAGATTTTGCTATTCCAAAAACTAGTGGGAAAGTTTGGTTATTTGCATCCTTTGAAACTGAAATCATTAAAACACCACAAACTTTTGACTTCAAAAAAGTTGCATCAACAGCAATCACTGGTCTACAATGATTCCAACCAGATATTAATGATCCATATGCATAAAACATATAAAGAAACCTGAAAATACAGTATAAAATAAAGTTAACAGAAGTTAAGGATAGGCAATCCTTAACTTAGACTAACAAGGTCAAAAGTTAAGGACAAGTAGTCCTGAACTTCAGGTTACAAGGCTAAAAGTTAAGAACAAGTAGTCCTAAAGTTAGACTAACAAGGTCAAAATTTAAGGACAGACAGTCCTTAACTTAGAGTTACAAGTTATAAAGTTAAGGACATGCAGTCCTTAACTTTGAGTTCAAAGTTCAAAAGTTAAGGATAGTCAATCCTTAACTTTAACTTACAAGTTCAAAAGTTAAGGACAGACAGTCCTGCACTTCAGGTTACAAGCTCAAAAGTTAAGGACAGGTAGTCTTGAAGTTAGACTAACAAGGTCAAAAGTTAAGGACATGTAGTCCTTAACTTAGAGTGACGAGTTATAAAGTTAAGGACATGCAGTCCGTAACTTGGGTTTACAAGATAAATGTTAAGGACATGGAGTCCTTAACTTAGACTAACAAGGTCAAAAGTTAAGGTCACCATGTCCTTAATTTTATAACTTGCAATTCTAAGTTAATGACCAAGTGTCCTTAACTTTTTGACTGCACACATGAAAGTTAAGGATAACACGTCCTTAACTTTTTAACTGGTTAAAGACATCATGTCCTAGAGTTTATAAAAGAGACTAATAAATTCTTTTTTGATTGTTTACCTGTTGTTGTCGTCTATCATTATGTCAGTATATGTTCCCGGGTTTTTACTTCTCATCATATACAAGTATGAAGACAATAATTCATAATTCTCTTCAGGAGTTCCTCTTATTAAAGCAGAAACACGTTGAATAGCACGCCACGCCTTGTGATACCCAATGTCTAATCCATGCAATTTTTGCATTTCTGCCATGACAAAAGCTGGTGTAACTTCAAACCTTAAGTCTCGAAGATTGTCGATAATATAAACACTAATCAACTTTGAAGTTGCATGCCTTTGATCAACTTTCATAGTGTTAACAGAGCAGTCATGATTTTTCTCAATCTTTACTATCTTGAACAGTGTTGAATCTTTAATTCTGAAAGCACGCACACACCACCCACACCTATCATCATTACATTTCAATGAATATCTTATTGACCTTGATCTAACAACCTTGAATTCAAAATGTTCTTTAATTGCTATATTCGAAAAATAGTTAATTATACTCTTCTTTTTGTCAAATATTGATCCACTTTTATTTCATCCAACGAAGCATTTTCTCTTAATATCGTAGTTGGGGATTCTTTTTGTTTCAAATTTGACCTTCGTCTAGTTAGTTGAGTAAAGGTTTTTTCAACAACTTCTTCGATTACCGGTGCACTCTGTAAGACTTGAATACCCAAAGCTTGTTCGTTGCCAATCTCTATAATACTTTGTCCTTCTACTTGAATAGAATCAAATGTTTCAAGCACCTCTTCAGTTATTGGTTGGGCTTCAACCATATCTATTTCCAATATCTGTTGGCATTTATTTTGATTATCATGTTGAGTTTTTCTGTTGACATGTTAAAAGGTGCTTGTTGATCCAAAAACTCTTTCCAAAATATCAACAATGAAACGACAACCCTTGAAGAGTGAATGACTTTTTAGTAACTCTATACATGTGTGAAGATCTAAATCTTTGGATACAAGCATTCCCTTGCTTGTTCCAAGGCTGATATCAAACCATACCACTGCCTTAAACTTGTCTCTATCCAATTCAATAACTTCAAAGATCTGTTTAATGAAATCTTCAAACCGAATTGCCTCAGTTACTAGAACAAGCTTTGTTTGATGATCAAGATACTTATAGTCTTCAGTCCATCTACCATTAAAAGAAACTATAATGCATATTATTTCTATCCTGCAAGTCAAGAGAATGGGAAACTCAAGACATAATTATAGAGCAATCCTTGTATAATTAAGAACAGGTACTGTAAGTTCAAGACCAAGTTAAGGACCAAGTGTCCTTAACTTTTGAACTTGGAATTCAAAGTTAAGGACCAAGTGTACTTAACTTCAGGACCAAGTGTCCTTAACTTTTTAACTTGGAACTCAAAGTTCAGGACCAAATGTCCTTAACTTATGAACTTGGAACTTAAAGTTCAGGACCAAGTGTTCTTAAGTTATGAACTTGGAACTGTAAGTAAAGGACCAAAAGCCCTTAACTTTTGAACTTGGAAATAAAAGTTCAGGACCAAGTGTCCTTAACTTTTGAACTTGGAATTCAAAGTTAAGGACCAAGTGTTCTTAACTTTTGAACTTGAAACTTGAAGTTAAGGACGACCTGTCCTTAACTTTTTAACTTGTAACTCTAAGTTAAGGACCAAGTGTCCTTAACTTTTGAACATGTAAGTCAAAGTTCAGGACCAAGTGTCATTAACTTTTCAACTTGAAACTCAAACTTCAGGACCAAGTATCCTTAACTTTTCAACTTGAAACTCAAACTTCAGGACCAAGTGTCCTTAACTTTTCAACTTGAAACTCAAACTTCAGGACCAAGTGTCCTTAACTTTTCAACTTGAAACTCAAACTTCAGGACCAAGTGTCCTTAACTTTTCAACTTGAAACTCAAACTTCAGGACCAAGTGTCCTTAACTTTTTCAAAACAATTTGCAAAACTATGACAGTATGTCCTTAATATTCAAAAGAATAGTAAAAAAGTTAAGGACATTGTGTCCTTAACTTTTTCAATTCAATTTGCAAAATCAGGACACTATGTCCTTAATATTAGTAACAACGGTCATGTTAAGGACACCAAATTCTTAACATTATGTGCTCAATTTTTATAGAATTATCACAAGATGCGATGTCCTTAACCTTATCAATCCAGAAATTCAAAAAAAAATCAAATTCCTAGTGACGAAATAAAAATCAATAGAAACACACAAAAGCATAACTTACTGTACATTTATGTCGATTTTTGGACGAGAAAGTTGAATTCTATAGTTTCAAATCGGAAGAGAAGCTTCTGCAATTCTATAGTTTGAAATTCGACGATCATAGCCTCTGCTGCTGCTGAAGTTAGTTACGTGTTGCTGCTGCTGATCGTTAATAAAAGCGTAGGTATAAGTTATAGCAGAAGGGTATTTTCGTTCAGTCAGGTAAAAGTTTATTAAACCAGTGGTTAAAGACTAAAGACATTTAAAACGTTGGCTTTATTTAAAGTAAAGACATGTGCTCTTAATGGCTATTTGTGCACATCGCCCATGATTTGTCATGGGAAAAATACAAAAGTGGCCAGTCGGCTTAAATTAATTGTATTTGCTAACCAAATATTCATATGAAAAATATATATTATATGTGTATAATACACATAGATACAAAATATATATTTTCAGCTATTATTTTTTGAAGCCACAAAAAATATACATTTATCAATTTGTCACTACGTCCTGCTAAGCAACGGTTGTTGACTTGTAGTTTATTAACGTATTGTGCCATCTATATATACGAATTAACATGGACTGATGGACTCATTTACTAATACATATGAATTCTATAGCTTCCAGTTATAGCTATACCTGGTCTTAGAGAATAGAGAGAACTAAAATGAAACTACTTTGGAGATTCCTTTGGATGTATTATCAAATTACAATATGTGATCGATCGATCGTTATTCAGATCATAGCCACTTCAGACAAACAAACTAATTTGGATAAGGCAAAGACTATGACCACTTCAAGCAAATTAAACAACAAATTAAAAGAGTAGAGTCTCCATTGTTCTACTTAGCCACTTCATGTGTAGTTGCAGTCATCTTCAAGGGGAAATTTTGGTGAGCATTACCAAGTGGACAGAAGGCAATCTTATAGTTGGTTTTTCCACTTGGGCAATCAAACATGAATTCAGAACTATCTTCATCTGGGGAGCTATGAGCTTCAGGGCATTTTTCTTTGAAAAATTTGAAGTATTTTTCTGTAGAATAGGTATTACAACGTCCATCTGGTGTTTTGTAAACATCACAAGGATTATTACATCCTCCAGTAACCTTAAGGTCATCAGGACACTCACTGTTAATATTAGCCGTGCATGAAATTGCATGGCATTTCCCGCCGCTAGTAACAACGGTTGGGGTGAAACTTATTGGAATATTGAATCCATCCTCTAAAGAAATGTAAAAAAGATCTAAGTCGTTGCGGTTGTCCAATGCGAATCGTATCAAGGTGTTTGGTTTTTTACCCCACCCTGTGCAATTCAGGACTCCATCACAGTCACCGGTTTGGCACGAACCCTTACCCGAACTATCAAAGGTACAATCAGTACGACCCCATATACGTCCTATGGCGTGAGGTGGTTCTCTAATGGTCCAAGTTTGGCCTTGATCGAGACGTCGACCACCGCCTATGTCGGCTGCTGCCGCCCAGACTGTGTACGGACAGTTGTTTCTGATCTCAATATCAGTGGTGTGTTCATCAGCATAAGCAAAAGTCAAGATGGCTAGGAGGGAGAACACAACAAAAGTTGTTAAGTAGCCCATGTTGAAGGAAATTTCAAAGTAAGATTGGTTTTTGGATATTGCTTTACATATACGGGTTTATATAGGGTATGCCAAAGCTTTTTGGCACCACGAAAATTAATCATATATTATACTAGCTGATAAATCAATTAATAAGCTTCAAAGATGTTAAGGGCCTAACAATTATTTTATGATCATAGACGTCAATTTATTTGATAATATACGTGCAAACTTGTATTGTGAATATCTCCACATATTTGAAAAGCCACCAATATTTTAATCAGAAATCAGAAACAGCCTGCAAGCAATTAATATATTTTCACCGTTGACAATTTCCTGTTTTATTTTATTTATTAGTGATTTCTTATTTCAAAGTTCAAACATTTCAATTTCAATGATAACACTGGCGAGTATAAACAACTTACGGAGTACGTACTATTTTTTAAATTAGTGCTTAATATAGTGGATGGTTAAAATTTAAAATTATAGAGATATTTGAAAAAATAAAAAAGCAAAGTCCACTCCGTAGAGGATTGGCCATATGGTTTTTTTAGGAGTAACATATATCTTCTTTATTACTCACTTTTTAAAGAAAAAAGAGGAGATAGAAGAGTGGCTTGCGGTATTTTTCTTCTTAATTTATATCCCACGGGCATAGCATTTGTTGTATATTCTAGTTATATATTTGTGGTTATCCTCTTCATTTATGTTCCACGTGCGGTATTTTTCTTCTTAATTTATATGCACGTGTAATAGCAAGTATTGTATATTCTAGTTATGTATTGGTGCTTTTCTTCTTTATTTTATGTCCCACGACCTTATCACATATACTAATCTAGTTGAGTATTTGCTACACTTGTATTTCACGCAATTAAGTAGGCTAATGGCAGAGGAGTTGCAACGAACACTACTAAAAAAATCAGGAAAACCGAGCGCCAAATCCGACCGATGTTGGTCGGTAATTGTTAAAAATCAATTGAAAATTGATCGATTCGTGGCGGTCGATAGAGCTAACCGACCGATCATGATCGGTATTTTTCGACCGATTTCGGTCACTCAATTAAATTCCAAAAAAGAAAAAATTGCCAAAAAAATCGACCGAAGTCGGTCGGTATTTTAATTATGTAATTAAAAAATACACCATTTGAGAATCGAACCGGAGTCTGTACTATGGCAGGATACTACTCTACTACTAGATCATTGATGCATTTTATTTTAAGACTGTCTTTTATTTCATTTATACTCTTTAATTGTATTTTTGTGCGAAAATAACCAACAAATGTCGGTCGGTTTTATTAAAAAAATAAAATTACCGACCGAATCCGGTCAATTTTTTAAAATGACAGGCCGAATTAACCGACCGATTTTTGGTCATTTTTTTAATATTAATTTTTATTTATTTTAAATTAAGAACCAACCAAAGTTGGTTGGTTTCTTGAAAAAAAAATTCGCAGGATGCAAACATAGTTTCCTGCATTTTTGCGCCAAAGAAAACCAATCAAACTTGGTCGGTTTCGTAAAAAATAAAATATTTTGAAAGGCCGATCGTCTTCGGTTGGTTTTTTGGCTTACCGAAATCGGTCAACGATCGCGATCGATTTTAACGAATTTCTAGTAGTGGAATAGCAAAAAAGAAGAAGGAGAAGAAGAAAAACTCATTTGGTGCACAAAGTAGTTGTACATAAATTAATATATTATGAATAATAATACATGAAAGTTTTATGCAGCAACTAATAGTAATACATAAAATATTATTCTCTAAATTGCGAGAAAAATAAAAACTAACATAATCCTGGAATTGTTTTAAAAAAAAATCAAGAATCTAAGGGATTGATACATAATCTGCCCGCGATCCCATAGTGGGTGATCACCCTCACATGTGAGAATTCCAATCAATAGACTCTTTCTCAAGTAGCAAAAGGAAAGAAAAAAAGTTCTAGCACGTCTCTGCATTTTAATAAAATTCATTAATTATCCGGATTATTTTAATTCTATAAAATTTCTTGACTTAAAAAAAACACCAAAATTGGATAGTGACTTATAGGGGTGTTCATAAAAATCCGAAAATCCGAACCAAACTGAAAACCAAACCAAACCGATCAAAAAAACCGATACTTTTTGGTTTGGTTTTGGTTTTGAAATTTAAAAATCGATCAAATTTGGTTTGGTTTTGGTTTTAATTAAAAAAAACCGAACTAAACCGAATATAGGAATAGCTATTTTAAATTTATTATTACACCTATATATATGTATACTTTTATACAAAGTTTTAAAATTTTTATAGTAAATATTAATTGTTTGCACTTTTAGTACAGTTCTTTACCTTTATATTCTAGTTTAATTGGTAGTTTTCTTTTGTTAAGTGTAAGAATCTATTTCATGTTAAAAAGAATCTATTTCATGTTAAAAATAATATATTTTTAATTGAGTCCTTAAATTATTCATCACTATTTGATTCAATTATCATCAATATAGCTTGGTAAATAATAGATTTCTCAAAGGGCAATTGATTTGATAGTATTACGTTGAAAATGTGGTCGCCGAAATGTGTGTTTGGTAGTGTATGTCTTATATTTAAGAAAAAACCGACAAATAACCGAAAAACCGACATAAACCAAATCGAGAAAAAACCGACTTAATTGGTTTGGTTTGGTTCTAATATTTGAAATACCGACTTACTTGGTTTGGTTTCTTTTTAGGGAAAAACCAATCCAAACCGAACCATGAACACCCAATAAGATACATTGATACTCATCGACCAAGGGTAGGATATAAACTTTCCAAAAATAAAATCATTTGTCTTTTATAGGCATAGTTGACTATGGGTTGTAGCTCAATAGTTTGTCACTATTCTTTAAATAGTAAAAATAGCACGGGCTAGCCAGTTTTGGGACTGGTCATTCAAAAATAGCCATCATTTGTAAAGTCATTGAAAAATAGCCACTATTTTGCTGCAACACGAAAAGTTCCATCATAATATATTGGAGATCGGTGCACTTGTGTATGAACTTCCAGCATATTATGCTGGAACTCCAACAAACGGAAAGTTCCAGCATAATATACTGGAGATTGGAGCACCTGTGTATAAACTTCCAATATATTATGCTGGACCAGTATATTAGACTGGAACTGCAGTATATTATTTTGGAAGTCCAGTATATTATGCTGGAAGTTCCATTATATTATACTGGAAGTTCTAGTATACTTATGTTGGAACTCCAGTATATGATACTGGAATTTCAATAATTATAATGGAGTATTTTTCAGATTTTGAATAGTATTTTCGTTCAGATTTATCTTTACATGAAAAGTGGCTAAATTTCGATTGCTTTTGAAACTGTGGCTATTTTTGAATGACCACTTGTAAATCTGGATATTTTTGAATTTCTCCCCTTTAAATACCATCAATTGTATACTGTATTTAAAGCAATAACTGTATACAGGTTCAAGAGATATTCTTTAAATACCGTCAATTTTAAGGACATTCGGCTAAGATTAGCCCTTTACGGGGCCTGTTGATACCCAATTTCTCTCATATTTTTAATATACACACGCACACACACACACACACACACACACACACATAATTTCAAAATAGTATATTTGCGTCATCATTTAGCTTATAAACTTATACAAGCATTTTTCATAATTTTTAAATGCTTTAAATTAATTTCTTTCTGCATTTTTATTGTATAAATATTCAATAATTATCCTTCAAATTATTTTTATGATCCAATATTATTATTTACACCAACATGCATATTTTTAAATATTTTACTTCATTTTTTCATAATTACATTTGCATGTTTAGGCTAATTGCACATTTTTGCAATAAAAGTTTATATTCATGTATAATTACGTTATTTATGAAAAAAATAATTTTTTATATTTTTATAATGTTAAGTTATTATTTTTATTATTTTAGTGCATAAATAATATTTTTATTATTTATTAATTACTTTTATAAATTATTATTTGCTAAAATATTGGGTATTTAAAAACCAGCCTAAATTCCTAAACATTTTTGGACCAAGCAATGGCCCAAAACACCTAATAACTAGCCCAAATGATCCCAGTCCAAAACCAATGACCCACTATATCCCAACCCGGTCACAACCCACCTAAATAAACCCGACCTAACCCCCTTTTATCGTGGCCGTTGATCTCTGAGATTAGCGACCCACATCTATTCCCTCCCTTTTAATTACTTACCCAGAAACCCTAGCCCATAATACCTCTAACCCGTCGCCCCTAAATCCCCTCATCTCCCTCTCTCTGTATGAAGAACCCTAGCCGCCGCCCCCTAAATCTTCTCCTAATCCCATTGATAACGGGATTTTACCATTAGTTGCTTACTTTATTTGGGTTCTTTTGGTACTGGTCACTCGATTTTGGTATTACTTAGGTATTTGCCTAATTTTGGCAAATACCACCTCTATATCGGACGAGGATCGACTCAATCTTGAATATTTGTGTGATATTCCGTCCATATACGCAAGATGAACTGGATCCTTCATACCAGTTGTCCGATTTCGAGTTTAAAACCCTAACTAAGGTTTGGAGTTTGACACTTTTCCTTTTCTATTGTTTTACCGACTTGCATGCGAGATTCCTCCCTTTTCTTTGTATGTGTTTACTTGATTTCTTTCCTTACCTGTGTTTAATCAATTATTTTCCTTATTTGTGCATTCAATTTTACTATTATATAAACCCCTCCTCATTCTTTTTTAAGACAAACTTGAATTGTTAAAACGTTTACTAAAAATTGAAGTTATTACTCTTTGTTCTCTAATTATTTTGTTCTATACTCTGGTTCTTAGCCGGCTGAAAGTCAAGGCCACTGAAATTCTAGGTTCTTGCTCTTCGTTGATATTCAGAATACTGTGGACTTTTGTTCTTTCTTGTTTTTTTGCTTAACTGGTGAGTTACTGGACTTCATAGTTTCATTCCTATGTATCTATGATTAGCATATGTTTTCACTCCTGAAGTTTTCTTAATGTGTTCTTCTGGGTTGTTCCGTTTGTTCTACTTCAATTTTGGCTCTCCTTAACTCTTTGCTTCATATTGATAGTTTAAAGCATGTCTAGACCTGATTTGAGTAAATTAGATTCCTTTAAAGCTTATCTAGCCTATGTGTTGCAACTTACGGATGTTTAGGACCTTTGCATTTTAGCATCTCTTTGTTGTTTAATTTTGCTATCAATCCTGTTACTTGAACATGCTTTACTTACATAATTCGTATCTCTTTTAATAGACTAGTTGACTGTGTTCAAAAGCATGAATGTATACGTTCACTGTATGACACAAGTCTGTTGCCTATCCTATTCTGAATTTGCTGAGATGATATCTTGCCTATTGTTCGCAATAAATTTTCGTAATACGAAAAATAAACTGCAACAAAAATAATATGAAGAAAAAGTTTATTGATAAATATTTATGAGTACAATTCTATGTATCCCTTGATTCTCCTCTCAAAATTTCTCTGTGATTCGAGGGCTTGAGAAGCACCTTTCTCGAATGTAGGATGACACAGACCTCCTTGTGATATATTTAATTGCCAAGAACGTCGAGCAGCACTTTGTTGTTACGGGTTGATCTCCAGAAAGAACTCCGTTGATCACTCCTTTGTTGAAAAACTAAGCACTTGATAATTGATCTCTCTGTTTGTCAATGTCTTCACCAATTGCGGAGTGTTCTTCTCCAACTCTAAATGTTCCCTGAGAGTTATGTAACCCCTCTATTTATAATTGTAGAGGATGGACAGTCTAGCTACATATGAACTTTCTTGCTTAATTTTGATTGACCCATGTCATTTTAGCCACTTGTTGACCTGTGGTTGGTTCTTGCTTTTTGACTTGGATTGCCACATCATTTAACACGTGGCGTCATCTTGTTGGTTTTGGATTTGATTGGACATGCCATGTCACTTGACACATGGTACGAGTCTGGGCCTTAAGATGAAGAGAACCTTAGGCTCGAAAATAATAAAATGGACTAATTTAACTTGTAAAGCCCAAATTAATTATTTATCCCAATTAAATTTAATCCAAATTTTGTATGGATTAGACTCAATAAATTTTATATGTCTACAGATGCCCCCTACTTCAATATTTGTCGAAGTGTAGGCTTGCTGAAATGAATGACGAGACTTGAAGTACCAACGAACATTGATATTTTTGTTTTAGCACTTGTGGTGACTTCTATCTGTCAAATCCAAAATTTTATCCAGTTGCACATTTATGTGAAGTTCTAAATACAAGCTCCAAGAAAAAATTAACCTTCCAATACTTCGGTTGTCGAACACGTGCGCGCAATGTAATTTGGTTTAAAAGTAGCAATTACAAACTATGGTGATTGAAAAATTCTTTCAAATTATAGACAATTTTCTATGTTTTTCTCACGCTAGACATATTTCCTTTTTCACCAAGAGCAAACAAGGAAAATAAATGCGTGAATTCCATACATATGTAATGTAATTTGGTTTGAACAAAACATTCCATGTTTGTCTCACGTTACCCCTCTTTTCTTTTTTACCAAAAGCAAACAAGGAAAAATATTTCTTGACCTTGTAGGACAAGGCAACGTTTTTTCCTTCTAGGATTCTAACTTCTTGTTTTATTCACTTATAGCTCATACTTTGTTGGATCCCTATAAAAAGAGGACCAAGCCAACTAGTTTTCCATCAAAACTAAATATCAAGCTCCTCTATCAAAATGGATCGAAGCACCAAAACTGATACTAGAGCTTCTTCCATATCCACTTGCTTTCACGAACTGCTTGCACTCGCCCTTTTTTCCATTTCTTTTTTTTTGTCTCGTTAGTTTTTTTTTCTTGAATCATGACTTGCTCTCTCCCCCTTTTTTTATGCAGCAGATCATTCAATTTAAATAGGTAGAAAAGAGAACTAGAAGCAACCAAGCGCGCGCCATGCAATAACTTGGGGACATAGTTGTGCTTCCTATATTGCTTATTTATTCAGAATTAATCCATATTGAAGGACTCCACCAGCATGAGAAGCCAAATTTGCAAACTTGGAGTAATGGATATCGCCTGTTCAAGAGCAATATGTTTTTGCTGCAAGTTAAAGCTTTGTGTCATGGGCACCGATACCTGCCATGCTGAACTAGACTGTTGTGCTGCTTCCGATGTTTTTTTATGTCAAACTGAAGTGCCATGGTGCTGAATCATTGTGCTATTGGCACGGTATCTAGAAAAACTTCGTGTTGTTGGAACCGAGGGCTCCAAAATCTTTTCTTATTTTTGCAGGTTTTCAAGAGAGTACAACAGCAACTTGGTACATCCCTTCTTGCAGCTTGACTAGAGACATTTAGAGTATTCCTAAGCGAGCTTGATCGACGAGACATATCCCCAGTTTGCAACATGTGAGCGAGAACATGGTGCATCTCAGCCTTGCGACGTGGCAAGAAAGAGACTTGGAGCTCAAGCGACCATATTTCATCCTTGGAGGGCGAGTGCTTGGCGAACCTTTGAAAAATTATTAATTCCTTGATATAGGAGCGATGAAATCTAAAGCTTCTTGCTTTTAAAGAATTAAAACTTGAAAGGTTACATCCTTTAAAGAATTCACGGATATATTCCTTGAGGATTAGCCAGAGTTGACTTTTGAAGCTGGTATACATATCTGACATTTTGACTTTATAGCACTGTATGTTGTCATCAAAATGTATATATCCTAAGCTAGGAATGTCCAAATAATAAGCCGTATGCGCCATTAGAAAGAAGCTCAGAGATAATAAAATCCTCAATATATCATAGAAGAATTCCTAGGAGATTGTCCATAGCAACTTTCTGAACTTGACCCTTCTGTCCGCGAAATTGCTTTTCAGCTTTGCGCGCTTTGGTGAAAAAATTCATATCTCGAGTTAGGAGACTCCAAATTGGGATCCGTTTGCGCCATTAGAAAGTATACTCATAGAAAGGAAATATGTATGAGTTTTGTGGTAGAAATGCTTTCGAGCTAGAAACAGAAAATTCTCAAAATGTGACCTAGCTACAGTAAACTTTCAGATTCGTGTAGTTCCGGCACAAAGAATCGTATCTTGAGCTAGGAGCCTCCAAATCACAAATGGTTTGTGTTGATGGAAATGAGACATCCAAATCTACAACATATAAAATTTTAGGGGCAGAATATCTTTCATATGGACCGCAGTAGTTTTTCAAATTTGATCTTGTCGCCTGTTTGAGCTTACTTTCCAACAACTCTATGCTTCTGAGTTGTCCTACGGATATTTTTTTTCTTCTTCTTGAAATTGAATCTACATTCTTGCATGAAGTAACTTTAGCTATCATGCTTCACAATCTTATCTCCATTTATTTATTTTGCATACTCGCAAAGAAGCTCAAAGGATGTAGATATCAGACTGAGGTGTCATACAAGATGCGGAACCATCCTTTCACCAACTGTTGCACCTGATTTGTTGATAGTCTTGAAGTTCATTACCGTCGGCTCCCATGGTGATTGAAGGTTTTTCAATAGAGACAACTTCTCAAATATGGGACCTTCAACCAACACTTGAGAAAGAGAAGTAAACCATTATGCTCGAGGCTTAACAACAAGATATGCGGTCAAAAGATCATCACAACTACTGAATGCGAGAGACATACATCGAGAATGACATTAAATGTGGAGACGTCATACAGACTTGGAAAAGCATTCAAGATGCGTCAGCAACAAAGCCTAGTTTACGATCATTTGCATCACTTAGGCTTTGTATAGGATAACGTCTAATTTCTTTGGTCTCCACATTTTTGGGTGTATCAACTTTTGTAACATTGAAGCAAGAAAATATCTTTTACATTTCAACACAAATTGTCTTCTTTCTCGTATTTATATATGCCTCTGTACTTGAAAGATTTAACGTGATGATCCCATAAGCCAAACCTTTTCTTTTTTTAAACTCATGCGACTGAACTTAGAATGACAGTCTAAGATGCCTACGTACCTCGGTGAAGAGGATCAAGTCATAACTTAGTTCAAAGTGATGAGTTTTTTTTAATGTCCTAATTTTTGCCTAGGTCGCCTCTCGCGAGGTTTTCAACCTAGCGGACTTTTTTTTTGTCCTGACTTTTGTCTAGGCCGCCTTTTTCGAGGTTTTCAACCTAGCAAACTTTTTTTCTTCTTTTTTTTTTGGTCGTACACAGTTTAGACTCATGCAGGCCAGGAGTGTAGCAACGTGCAATTTAGGCTCATGCATCAAAGAGCGTTATGACTTGCAGTTTAGGCTCGTATGTCGAGGAGCGTCAGTGACTTTCATGGGAAGTACTGCTTCAGAAATTTTCTGTTGATCGAACCAACTCTAAGACCATACTTATCAACAATTTTGTATGCGCCACTTGAATAGGTTTCATTCACAACATATGGCCCATCTCATTTTGAGGTAAATTTGTCGCCTATGCATTTGTTGAGGATTATGGGTCATCGAACAACTAGGACTAAGTCTCCCACTTGGAATGATCGTGGCCGCACTTTCTTGTTGAAGGCTCTAGCTAGTCGAGCTTGATAGCACTCCAATTTTTGTTGCACTTCTAATCTTTTCTCATCCAATGCCTCTAACTTTGCTAGGCGAAGTAGAGCATTCTTTTCATACGTGAGTCCTTCTTGGATTGCGATCTGCAATGATGGAATTTGTTGCTCTAACGGAAGGACTGCTTCCACGCCATATACCAAAGAGTAAGGAGTTACTTGTGTAGCAGTTCTGAAGGTTGTCCGATATGCCCACAAAGCTTTACCAATTTTCTCATGCCAGTCTCTCTTGTTCTTTGCAACAACTTTCTTCAAAAGGTTACCAAGCATCTTATTAAAAGCTTCAGCAAGGTCATTGGCGGGTGCATTATAAATTGCAGACTTATGTTATTTGAAACCGAACTTCTCACACAGACTCTTCACAATCTTGTTGTCAAATGGCGTTCTATTATTAGTGATTATGTATCTTTGTATGCCATACCTGAAAATTATATATGACTTGATAAAATTGACAACAGTTTCCTTTTTTACCTCCTTGAGTGGAACAACTTCAGCCCATTTAGAGAAGTAGTCTGTAGCGGCCAATATGTACATCTGTCCCTTTGATGACTTTGGAAATGGTACAACAACTTCAGTCCCCATGCATCAAAAGGCCATGAAGCTACAATTGGGTGAGGAGGCTCTGGAGGTTGGTGGATGTAGCTGGCATGAAATTGACACGTTTGACATCTTTTGGCATGATCTATGCATTCCTTTACCATTGTCGCCCAGTAGTAGCCCATCCTCTTGATGCAAAAATGGAGCTTGGGACCAGATTGGTGTGCTCCACATGAGCCAGAATATGCTTCCTCCATCGCTTGGCAGTCTTATTCTTTGTCAAGACATCGCAAGAATAATCCTTCAAAAGAGGGGCAAAACAATGTCCCCTTATAGAAGATGAATTGTGGTGCTCTTTGTTTGATATCTGTTCTTTGTTGTGAATCTTCAGGTAACTTTCCATGTTCAAGGTACTCTATCAGTGGTTGCTTCCAATCTTCTTCTTCAATCACTCGAACAGACGTATGATGGCTTTCGTTGATTTGAAGATCTAGAAGTCAAGGAATAACCCATCGATGACACACATATACCTTTGTTGACTCATTCTCTCCAAGTGCCATCGTCGTGGCCAAGTTAGCCAAAGCATCAACCTTGCAATTTTCTTCTCTTGGGACGTGGTTTAAGAACAATTGGTCAAATTTTTCAAGTAAACCAGAAGCGTATTGATGGTATGGCAATAGATCTTCCTTCTTTACCTCGTAACTCCCCAAAAATTGGTTGATGATCAGTTTAGAGTCGCGTAGATCTCCAACTATAGAATCTTCATTTCTAATGCCATTTCGAGACCGACGATCAAATCTTGGTACTCTACGGCATTGTTGGAGCATGTTTAACCTAAAACAAAGGAGAGTGACAAGACTTGTCTTTCTGGAAAAATCAACACAACACATGCCCCTGCACTGTTACAACATGCAGATCCATAAAAGAACATTGTCCATGATGGAAACTCTTCGATGAACAAAACGTCTTCATCTGGAAACTCATCTAAAAGCTCCCATTCCGCCAGAAGAGGGTGATCAGCCAGGAAATTGGCTAGTACTTGTCCTTTCACAACTTTATGAGGTGTGTATGTGATCTCATTTTGGTTAAACAATATAGACCATCTTGCTAGGCGTCCAGAAAGAACAGGTCGAGTCATCACGAACTTCATGGGATCTGCTCGAGATATGAGTTTGATGGTGTATGCTTCAAATAATGCCTTAGCTTCTTTATCGCATAAAGTAACGCTAAGCATATTTTCTCAATAGGCGTATAGTTCATCTCAACTCTTATAAGAGTTCTGCTAAGGTAGTACAAGGCTTGTTCCTTTCCTTCCTCATTCTCTTGAGAAATTAGTGCTCCAAGTGAACGTTTATGTGCCGCGATGTAGAGTATCAATGGCTTCCCAAGCATTGGCGGCCCTAACACAGGTGGATTCATCAAGTATTTTTTTATGCTTTCAAAAACATTTTGACATGACTGATCCTAATGAAAAGGGATACCCTTCCTCAATAGATGATTGAAGGGTTGACACCGTCCGACTAGATTAGAGATGAACCTCCGGATGAATGTTAAGTTTCCTTGGAGACTTTGAAGCTTTCTTATGTTCTTTGGCTTGGGCATTTTCTGAATGGCGTCAATATTTGCAGGATCAACTTCAATTACACGATGACGTACAATGAAGCCAAGAAACTTTCCTGAGGTAACTCTAAATGCACACTTGAGTGGATTCATATTCAAGTCGAATTTTCTTAACCTTTCAAAAACAATTCGAAGGTCTTCAAGGTGGTAAGGCCTACTCTTCGTCTTCACCACCAAGTCATCGACGTAGCATTCGACCCTCTTATGAAGCATGTCATCAAATATGTTTTGCATCACGCGTTGGTAGGTGGCACCAGCATTCTTCAGACCGAAGGGCATCACTTTGTAGCAATATATCCCTTTTGGAGTTCGGAAAGCAGTACACTCTTCATCTTTTGGAAACATTCTAATTTGATTGTGTTCGGAGGACCCATCCATGAATGACATAGCTTCATGCCTTGTTGTAGCATCAACCATGAGTTCAATAATTGGTAGCGGGAAGTCATCTTTTGGACATGCCTTGTTTAGGTCTCGAAAGTCAACACAAACACGTATTTGACAATTCTTCTTCTTGACAGGTACAATATTTGTTATCCATGATGGGTACTTCACCTCTCAAATAAATCCCGCCTCGATGAGCTTGTTGACTTCGACTTCAATTTGTGATACAAGCTTGGGTCGAAACATCGATGAGCTTGTTGACTTCGACTTCAATTTGTGATACAAGCTTGGGTCGAAACATGCGTTGTGACTGCTTCACAGGGCGTGTTCCACTTTTGATCCCTAAATGATGAATAACTACCTTAGGACTAAGACCAAGCATTTCTTTATACGACCAAGCGAAGACATCTTTGTACTCGGTCAACAACTTGGAGTATTCCTTCTCCTCTTGAGGCGTAAAAAGCGCACTAATGAAGGTGAGGCGTGGATCTTTCAGAGTACCTAAATTGAGTTCCTTAAGCTCATCTACAATTGATTGCCCGTCATCTTCTAGTTGAGGGGGGAGCCTCATTTACTTCATCATCAATGTTAAGGCATGGGATATATTCCACAACTATGTGATAGTATATTTCCACAAAGTCCGACTTTTCTCTTTGACTTCCTCGGATGGTCAGCATGGCTTCTTTCTCTTTCTTTGCTTTTTTACGAGGCTAGCAAGTGTAAACAATAGTTCTCCTTTGCACCTTTAACGGACCATCTGTGGATATTAACAAAATAGACTTCCTCTTCATATGTGATGGGAAAGCACTACAGATTTCTTTGTCAGCAGCAACTTCAAAATGATCCCGCTCCTCATGGACTTGCTCCTTATGTTTTGACAGTATCTTCCTAGATGGCGACTTCCGTGTGGTCCCTAGGTGAGAAAAGACAGAGGTCTTTTAGGTAGTGGAAACTTCTTTTAGATATTTGGAAGATACACGCTCACCTTTGTGACTTAGCCTTTCAAACACTGAGACCGGAGGGGTTGAGCCTTTAATACGATCAAATACTGAAGCCCGTTGTTTTATTTTCTTGCCCTTAACTTCCTTCATATCCTCTACCGAGGTGTATTGTGATGAATCTATCTCTTTGCTTCTCTTTGATGAAATTCAAAGAGGCTCTGCCAAACTGAACCCCAATCCAAACTTTAGAGTGGCAACGTAGTGCCCTTGCTTTCTCAACTTCATTTGGGACTCATTGAGCCCATGTATCTTTTCATCAGTGACTTCGTCTTTGAGTTCTCCTAGTTTTGACGGATTGGAGAAGTCATAACCAGACTTTTCAAGCAGTATGAAGGCCTTAGGATCATAGTGCCCTTTTGTTTTATCTGCTTGGAGATTGCCTTTAGCAGACTCACAAGTCACAAATGAGATTTGTGCAACTGGGACAGTCATAAGCTCCTTCAAATGTTGGATATCTTTGTGACTCATTTGCTTCTTTGGAGTATATTCCTGTAGCAAAGGTTGCCCTTTCTTTCAATGCTCACGCGGAACATAGCAAAAACCCAGATGCTCCTCAGTCTTTGTCTGTATGTCACATTCAGATGATGATAGCTTAATGGAGACTTCATCCGTTCCCTTCTTAGGCAGCTTGGTGGTAGTCCATTAAGCCTCATTTTCCTCTTCTGACTTGACATCAGCTTCGTCATCTAATGATGGTTTCTCCACTTTCGGTTCACAAGAATCTAGGTAGAATTTTGTGTCTGCAAAGTATGACTCCGTCTTAGTGAAAGGCTTGATGTCTGCATCAATTTTGACTATCTCACCATCTCTTATGTACTTCAGACATTGATGCAAAGTAGATGATACCACCCCATTCTCATGAATCCAAGGACGTCCAAGCAACAAGTTGTATGATGTTTTAGCATCTATGACGTGAATCAGGGCATTTGAATTCATCTCACCAATGGATAATCCTACGCGGATCATACCTATAGCTCGTTGTCCTCCTTGGTTGAAACCTTGGATTGTTAGGTTACTTTTGGATAGATCATCAATAGTGATCCCAAGCTTTTTTAGCACCATCTTTGGCATGATGTTGACAGTCGAACCATTATCAATAAGTATGCGATTAAGATATTGTTCCTGAATGGACCCTACAACAAACAAAGGTCTGTTATGTGGCTTAGACCCCAGCAGCAAGTCAACATCTGTGAATGAAATTATTGCATAACATGTGACAACTTTTCTGTTATCATGATGTTCTTGTGTTTTCATTGCAGCAGGCTTATCATTGCTTTTTGTTGTTTCGTCAGTACTAGAAACTACATGAGTTGCACCAATGTGACCTCCATGAAGGAATTTTCCAAGAAAGAATTCATGCAATGTGATGGGCTTTCAAAACTTCGGCGATAAGGTACTGTTAATCTTCTTGCTAATAGAAGATTTGATATTTCTTGGTGATTGTAGCCTATCTGCATTGCTCATCATCGCTCTTGAATTAGGAATTCGTAGCCTCAAAACTGCCTGATATTTTTGCTTCTTGCGAGTGACTAGAATCCAGCCCTCACCGTCTTTGTCTTTGGAGTGATTGTCTAGCTCTAGTGAACCTTCAAGAGTTTTCCTTGGAAGATCAACTTCAACGGGCTCGAAACTTCCAAATTGTAAGAAGGCAGTGCTTGACACGTTATTTAACTTTGAACACTTCTTTTCCTTGAGCGCAATACTTGCATGATTTACTTCTGTTGTTTCATCCATGTCTATGATGATTTTTCCTTCACTTACATCAGCCATGATTTCCTCCTTCAAGACGAAACATTTCTCTGTAGGGTGGCTAATGATGTGATGAAACTTGCAGTATTTCGGATCGCCAACTTTGCCAATTTCCTCTGGCCTTTTTGATTAAGGGAGATCGATGACTTTCTTATCCAGCAGTTCATCAAGGATTGTGGGTACGTCTGAATCTGTAAATGGATAAACCTTCGCCTCTAATTCCTTCAAGGTGGGACAACGCTTTTACTCTTTGAGATATTGAATCGGGGTCTTATCCTCCTTCACTTTTTGCTTAGTAGTGACCTTTACCGAAGTTTCTTTCACCGCCATTGATTATTTGGTTTGGCTTTTTGATTCAACATTTTTCTTGAACTCCTTTTGATCAGCGAATGGAGATGCATTTCCATGACTTGTGATGCTTAACTCCATGTCGTGTGCTCGTGTTGCAAGTTCTTCAAAAGTTCGCGGTTTGATCCCTTGTAGAATGCACAAAAGGCCCTAGTGCATTCCTTGAATGCACATCTCCATAGCAGATATTTCTGAAAGGCAGTCTTTGCAATCCAAACTTAACGCCCTCCAACGATTAATGTAATCCACCACGGTCTCGTTCTTCCTTTGCTTGGTGCCTGTCAACTCTATCATGCTTATAGTTCTTCGGGTACTGTAAAAACGATTGAGGAATTCCTTCTCAAGTTGCTCCCAGCTATCAATGGACTCGAGCTCCAAGTCAATATACCAGTCAAATGCATTCCCTTTCAGAGAACGAACAAATTGTTTTACCAAAAGGTCACCATGCGTTCCAGCATTGCTAGAAGTCTCGATAAAGTGGGCAATATGTTTCCTTGGGTTCCCTTTGCCATCAAATTGATGCAGCTTTGGTGGTTGATAATTGGTTGGCATGGTTAAACAATCAATCCTCTTAGTATAAGGCTTAGAGTAGTACAACAAACTTTGCGATGGTACGCCATATTGAGTTCTGATGGTGTTTGTTATCATGTCTTGCAATTGTTGGACAGATAACACTGCAACTGAAGTAGATTGATTTTCTTTTTGAATGTTTAACTTTGCAAATGATTCCTCAACAACTGTTTTCTGGGAGGTGAAGACAGGTGAACGAGGAGGGACATGGCTCGACTCTCTAGGTGTATAAACCTCTAATTTGTTCATGAGTTGAGCGATTTGAAGGTCTTTGTCTTCAACACCTCTATAGTCTGTTCCATCATGGCAAACTTTTCGTCCATGTTAGTTGCGTCAGTTATCAAGGCATTAACTTTCGTTGAAATTGAAGAATCCACCAAATCCTCAAATTCGCCAAGGTTTGAGGCTGTTCGAGAAAGTTTGCCAAACAGTGAGAATGGGGTGTTGCCCCTAGAGATTGCTGTTGCGAACGTCATATGAGATCTCCTCTTCTTTGCATCTCCAAGGAGGCGAAGTATTCGGATCCATCCAAGCCACTAGCCTTGAACTTGCTTCGAGTGATTAGGCCAATATGACTGAGCTCAGCGGATGCGGCAACAATAGCATATTTGCTTGAAATATCACACTTGCGGAAGGCCATTGTAGTAGTAGATCTGAAGTTTGTAGTTTTCAACTTGCAAGGAGAGATGAAGGGAAAAATTGGTCTCACTAGGCGTGCCAAAATTTGTTCGCAACAAATTTTCGTAATACGAAAAATAAACTGCAACAAAAATAATATGAAGAAAAAGTGATTTTATTGATAAATATTTGTGATTATAATTCTATGTATCCCTTGATTCTCCTCTCTAAAATTCTCCGTGATTCGAGGGCTTGAGAAACATTTTTCTCTAATGTAGGATGATGCAGACCTCCTTGTGATGTATTTAATCACCAAGAACGTCGAGCAACACTCTGTTGTTATGGGTTGATCTCCGAGAAGAACTCTGTTGATCACTCCTTTGTTGAAGAACTAAACATTTGATGATTGATCTCTCTGTTTGTGGATGCCTTCACCAATTGCGGAGTGTTCTTCTCCAAATCTGAATGTCCTCTGAGAGTTATGTAACCCCTCTATTTATAATTGTAGAGGATGGACAATCCAGTTACATATGAACTTTCTTGCTTGATTTTGATTCGCCCATGTCATTTTAGCCACTTGTCGACCTGTGGTTGGTTCTTGATTTTTGACTTGGATTGCCACATCATTTAACACATGGAGTCATCTTGTTGGCTTTAGATTTGACTGGACATGCCATTTTTTGACATATGATACGAGTCTGGGCCTTAAGATAAAGAGAACCTTAGGCTTGAAATTAATAAAATGGACTAATTTAACTTGTAAAGCCCAAATTAATTATCTAACCCAATTGAATTTAATCCAAATTTTGTATGGATTAGACCCAATAAATTTTATATGTCTACACCTATATAGCATGTTTGATCATGTTCCCTATTAGTATGCTTCTAGCATGTCTTGACTTCCCAGTAGTTGCAATGATCTGTTCTCATCCTGTCTAAATTCTGTTGCCAATTAATATGATTCTCTCTTGTAACACTAGGACCTATACTTAGCATAATTTGAACCTTTTCCTTAATATGAGTCTGTGTACACCAATCCTACAAACCTATTTTATTAATGTGTGACTACTTATGCACCATGTGTTAAACTTGTTCTTCTGAATCTTTACTAAGTCTGTTCTTAAAACCTAAGCTTGTTCGATTATCTACTCTATGTGCTCAACTTGACTGTGTTTGCATCCCTCAGTGTTGTCTCTCAACCTTAGTTTACTCTCTTTCACTTGTTACCTGGGTTCTTTTGAGTTCTCTTTCTTACATGGCTGAAATCCAAGGCTACCTAAGTTCTATCATTAACTTCCCTAGTGTGAGCACTGCTCGGGGTCCAACTGAGACCTTTGTGAACTCTGACACACTAGGGTTTAAGATTCCTTGGCACTTTGTCCTAACTGCTCCATTCTTCCCCTTTTCACCTACTGAATAAGCCAATGGGCTTGCGCAAATGGCTGTTTTCTGGATCTTTGATCAACTATGGCTACTAGGTTTTGACTATTTTGTGTTGGATTGACTGTGACCTCTGGGCTATGGTGAAACCTGTATGGATACGAAATTGAAGACCTGTCTGGGCTGGGTATATTTTGGGCCTGTCTTAGTCCCATTATAGTTATTTTGTAACTTTATAGTTTATTTCATTCATTGGGCATGTGATAATGTTGTAATAATAATTGGGGTGTTAGTAGAATTAGGAAAATGGTTCTATTCTAATGTTTGCATGAAACGGGTAGAAATCCTGCCTATAGGTATTTAATTCGTTCAACATGTTTTGCTCATATGTGTTTGTTAGATAACCTGCCTATAGGACCTGAGTGTTTGATTCGTTCAACATATTCTGCTTCTATATGTTTGTTAGATATCATGCCTATAGGAAATAAAATGTCAATGACCATTCTTTTAATTTGCATAACTGCAGCATATTCTACTAGAAATCATGCCTACAGATCTTTAAATGATCAATTTGCTGTTGTTATTATACTGCTCACCTAGAAGACATGCCTATAGGAGTTAAGTATAAAAAAAATCAGTTTCAATCATTGATCATTAGAAATCCTGCCTGTAGGACATTACCACTCGCTTTAAGGTGTTAATATTGAACTTTCAAACACTGTTTCGTTGCTTATCTATGAAAACATGCCCATAAGATCAAACTGAGTAATTCTGAGTATTTCCAATGATTATCACTGCCAGCTACTGCGTAAATCACCCATAGATCATACCTATAGGTTTAATCACGTATAATTGTAATGTCAATAATCAGCCTGCAATACCATATTTCCCTAAACTATATAGTTATTTGGAAATCACGTCTATAAGATTGCACCTTGCATCTAAAATTGCCTGTACGAGGTCACATAGAAACTATATCTATATGGCTTAATGGTTTTTATTTGGCTCAATTATGAAACTGTCTAACGCTTAATGTGAGAATTTATTCACGTGCATTTGTTGTCTAAGTGTGGAGGCTAACTTGAGCCTTTAATTGTCTTTACATGAAGTTCAACTTGTTTTGTATGTCGCCTAGTTTTATCATTTTGAGCAGTCTAAGTTAAGTCTAGAACTATCCAAAATAAAGGTCCAAACGCCTCCTGGGCCATAGGCATGGGGTGGGTAGTGCAAGCATAAGCCACGGTTTAGAATCAACTAGTACGTTCCTAGATAGTAATTGGGTAGCAGGAGATGATAGTCTATACCCGTTGAATAATACGAGTAACATCCCATCTCGAGGGAGTTACGAAGTATTATTTATGTTGCACGGGGTGATCCTGTAGGCTAAAAAACTTAGGACCCCCATCTTGTCTTTAAATCAATTATTTGTGTTTATTCAAAGTCTTTAAATAATGAATTTTCCCAAACTTCTTGTTTCTCTCTGTCTTTGTTTATCTTACTAATTCATATAATTCGAGTTTGGCTGGGACCCACAGTTGTGGACCTCGAAGAGTGCCTAACACCTTCTCTTCGAGGTAATTTGAGCCTTTACCCGATCTTTGGTGACGCAAACTGGTTAAACTAGAGTTATTTGCAAATAGGTGTCTTAACGCACCTCAAACCCGTTAGGTGGTGACTGTCTCTTTTAACACCTTCCTTAAAGTCACATGTCGAAACCCGATTTCGCGAGAAAAAGGGCCGCAACAGGGCCATTACTGTCAATCACCCTCTTGCTTAGCAGCTTGTAGATTGCTACGAACGAGTTGGGCCTATCTACAGGTTTAGTAACCTTTATTTGGGCCAACTTAATAAATCTTAGACCTTGCACTATAGAAATGACACCAGATAGCCATCTAAAGGGCTATTATTTAAGAATTAGCCAGTGCACCCTGAATTTCAATTTTTCGGTTTAATTTTTTAGGACAAAATAAGTACTGACTAATTTCTAAATAGTATCCTGAGAATGACTATATGTGCAGTTGCCCCCTCAAGTTTCCAATATATGAGTTCTGCCTTCCTTCAGTTGTGTGGACTAGTTATAAGCTGACTGTTCAATTCGCTAGCATTCAATGACAACTACAGTTGAATCGAACGATTATTTTCGGGGACTAGAGAAATAGATTTAAAGGGAGAAAAATGTTCACTGCTATTTAAGTTCGTTATAATTTATATTTTCATAGTGCATCGTTCGAAAAAGAAAGAATTTTTTTTCCCCACAATATTTGTGATCAATGGATCGTTATTCAGATCATAGCCACTTCAAGAAAACAAATTACAAGAAATTTGTGTAAGACAAATTAAAGACAATGACCAAAATGCAAGCAAATTAAATTTATAAACAAGATAAAGATGGCTAACTCCACTCAATCTGATCTACTTAGCCACTTCATGAGTACTTGTAGGCATCTCCAATGGGAAATTTGTTGTTTCATTGTGAGCACTTCCATAAGGACAGAACATAACCTTATAATCTGTAGTCCAACTTGTGCATGTAAATGTACTTGTTGGATCATCTTGTGGATAACTATAGGCATCAGGACATCTTTGTTTGAACCATCTTGATAACTCTGTAGGACCACAAGGTCCTTGTGTGCAACAATATTGTTGTCCTCCAAATGTTGTACATGGGTTGTTACATCCTCCAGGTACCCTAAGTGCACCAGGGCATTCACCATTTATATTAGCTGTGCATTGAATTCCGTGACATTTTCCAGGACCAGGCTTAGTCGGGCCAAAAGACATAGGAATGTTGAATCCATCGATTACAGAAATGTCCCAGAAATCTAAGTTACTGAATTGGTTCAATGCGTATTCGGCTAAAGTGTTTGGTGGTTTACCCCACCCTTTGCATTCTAGGACTCCACCGCAATCACCGGTTTGACACCAACCTCTACCGGCACCATCAAAGTTGCAATTAGTACGACCCCATATACGTGCCATTTTAGTACCCGGTGGGGCCCAGAACCACCAGCTTTGACCTCGCTCGAGGCGTCGGCCGCCGCCTACAGGGGTTGCCGCCGCCCAGACGGTGTATGGGCAGTTGTTATGGACCTCAAATACGCCGGAAGCATGAGTATAAGTCACAAAGGCAAGAAGGAAGAATACTAAACAAGTTATCAAGTGACTCATTTTAGTGGACACTTTAGTAAGAAGATTGGTTGTTGGATGTATTGACATTTGAGTTAAGGGGGCTTATATAGTGGTATGGCGGCTTTTTGCACTATAGACAATAATAGTACTAATATATATTGGCACTTGATATATTATTATTATATTAATAAAGGAATGATCATGAAAGATGCTTTGGTAAAGATAGAGCTAGGCGGCTAAATGTAAAGGCCTGACAAGTGACACTTATTATATACATACATATATAGAAACTAAATAATTTATTTGGTGATAATGATCACGAGCAAACTTTGTCACGCTAATATGTCCACTTGAAATAATACGCCACCGATAATATCCACTGTAAAACAACATGGACTTAGCTAGAAACTCAGATATGTGTCGAGTTTAGTAGCTTTTATTCAAATATTATATTTATGTAAGAAATTTATTAAGCATGTACAAATATTAAATTTAGAACACAATAAACACTTGAAGCCGTTGTAAGATTCAGAAATTATATAATTGAAATACTTGCTCCGCTCCGTAAAACAAGATATACAGCCTTCAAGCAATACATTTTGTTCAGTCGGGTCATATTCCACTATTTTTCACTACTTTTACTTCACGTTTTTTACAAGCTATTTATCCAGTACATCCTTTGAACTGAAATCATAATTATTTACCTGCAATTATTACTATTTACCTGCAATTATTACTATAGGTATCCCTAGCTACTTAATTTTATTTAAAATTAATTATAATTAGCACTAGTTTATGGAATTTGGAGATGGCTGTGCGCACAAGTTAGCTTTGTGGAATTTGGAGATGAGCTTTGCAGCCGGTTTCAATCTTTCGACTACATTTGCTATTGGAGTTACTGAGTAAAATACTTATTTCCAGTCGGGTGTGTTTACCCTAAATTTATGAATGCATGCTATTAGTCTTCACACACACACACACACACACATATATATATATATATATATATATAGCTTAATAACCCTGGTTAAATGATACAATATATTATCAGTTTAATGAATAAATATTTGCCTAATTATTACCCACTCTGCATTACCAAGTCTTCATAAATGAAAGATTTATAATCAAGAAATTAGATCAAGAATTCTAACATATATCAAGTGGATAACTAATAGAAAACGTATATGCATCTACAGTCAAAAAAGTTAAGCAAATGGGGTTGGCGTAGAGGTGGATCTTCAACGTTGTGCAATTCGGAATTCCCCAAATTATTGACCATTTATAGATCAAGTTCATATATAAGTTAGTCTAATTTTGACTTAACAATTGTTACAATTCTATTTTTCATTTTCAAGAAAAATATAGTTGTGCATCCGATATTGGAGACCAATATGTAATACAGATTAGCTTCTATGTTCACAATATATAAATATAATTGTCAGACTCTTACGAATAGCCGCCAGCACCGCATCTTTCAAAATTATTCCTTTATAAATATAATAATATATCAAGTGCCAATTTATATATGATTAATGTCTATAGTGCAAAAAGCCGCCATACCCCTATATAAACCCTTAACTCAAATGGCAATATATTCAACAACCAATCTTCTCACTAAAATGAGTAACTTAACAACTTGTTTAGTGTTCTTCCTCCTTGCCTTTGTGACTTATACTTATGCTTCCGGCGTATTTGAAGTCCATAACAACTGCCCATACACCGTATGGGCGGCGGCAACCCCTGTAGGGGGTGGCAAACGTCTCGAACGAGGTCAAAGCTGGTGGTTCTGGGCCCCACCGGGTACTAAAATGGCACGTATATGGGGTCGTACCAATTGCAACTTTGATGGTGCTGGTAGAGGTTGGTGTCAAACCGGTGATTGTGGTGGAGTCTTAGAATGTAAAGGGTGGGGTAAACCACCAAACACTTTAGCTGAATACGCGTTGAACCAATTCAGCAACTTAGATTTCTGGGACATTTCTGTAATTGATGGATTCAACATTCCTATGTCTTTTGGCCCGACTAAGCCTGGCCCTGGAAAATGTCACGGAATTCAATGCACAGCTAACATAAATGGTGAATGCCCTGGTGCACTTAGGGTACCCGGAGGATGTAACAACCCATGTACAACATTTGGAGGACAACAATATTGTTGTACACAAGGACCATGTGGTCCTACTGAGTTATCAAGATGGTTCAAACAAAGATGTCCTGATGCCTATAGTTATCCTCAAGATGATCCAACAAGTACATTTACATGCACAAGTTGGACTACAGATTATAAGGTTATGTTCTGTCCTTATGGAAGTGCACACAATGAAACAACAAATTTCCCATTGGAGATGCCTACAAGTACTCATGAAGTGGCTAAGTAGATCAGATTGAGTGGAGCTAGCCATCCTTTTCTTGTTGAATTTGCTTGCATTTTGGTCATTGTGTTTAATTTGTCTTTACACACATTTCCTAAACTTTGTTTTCTTGAAGTGGCTATGATGTGAATAACGATCGATCGATCACATATATTGTACTTCGTCTTTACTCATGATGTTTTCATTCTTCAATCAAGAGTGCATTTGGATTATTGTGTCATTTTTGTTTTTTCTTTTGAATTGTTACGATTAAAGTCTTAAACCTTAGACCAAATAGAGAAATGAAAAAATAGTCTTGATAACATTCTAGAGTGCCCAGATCCGAAAATTTAAAATGGTAGGGCCAAGATTAAGATAAACTATTAGTAGCTCGTTAAAGGTAGTCAAAACATGGAAATCATTCTTTATAGGCGGCTTTTAAAACATTTTCAAGTACATCATTGTATCTCGGTATTTTTTACGCTAAATATATATATATTGTAAAGATGTCATGTGTTCAAATTGAGACGCTTAAATTAAAATCTTGGATCCTTCTCGGCTTTATTGAATAATGATGCATACTACATGACTTATATGCGACTACTCCTGACAATAATAAGCAAAATCGTTGACATAGGGGTAAATGCGGAATTCGGGGACGGGGCGGACCACAAGCGTCTATTGAATAATGATGCATACTACATGACTTATATGCGACTACTCCTGAAAATAATAAGCAAAATATCCTTGACATATGGGAAAAGATTATTAGTAGTATAACATTTATCTACTGATTCTCATTCTTGAGTATTACTTTATTTATATTTTGGAAGTGACAGTTCAATAATTAAAGAGATATTCAAACTGTAGTTTCACCGTTCCAAGTTGTTGTCTTCTTCAAATGCTGTCCAGTTGGACGTATTGATCTCTTATACTCTAATTACAATTATTACTTCGTAAATATTTCCAAATTATCTTTACAAAAAGAAATTGTGCTTTGAGCGCCCTAATAGTCTAGTGGCTTTCGATGTTTAATTATTGATAGTAGAAATATTATCACTTCTAGCTCGCGGCAGAAACTATTTACATTTGGTAGCCGAAAAAGTGTATATTTTTTTGTATATAACATAAATAATGTATATATATACAAAAAATATATAAATTTTATATATTTTTCGACTATTATTTTTATAGCGAGTATCTCTTCGTTAGAAAGCCCCTTTTTCTCCAAAGTCCCACCATGGCACCATTATAAAAAATAAGTCAAGTTGATAATTAATAGAAAAAAAATATGTCAAGTGCATAATTAATAGAAAACATATGTTTATCTAGTGTCAAAAAGTTAAGAAAATGGGGTGCGTCGGGATATAGGTAAGTGGGGTCTTTTACGTTGCTTTTGTTAATTAATTATTGATTTGCGATATTGTCAAAAGATTAATATTTTCCGACGTAATTTTGTTGTTTTATCCTAATACAAGGTTAAGTCATTTCATTCCATCAATTTCTGTTAGGCTTAAATCAATCATCAGTCCATAAGCAAATAGATTTTATTTTTATTTTTTGACATTTGCATTTTAGATTAATTTCTGTCCTAATATATGTAGGAGCGGTAACATATTTATTAAGTCTTTGTCGTATAATGATAATTGTTTGGATGTTTCAACATACATCTTTCTATAGTCGCATGCAGGCTCATGTCTCAATCTTCTATATGCAAAATATGAAGCTTAGTTTTTCTTTTAGAGATTTCCTTTTTCTAATACCAGATGATTAGCAACTTAGTTTGAGTGATCACTGAATTTAAAAAAAGTAGGAAAATTTTATGAAACTTGTGATCTTAAATATGTTAGTAATATTAAAACATGGTCTTAAAGTAAATAGTGAAATTAAAAATTAAATTATTTTCGAATAAAAAAAATAGGAGGCATTAATAATCTCTTTCCCATTACGTCAAAGAATTAGCTTATTTTCAGGAGGAATTGCATAGAAGTCAAGTAGCATGTGCAGAATAATTCAATTACGTACGTACTTGAAAATGTTTCTAAAAGCCGCCTATAAATTATTATTTTCATCTATTGACTTAAGACCGAAGTTAATGAGCTCCAAATAGTTTATCTTATCCTACCATTTTATACTTTCAACGTCTGGGTCCTATGCTAGAATATTATCAATACCTTTTTTTTTGTTTGTTTTGTTTATTGGTTTAAGCTTAAGACTTTACTAAAACTTCAAAAGAAAAACAATATAAAAACGATAATCCAAATGCATTATTGATCTATATAACATCAAGACAAAAATACATATGTGACTCTTATTCAGGTCTTAGGTTTATTACAGCAAAGATCATGACTTGATCACTTCAAACAAAGTACGTAACTATAAAAACGAGTCAAATAGATTGTCTTACACTAACGTGTCGATAGAATAATTTGACCAAAAGGTGATCTTATTACAGAAATAGCCACTCTACTTAGCCACTTCATCACTTCCAGGCATTTCCAAGGGAAAATTTGGGTGAGCTTGACCATTAGGACAAAAGATAACCCTATAATTTGTACTACCACCAGGGCAAGTAAAAGTGCTAGTAGGATCATCTTGTGGGTAGCTATAGGCATCAGGGCATCTTTGTTTGAAAAATTTTGAGAAAAATGTAGGACCACAAGGTCCTTGTGTGCAACAATATTGTTGTCCTCCGAATGTAGTACAAGGGTTATTACATCCTCCGGGAACCCTAAGTTCGCGGGGACATTCGCCGTTTATATTAGCCGTACAATGAATTGCATGGCATTTCCCTCCACTAGGGTTAGTCGGGGCGAAAGTCATCGGAATGTTGAATCCATCAACTAAAGAAATGTCCCAGAAATCTAAACCACTGAATTGGTCCAAAGCGTATTCAGCCAAGGTGTTTGGTGGTTTACCCCACCCGGTGCACTGTAGGACTCCACCACAGTCACCGGTTTGGCACGTACCCCTACCAGCAGCATTGAAGTTACAATTAGTACGGCCCCATACACGTGCCATTTTAGTACCTCGTGGCGCATTGATCACCCAAGTTTGGCCTCGATCGAGACGCCGGCCACCGCCTATGGGTGTCGACGCCGCCCAAACGGTGTACGGACAGTTGTTTCGGACCTCGATAGTGGCAGCATAAGTATAAGTCACCAAGGCAAGGAGGAAGAAAACAAAAGAAGATCTCAAGTTGCCCATGTTGTTGGACATTTTTTTTAACAAGTTGGGTTGTTGGATATAGTGACAAATTGTTTAGTGGTTTATATAGGGGAATGGCGGCTTTTCGTACTATGGATATTAATCATAAATATTTATTAACATTTGACTAATAAACGGATATATCTCAAGGATGCTTTGGCAAAGATGGAGGCGGCGCTTAAACATAAGAGCCGCCTAATAATTAATTATTTTATGAATATAGAAGTCAATTTATTTGGTAATAACGCTGACCTATAATCTCTGTAACGTGACACTTGTAACAATATCTCTTTTAGTCAATTTCTTGCTTTCTTTTATCTATACCATTTTTTAATTCGCAAGAAATTGACAGATAGCCACTTTTTGGCAGATAGCCATCATTTTAAAGCTATTCAATATTTAGTTTTTAATGTGAAAATAAAACTCAAACAATAATATTCGTCACAAAAATATAAAAAAATTATAAGAAATTTATTAGAGTTTGTTTATCAGTTTGAACTCCACATTTTGTACTTCCGAAATTTTTTATGGAGTTTGCACCGATCATAAATTTTTCCTGTAGTTTTAATACTGAAATCCTGGATTTCACTTTAATTTTTATATATAGATGATGTTATATTGTCCCCCACATAGTTTTTTCTTCCTTCATTTTCTTTTTGAGAACTATTACATCGATTTATATAGCAGCTCATTAATTAGATATCGTTATTCTGGATGTAGAATAAGCGCAGAGAAGAACACAGAAAAATTATACCAGTCAGGTAGATTTAATGAACAATTTAAGAAGTACATCGATTGCAGATAAAATAAAGTTACGCCGATTCTGTGAAATTTGTTTAACAATAAAACTAGCACAAAATCATGCTAATCGAATAAAATTTGTGAACACTTAACAATAAAAGTAGAATAAATATAACATAAATTCTAGCGATCCAATAGAAAAATCTCTGAAGAACTATATAGGTCCAGAGCTCATTCTTTAAGTACATTAAAAAATGAAGACAATATTTAAAGACCAACCCCTTATAGGTTGTTGCTTTTTTACTAAATCTACATAAAATTTACGGAAAAAGGTCCAAATATGGCTTTGTAATATACGAAATTGAGCACATTTACCCTTTGTTAATACTTTAGCTCATATATACTCGTACCGTCACATAATTGGTCCATATATGCCCTTACCATACACATAGTTGGTCCATATATGTCCTTACCGTCACATAGTTGCCCTTTTTAAAAATGAATCCACCCAAACTAATTAGCTCTTTCTTTAATTGTATTAAAGTGTATTACAAACACTATCTACTTTTTATTAGTACTTTTTTTCTTTACCTTTCTCTTTTCTTTCTTCTTTTTTCTTTTCTTATCTTTTTTTCCCTTTTTCATTCTCCCATATCCGGTTTCCTCCATTTCCGGTGCCTTCTCCATTTTCGTTACCAATTTCACGTGATTTTATTCCTAAAAATCAAACTTGCACCACCAAAACCTTCCAACCGAGAAGGCTCTAGTTCTTCTGAAAAGAAGGAGATAAAAATTGTCGGAGAAATTTTTTTGGTGGTGTTAATTTGGTGAAGGTAGGATATAATTATTCAGATTTTGAAGGAGTTGTTCACTGTGGAGCTTCAGATCTGAAAGGAACAAGATCTTCAAAATTTGAATAATCATATCCTACCTTCACCCAATTAACACCACCGAAAAAATTTCTCCGATAATTTTCATCTCCTTCAGGTCAGAAGAACCTGTGGGGCTTGTAATAGTAAAATTAACAGGAATTCATGAGTTTTGTCAAGTTAAATTGATAAAGAAAAAAAAGTACTAATAAAAAGGAAATAGTGTTTGTCATACATTTTAGTATAATTAACGGAAGAGCTAAATAATTTGGATGGATTCTATTTCAAAAAGGGATATATAGACCAACTATGTGACGGTAAGGACATATTTGGACCGTTACCGGAAAATTTATAAAACAATCAGTTACGAAACTAAGTCTAGTGTAATACTACCAGAACATCAACTGATACAAAAGTCGACAAAAAGAAATTCTTTATCATCTACAACACATCAAGCTTATCTTCAACATATTAAATTAAGTCTATTATGGCTGCTTAGAGCAACACGTAGCTCATGAAGATTTGAGGCCAAAAAATCTCCTATAAATATATCACTGTAAAACTAAACAAATCTAACACATCAGAACATATATAGTTTCCTTTCTTTTATTCTTCAAAGACTATGGTGAAGTTTGCTCACGTCGTTGCTTTCTTGCTTCTTGCATCACGTTAGCCATTTCTCACTCTCATTCTCACATTTATTTCTACGTTATATTTCTTTCACATTTATTTCTATTTATTCAAAAAAACAAAAAACAAAAAAAAAAACTTATGTGAATTGTTTTATGAACAGTTATTCAACCCCTCACTGCTCGAGATTTGGAAATCAATGTCTTGCAACTTGATGTGTCTCAGTCTGGTTGCCCAGGTTCGGTTTTTATTCTTAATTTCATCTTTTCTACTTATTCCAATATTAATTAGTTTATTTTTCTATTTCTGTTTCTGTTGATGTCACTGATTTATTGTCAATTGTTTATTTTCTTCTTTTTGAGCCGACGATTTTTCAGAAATAGCCCCCTTACCCTTACATTTTGCCCTCCCTAAACCCCACTTGTGGGATTTTTACTGGGTTATTGTTGTTGTGGTATATTTCAACAATATATCCAAATTTATGTATTATCATTATTACTAGTGAAATTTAGTTCATTTATTCTAATATAAATTTAATTGTGATGCATAGTACTGTTAAATTTATATATAATAGTGCATATATATTATTGTTTGATATTCTTTAATTTCATAATAATATCTCTCTCACACACATTATACGTGTATAAATTATAGGAGTGACAAAGGAAAGATGGCCAGAACTTCTTGGGACACCAGCTAAGTTTGCTATGCAAATAATTCAGAAGGAAAATCCAAAACTAACTAATGTTCAAACTATACTGAATGGTGGTCCTGTTACAGAAGATTTAAGATGTAATCGTGTTCGTCTTTTTGTTAATGTATTGGACTTTATTGTACAAACTCCCCAGATTGGTTAAGGGATGATATATTTATGTAGCCTCCAGAAAATAAATTGGAGCTGTATGGTTAATCTCTCCATGTATTCCACTTATATTTGGCTATAAATAAATGTGGCTTTTAAATATAATATGATTTATGATTTATTTATTCTAAATTCGTGCTTGAATGTTGAATTTTGAATTTTTCTCAACAACAACAACAATATACTTGGTATGTTTCTATATTGTTGGGTCTAGGGAGGATAATGTGTACGCAGACCTTACCCTACCTTGTGGAGATAGATAGGTTGTTTTCCGATAAACACTCGGCTCAAGAAAAAAGATAGTGAAGAAGCCATGTTGAACATAATGAAGGCAAGAACAGTAACAACATCAAAATAGCATCCAATAAGAAAATCGAAACAATTACAAATAACTAGTAGTAATAAGAGAACTATTAGCTATGTCCATTTATAAGTAGCTCATTACAAAAATTGGTCAATTCATAAAATATTACTTATATTAGCCAAATATTATTAATATTAACCAATTAGCTATTTGTAGCAAAAAAAAGTCAAATTTTTGCTTTCTTTTGGGTGAGTGTTATTAGAATAGATTGGGTATATCTTAAGGAGCTTGAATTTCAGTTTTGGATGATTTGGTGGAGTTTTGAGTTTGAATTGAAAATTCGAAGTAAAAACTGAATATGAAAAAAATTATATGTGTATCACACTATGTATCATTTGTGTATCACATATGTATCATGCATATTTGTATCAATTGTCTATCACATGTATACCTGTTTATGAGATACTTGCGTGATACATGTGTCACAGAAGAATTTTTTGAACTCGATTTAATTACGAATTTTGATACAAAACTAGTCCAAATCACCTCCATTCTTCCTCAAATTTTGTGTATTGACTTATCTATATGTTTTCAATGAATTTCAACTATACCCATTGAAAAAGTTCTTTTTTTGCTTAGATTTTTGGAATATTATATTTTTTTTATTTCATCATCTTATTTGCTACCTCATCTAAGAAATTTACTTTTCGTCTTGCATCTAAGCTAATCACACTTAAAAATATAGAAGGTGATTTTTCCATATGATTCTTTGAGAGAAAGAACCTTATTTATTTGATTTTTTAATTTTTAAATGTGTTTGGCTAGTTTTGGTAAGTCTATGACTAATGGCTAGAGGTTGGTAAGTTGAGACTTATTTGGGACATTTGTATAAGTTTTCCCCTAAAGTATAGGTAACAGTACAACTGCACCAAACCGAAAAAACAGACCAAATTGATTAAAAAATCCGATTAGGTTTGGTTTGATTTGGTTGGTATTAAGTATTAAAAACTCTGGACCAAACTGACACATAAATATAAAAAAAATTATATATACTTTTAAGAATTTTCATAGAATTTTCTTTAAAAAATATCTAGAAATATTTGCGATTATCATATGGGATATAATATTTAGTTAAATATGAAGTGCTCTATTTTTATTAACTTTAAATAATGGGTTGTATGATCAATTATCAAGTGACAATGAAATGCATCAATTTCTTTGTTCTTAATTCCATATCCATATTTCAAGATATATTAAATTCTTATATCTTTTTCGAATTTGAAGTATTATTTCGATAATTTAAAATTAAATAGAACATATCATTATCTAGGCATCATATTGATTTTTATATTTAATTATTAAATTCAGTTAATGTTGAAAGTGTACATCAACGAAAAATTATTGTCAGAAGACTAAAAAATGACCATCATACGTTACTAAGAAAACTCTCCCATAAGAATTAATAGATCATATGTTGTCATTTTTTTCAGTTTTTACTAAACATATATTTACTTATAAAAAATTTAACAAAATAAGATTGAAATAATATATATTCATGTAACCAAAAAAAAAAATACTCGAAAATACAAAAAATCTAACAAAATCGAATCAATCCAAATCGATATAATTGGTTTGGTTTGGTTTGGTTTGATTTTGATAAAAAAAACGAACCAACCTATCCATGTACACCTTTAGGTAACGGGTAACTCTGCCCACCAATCTAATAAATTCTACTGTATTAATTTAGTGCGTTGATTCACTCTCTTAACTTTGTGTACGGGTAAAATCGGGGGAAAGCTAGAGAACGAAGGGGAAGCACGGCTCGACGTGATTAAAATCGAGGCCAGGAACCCCTTGAATCGAGACTCTGGAAGGATGAACGATGCATCTGAGATCGGACATGTAAAGAGACGCATCCCCAGACCAAATATGGCTTCTGAACCTCGGGAGACGCGATAAACGGTTATGCATGACGGATAGGGGGCCGTAATATTCGCCCTCAGCCGGATTTTACGGCGCGAATCCCTTTTGGTATCAGTTATAGATCAACAATTATCGGGAAAACAATTTTTTTTACCTTTTAGACTTATAATAGGACTGAAATTTCTCTTCTTGTCTATATTTTCATTAATATGGTGCTTATGCTTTCTTGAGCAGAGAGTCTATTGGAAACAACCTCTCTATCCTCACAAGGTAGAGGTAAGGTCTGTGTACACACTACCCTACCTGGACCTCACAGTGTAGGATAATACTGAGGTATGTTGTTGTTGTTGTACTAAGACTAGAATTCTCCTACTGTATAAAAGGGAAGTTCTTTCTTTAGTCAGACACATTGTAACACGCAATTTGAAGCAATAAAAATTTACTTTTGTCCTCTAGCTACTGTTAAAGGCATTGCTCACTTGTTTATTCCTTCACTCGTGACCGAGCTTGTACCGAGGGTCCAATCGAGGATAAGTTTCACTGTTCAATCTAAGATCGGGCTTGGTCATTACATTGCGATTGGTTTGATCGTTTATTTTGTCTTTAATTCATCTATATGTTACTCTTAATTATTCGTATTGAATTAATCCACATATCCTTTAAACCACGTACAGATTTAATTGTTATCCATTTTTGGGGTAAACAAACTTGCCATGTTAACTTACATGATTAAGCTGTAAAGACGAATTATAAAGTTTGTATTTTAATGACCAAGGATATTGCACTTCTCTTTAAGAAATTTTTGATTGAACATAATAGTGAGTAATATAGACTATAGTACATGTTTTATGTCTAAATAAAGTGCTAAGATAAGAATTACTAACAGTTTTCACCTTCTGCCTTGAGTGTTTCTGGTTCAAGGGTTCCTCGCCTCCACAATGTAAAGTAATTCGTTAATTTCAGAGTCAATTGAAGAAGGCAAGTAAATGCACTAAAAAGCTAAAATAAACGAGTTGATGATAAGTTGGCGATAACAGAGCAAATAATCAGGAAGTGTCAAAAGCTACAGAAAGCAGAGAATGAAGAAATCACATGATATATACTGCAGTAAATTAAAGGAAATGACACACGATAAACTACTACGTTTACGCTATTTAAAACGGAAAAGGGCCAAAATTGTCTGACTATTCGATTTGGTAAAAATATGCCTTGAGCCAAAAATGCTTCCACCGTTATCTTTGTGGCTCACTTATGCCCCTATGATTAACAATCAACGCCAAATAAAAAAATATTATTTAAATTACACGTGGAAATTCTTACTGGTCCAATTTTAAACCATGACCCTAATTGAATAAATACACCCATAACCCTTTTTTTAATCCAAACCCAAAAATGGCCAAACTCTTTTTAACTTCTCCGTCTACCCAACTCTACCACTATCATGGCTGCCACCACCCTCTTTCCTCCATAGCAACTGCACTGACACCATAACCATGATTCTCATGTTTGTTCCATTCCTTCATTTTCAAACAATAACAACAAGAATGCTATGCTAATCGACGAGGTCCAGTTAAAAAGATAAATTAAGTTATGCATTTTCATTATAAACCATACAAAATTAAAAAATAAATATCCAACACTATTGTCATTTCTAATGTTGAATTGAATTTCATTTGTTAGCATTGTATTGATTTGAAGTTTATTTGAATTACTATCTTTATGTGTTATAAAATTTATTGGACCATTCAAGAATATTAAGAGCAAACTTGAAATAATATGTTTAAAGATAAAATTGTGAAAAAGTTTAAAAAAATATTTATAAATTATATTACAATAAATATTTATATGTATAAAATATTTTTTAAAATTGTATAAATGTAATGTAGGGTTGGTTTAGTTTCGGTTTGACTTTTTTTAGTTAAAGCCCAACCAAACCAATTATAGTCGTTTTTTTTTCCAACATCAAACCAAATCATGATCGAACTTTTTTTTCGATTTGACTCGAATTATTGGTTTAGTGCGGTTTATCATTTTTTCTTGTACACCCCTATTCAGAACTACCAATACATGGATTATTTTGCAGAAGGGATTTATGCATATTTGCCTACGTTCTCATAGTGGCCCATCCCCACAAAGGGATGAGATTCCTTCGCCTTTAATTCGATTCCTGAAAATTTCCCTTAAATAGACATGTGAATTTCGAATCACAGATAGTTAAACCCAAAAAAGACATAGTAGATCATCCTCAATTGATCATCATTTTTAGCACCGCTATCCAATTCAATAAAATTCATTGTATATGTTCAAATAATTTAGTTCCAGCTGAAACAAAAACTATCATTATAGTACATGGTAACAGAGAATGGCTGAAAGGTAGAGAGAGCAGAGAAAAAGAAATTACAGTAAACTAAAGGGTATGACGCACGATAAGTTTATTAAAACATTTATTATCGCAAAACATATACTATGCTTTGTGGCATGGGGCAGAAAATCACTCTATAGTTGGTTCCTGTAGGACAAGTAAAAGTGCTAGTTTGATCATCCTTAGTGTAACTATAGGCATCAGGACACCTATCCTTAAAGAACTTTGATAAATCAGTTGGGCCACATTTCCCAGAATTACTACAGTAATTATCAGTCTTGAAAACGGTGCAAGGATTATTACACCCACCAGGAGCTCGTAATTGGTTCGGACACTGTCCATTAATATCAGCAGTGCACCTAATACCACGGGTGCACCCATTGGAGGTGGGGCTAAAGTCCATCGGCACGTTAAATCCTTGGACGAGAGAGATGTCGAAAAAATCAAGATTACTGAATTGGTTTAAGGCATATTCAGCTAAAGTTTTTGGGGGTTTCCCAAAACCTTGGCAGTGGAGAAGACCATTGCAATCTCCATGACACCTACCGTTGCCCGATCCATCGAAATTGCAACCGGTTCGGGCCCAAATCTGGGCTTCTTTCGTGTCAGCTGGCACGTCAATTGTCCAGGTTTGATCAAGGTCGAGCTGGCGACTGGCACGGAGGCAGCCCAAACAGTGTAAGGACAATTGTTTTGAACATCAAATATAGCTGCATCAGAGTGAGTGAAGAGGAGGAGATGAGCAATGAGAAGAAAAGGGAAAATGAACAACAACAACAACAACAACCCAGTAAAATCCCACAAGTGGGGTCTGGGGAGGGTAATATGTACGCAAACTTTACCCCTACCCCGAGGGTAGAGAAGCTGTTTCCAGGAGACCCTCGGCTCAAAAACGCAACAGGAGACGATATATTAGTACCATAAAAATGCATAATAGAATAACAACAATATAGGAGATATGAAATACAGAATACGAAATACGAAATAGATGTCTGGTATAGTAAAAACTAGCAGGTAAAGCCCTGCATCAATAGACGAGCAATGACATTCTTAGTCTAACTTCTAACTGGCTAGTCTCACTCTATTGTGCTGTAGAAATATTCACAATTTTCCCCTAACCTACAACCTTAATGCTCGACCTCCATAATTCCCTGTCAAGGGCCATGTCCTCAGTAATCCTAAGTCGCGCCATGTCCTGTCTGATCACCTCTCCCCAATACTTCTTAGGTCGCCCTCTACCTCTCCGCGTGCCCACTATAGCCAGTCGCTCACACCTCCTCACCGGTGCATCAGTGCTCCTCCTCTGAATGTGCCCGAACCATCTGAGTCTTACTTCCCGCATCTTGTCCTCCATGGGGGCCACGCCCACCTTCTCTCCAATATCTTCATTCCTAATCTTATCCATCCTTGTATGCCCGCACATCCACCTCAACATCCTCATCTCTGCTACTTTTATCTTCTGGATGTGTGAGTTCGTTACCGGCCAACATTCAGTTCCATATAACATGGCAGGCCTAACCACTACTCTATAAAACTTACCTTTTAGTAACAGTGGCACTTTCTTGTCACACAAGACTCCCGACGCTAACCTCTACTTCATCCACCCCACCCCTATACGGTGTGTGACATCCTCGTAAATCTCCCCGATCCCCTGAATAACCGATCCAAAGTACTTGAAACTACCCCTCTTGGGAATGACTTGAGAGTCAAGCCTCACTTCAACTCCCACTTCCGTCGGCTCAATCCCAAATTTGCACTCGAGGTATTCCGTCTTCGTCCTGCTCAACTTGAAACCTTTAGACTCAAGAGCATGTCTCCAAATCTCTAGCTTCTCGTTGACGCCGCGTCGTGTCTCGTCAATTAGAATAATGTCATCAGCAAATAGCATGCACCATGGCACCTCCCCTTGAATATGATGAGTCAGTGCATCCATCACCAGGGCAAATAGGAATGGGCTGAGCGCAGACCCTTGGTGCAACCCCGTAATAACTGGAAAGTGTTCAGAGTCGCCTCCTACTGTCCTAACCCGAGTCTTAGCTCCAACATACATGTCTTTAATCACCCTAATATAGTCAATCGGGACCCCTTTATCCTCTAAACAGCTCCATAAGACCTCCCTAGGAACCCTATCGTACGCTTTCTCCAGATCAATAAACACCATGTGGAGATCCTTCTTTTTATCCTTGTACTGTTCCACCATCCTCCTAATAAGGTGGATAGCCTCTGTGGAAGATCGCCCCGGCATGAACCCGAACTGGTTGTCTGAAATAGACACCGTCCTTCGCACTCTCATTTCTACTACTCTCTCCCAAACTTTCATGGTATGACTTAGTAATTTGATGCCCCTATAGTTGTTACAGCTCTGGACATCACCTTTGTTCTTATACAACGGAACCATTGTATTCCACCTCCACTCTTCAGGCATCCTATTAGTCTTGAATATAACACTAAACAATCCAGTAAGTCATTCCAAGCCTGCTCTACCCACACACCTCCAAAGTTCAACCAGAATTTCGTCTGGCCCGGTAGCTCTGCCCCTTCTCATCTTACGCATTGCCTCCATGACTTCATCGATCTCAATGTCCCTACAATTACTTAAATCATGGGGACTGTCGGCATTCCTCAATTCCCCAAGTATAATATCCTGATCCCCTTCTTCACTTAGAAGTTTATGAAAGTAGGTTTGCCACCTCCTCTTAATCTGGTCATCTCCCATCAAAACTTTGCCGTCATCATCTTTTATGCACCTCACTTGGTCCAGATCCCGAGTTGTCCTCTCTCTCGCCTTAGCGAGTCGGAATAACTTCTTCTCCCCACATTTGTTGCTTAGTTCCTCATACAGACGAGCAAAAGCTGTCGTCTTAGCCTCTGTCACTGCCATCTTCGCCTCCTTCCTAGCTACCTTATACCTTTCACTGTTCGCTCTCTTCTCCTCCTCGTCAGTGCTCCCTACTAACCGCAGGTAAGCCGCCTTCTTTGCTTCCACTTTACCTTGGACAACTGCATTCCACCACCAATCTCCTTTGTGGCCACCATTGTGGCCCGTAGATATCCCTAACACCTCTCTCGCCGCCTTTCTTATACAGTCCGCCGTCGTCGACCACATTGTGTTTGCGTCCCCACTACTTCTCCAAGCTCCCATTGCCGATAACCTTCCTTCCAACTCCTTAGCTTTATCCTTAGTTAAGGCGCCCCACCTAATCCTGGGGCGTCCTTGTACTGACCTCTTCTTCCTCCTTATCCTAATACAAATGTCCATCACCAAAAGCCTATGCTGCGTTGAGAGGGTCTCACCTGGGATAACCTTGCAGTCCTCGCACAACCTTCTGTCGCATCTCCTGAGGAGGAGATAGTCAATCTGAGTCTTCGCCGCCGAACTTTGGTAAGTAACCAAATGCTCATCCCGCTTCGTAAAACTTGAGTTCGCAATGACTAGATCGAAAGCCTTGGCAAAGTCCAACAACGAAATGCCCCCTCCGTTCCGCTCCCCGAAACCAAAGCCGCCATGCACCTCAGTGTACCCACCTGCAAATGACCCAATATGACCATTGAAATCTCCTCCTATGAATAACCTCTCAGAAGGCAGTATACTACGAACAATCTCATCCAACCCCTCCCAAAAGCGCCTCTTAATATCCTCATCCAAGCCTGCTTGCGGTGCGTACGCGCTAACGACATTTAAAGTACCCTCGCCCACCACCAACTTAATAGTCATTAGTCTATCATTCACTCGCATGACCTCTACCACAGACTCTCTAACTCTAAGAAAGGCCCATTTTCTTTTCTTTTCTAATGTTTAGTGTTATACTGCAAAGACAGACTTAGTCTGCCAACTATTTGTAGAGACGAGTTTGGGCAGTATATATGCTGAAAACTTTAGGTTTTGGGGCAGAACAAAATGATCATAAGCTCATAACGCAAGTTGCAATGGACTGCAACTATAAGTCTTGGTCAATGTGGAAGCTTGTCGGCAATTACTTGGAATTGTACGTTAGCAAATAATGTTATAAACTTTTTTAAGGGAAAAAATGTGGCTTAAAACTTCCAGTATGTACATTATGGAAATTGACACTTTATACGAAGAATTAAATGGAAGGAATAATTATAACTTATAAGATAGAAATCCGCAAGCCACTATTCGTTCAGTGTTTTTAGTAAACGTATGAAATACGAATAGAAAAGTTGCTATGCGTGTTCATAGGTTGGAAAAGTCTGAATGAGGATAACACAATCGAATCAACGTGCTCCTTTTTCCCTACTTGAGGAAATAAGTTATAATTTGAATTAGCAGAAAAAACTTTACAAGGAACTATTGTATTTATTTGTCGATCTTTTAAATATTTTTTTAGTACTGATCTTATATGAAAACAATTGTATAATACTTTAACTAAAAGAATATTTGCAATGGATCATAAAACCAATCTCCCCTCACATTCTAAGCTTGTCGCTAAAGATGAATATATATATATATATGCTAGATTTTTCTCGGCATATAAGGCTGGCTTAGGGGGATCCCCTCCAGTGATGTTATGTCCATTATTCTTCAGTGGAGCGTAGATTTAATCCACGTGTACAAAAGCAAAATTAAAAGCTTGGATCATTTTACTTGGTACTTTTCATATTTTCTTTTATTTATTTATTTTAACATTTAATAATATTTTAAAACCCAAAATATTTATATGTATTAGTACTCATTCAATTTTATATATTCCTTATATTTTACACCAAAAAATTTGTAAAATAAAGATGTTGAGATATCTATATTTTCAAAACCAATTTCATTGTTCAAAGAAGAAAGCAAGAATAAAATTCACTTTTTGAAGAAAAGAACATTACGTAGTGTTGAAATAAATGAAAAAGTTTGAGTATTAAAAAAATGATCCAGCCCTTACTTGGATGCATCGTTGGCTTGAAAATAATTAATTTACCACTAAGTGTTGAAATAAATAGATAAAAGAAAATTTGAAAAGTACCAAGTAAAATGATCCAAGCCTTTAGTTTTGCTTTTGTACACGTGGATTAAATCCACTACTCCATTGAAAAATAATGGACATAACATTACTGGAGGGGATCCTTTCCCGGCTTAGGGAGCTATAGAGACGTTAACCGCTAAACGAAACAAAAACATAATAACTACCGTCTAACGACACTAAAAGATTAGTTTTAAAAGAATGGAATTAGCTAAAACATAGGTTCTTGCCTTACCGATATATAGAGGCGGATTCAAAATTTAAATTTTATGTGTTCAACTTAAAATTTTTAGGAGGTTCTTAGTACAACTGATATATGGCATATTCACCTCTATGTCCCGCTCGAGGTGTGTTGTTCTCTCCCATTGGCAATATGGCAGGATATTGTTCTACCATTAGACCATTGGTTTATCACTATTTTTTATTGTATTTATACTCTTTAATTATATTTTCGCGTGAAAATAACCGATCGATTTTAGTCGATTTTATTAAGAAAATAAAATTACCGACCGAAATCGGTTGATTTTTTAAAATGACCGACCAATTTCGGTCGATTTGAAATATTAATTTTAAATAAAAAACCGACAAAAGTTTGTCAATTTCTTAAAAAATAAATTTGCAGGACGCAAAAATAGTTCCCGCGTATTGTATGAGTCTGAATTTGACCGACCACGGCCTACAGCTAGCACGACAGGTAGTTGCAAACCCATGAGTCGGTACACGGGTATGATCCAGAGGTGGAAGGGGAAACGTCCCCACGTCGTTAGATTTGTCATAGTGGATACTCCTTAAGTCGTTATCCCCACGGTTGATGGAAACCCCTTAGTATATAAGGGGGATTAAGGCCTGGTAGACTCGCTCCTACCTGCAACTAAATCTGCTTCTATATCCTCCTATTATCTTAGGGGGTAATCAAGCCGGTACTTGTGGATTCAGGGGCGGCATCAAGTCGGAAGAGTGTCGCAGAAAGATAAAGATCTGCACTTCCCTTTTACAACATAGGAGGGAGGGGGCCTCGTTCCTAAAAAGCCTTTCCGATTGCCTCCGCCCCTATCTCTTAAAGCTACGGCATCCCACCGATCCACGAATCGGCTCTGCTAGTTGGCTTTGTTGCTATCAAGGCATAGCATTCTATGGACTCTTTCCCACGTCCAGAAATGGTATGCCAACAAACACCTTTTCTCCTTAGACAACCAAAGTCTTCTGATGGCAATAACCGCGTTTCCCGTTAAAAGTAAAGCGGTGTTCTCTCTACGCAGGTAGAACCCTACTACCCCTTCATCCTTTGATTGATTTGCTTAAAAAGAGTTAAAATTTTTTTGAGTCAAACAATTTGGCACCGTCTGTGGGGATTTCCATAGTCGAAATCATAGTTCTCATCTAAGATATCGAAAGCAACGATTACTGTTCTCCACACCCCATAAAAACCAACAATGGCGGAAAAAGAAGCAAGGTTGAAGATGATAGCAGATGTCTCAAATAACCTCCTAAGATCCCTCAATAAAGCCAGTAGGGAAGGTATCGAGAATACTACACCAGGAGATACCCCGGAGGGGGAAATCTCACCCTCCCCGCACGAAGATCTGACGGTCTTGCGTGAAAGAGGAGCTTCCACATCCACGGCGAGAGAAACACCACCAACAATCAAAAAGCTGTTAGAAGAATGGTTGACAAGTGCTCTGAGCAACATGCTAGAAAAATCCCCTCAAGGAAATGTCGAAGACTTACCGACGGCAGAAATCGCAGCTACCATTGGCGAGCCAGACGCTACACGGACGAGCAACACTCGAACTGTCGTCGATGCAAGCGATGATGCGCTCGCAATCATCCTAAAGAAAATGGAAGAAATGGAGAACGAGAACAAAGTACTTTGTGACCAAATGAAAGAGCACCAGGAAAGGGTCGACAAAATACCCGGTGCCTCCAAGCTACTACCAAAACACGATGTGGGAAGGTTCGTCGAACAGCCGTACAGTGAGGAAGCTGCTCCTCACCCTATCCCGAAAACCTTCAAAATGCCACCATATTTGAGAATATACGACGGGGCCACGGATCCAGAAGATCATCTAATACATTACATCACTGCGGTAAAGGGCAATGACCTGTCGAAAGAACAAGTTCCACTTGTACTGCTAAAACAATTCGGTGAAACTTTGACAGGAGGAGCATTGACGTGGTATTCCCAGTTGCCAGCACGGTCGATATCGACATTCGAGGAGATGTCATACAAGTTTGCTACCGCTCATGCAGGGGCTAAGGAGGCTGAAGCTAGGGTCAACGACATCTTCGCCATCAAACAAACGACGGGCGAGGGACTTTGAGACTCCCTGGACCGATTCAACAGAGAAAGAATAGGACTGCCAAATGTGTCATAAGGAATGGCGGTCGCGGCCTTCCAAAATGGGTTAAATAGGAACGAATCAAAAGCAACCAAGAAATTGCTCAACAGACTCATGAAGTACCCTCCCACCACATGGGAAGAGATTCACAACGCCTACTGCGCCGAGGTAAGGGCAGACGAAGACGATCTTAACGGCCCGACTCAGCGACTAACGTCAGTCCAGACCGAGGCAAGGAGGGACCGACGTAACGATGGACGAAGGGACAAGCCCCCGCGTTTCAATTGATAAAGGCATCAGCCTTATGTCAAAACATCTAACCCGCCTCCTCCGAGACATATAGATGCCATGCTACGACATGCCGCACCCCTTCGAAACGAAAGAAGTATGCCTCCAGTGTTATCTGCTCATAACTTTTGTGTTTCCCCTTCAGAGATAGTGTACGCACTGGAGAAGCTGGGCACGAAGGTGCAATTGCCACAAAAAATGAAATCGGACCCAAGCGCAAGGAGGTCAAATGTCCTCTACGAATTCCATCAGGAAAGAGGACACAAGACCGAAGATTACATAGGCCTGCAGCAAGAGGTGGTCAGGATGTTGAACCAGGGATACCTAAAGGAACTGCTCAGCGATAAAGGAAGGGCCAACTTCGCCAGAGGATGTGACCCGTCTCAAGGACCTCCAAAACCACCATCGTCGGCACGTACCATACATATGATCATCGGCGGCAGCGATGATTCGGTAATCAACCACGTGAAGTTCACCACCACGCATAAACTCAAACGGACGGTCGCTCACGAACGGTATGATGACTTCGAAGATAGTATCATCTTCGGAAAATCAGATGCCGACAGTTTGTCTTTCCCTCATTATGATGCTTTAGTCATAACATTACGCATCGCTGATACAGATGTAAAAAGAATTATGGTAGACGACGGAAGTGGCGCGTGTATTATCCACCCGAGAGTTCTCGTGCAAATGAGGCTCGAGGATAAAATAATACCGCGTTGCATAACACCAACGAGTTTTAACAATGCAGTAGAGCGGACATCCAGGGAAATAGTGCTGCCCGTCCTCGCTGGGGGAGTCACGTTGGAAACCATATTCCACGTTATGAACCAGGAAACAGCCTATAATGCCATCATAGGATGCCCATGGATACACACCATGCGAGCCGTCCCCTCAAGCTTTTATCAAGTGATCAAATTTCCCACCTCTTGGGGAATATTCAACATTCAAGGCGAATAGCGCACCGCCCAGGAATGCTATCGGATTGCCCAAGATTGCATGCACACCAAATAGCTGAAAGGAGCAAGCGTAGAGGCATAGCAATCAACCATGTCGGGAGCTAAACTCGCACCACCAGCAGAGGTCATTAGAGACCCGGAGATAATAGAAGCCCGCAAGGCAACTATAGAGAACCTCGACCCAGTCCAGCTGGATAATGCTGACAATACAAGAAAGGCTTACATCGGGCACAACCTCTCAGTGCCAGGTAAGTATCATTAATTTTTAACTAACAACGCCGACTTATTTGCCTTTTACCACTCAGATATGCCGGGGATCCCAAAAGACGTTGCCACTCATAGGTTGAATGTCGACCCACTCTATCCGCCGGTACGACAGATGAGGAGAAAATTCAATGCCGCGATAAATGAAGCGGTCAGCGAAGAAGTGGACAAACTGCTCGCCAACGGTTCCATCAGAGAATCGAAATACCCCCAATGGGTTGCCAATGTGGTCATAGTCAAAAAGAAGAACGAGAAATGTCGAATGTCTGTGGACTTCACCGACCTGAACAAGGCATGCCCGAATGATTCCTTTCCGTTGCCCCATACTGACCAGCTGATCGATGCGACGGCGGGGCATGAACTGCTGAATTTTTTGGACGCCTACTTCGGCTACAACCAAATCCTAATGTCCGACGAGGACCAGGAAAAAACAACTTTCATCATCCACCAAGGGACTTATTGCTATAAGGTGATGCCGTTAAGACTCAAGAACGCAGGAGCTACTTACCAGAGGTTGGTTACGAAGATGTTCAAGGAACAGCTCAGCAAGACAATGGAGGTCTATATCGATGATATGCTGGTAAAGTCGGCAAAGAAGGAGGACCACATTAGTCATTTGAAAGAAGCCTTCGGGATATTGCAGCAGTACGGGATGAAGATGAATCCGGAAAAATGCGCCTTCAGCGTGGCCTTAGGAAAATTCCTAGGTTTCCTCGTATCACAACGAGGGATTGAAGTCAACCCGGATCAAATCAAGTCCATCGACATCAGTTCGACCTCTTTCAAACAACAACGGATACTACTTCGACGACAGTCGAAGCAATATCCTAATGGCCAAGGCCATTGACATCAGTTCGACCTCGTTCGACACGACGGATAATACTTTGACGACAGTCAAAGAAACATCCTAATGGCCAAGGCCATCGACATCAGTTCGACCTCATTCGAACCGCGACGGATATTACTTCAACGACAGTCGAAGCCACATCCTAATGGCCAAGGCCATCGACATCAGTTTGACCTCGTTCGAATCACGATTGATACTACTTCGACGACAGTTAAAGTAATATCCTAATGGCCAAGGACATCGACATTAGTTCAACCTCATTCGAACCACGACGGATACTAATTCGACGACAGTCGAAGCAACATCCTAATGGCCAAGGCCATCGACATCAGTTCGACCTCGTTCGAACCACGACGGATACTACTTCAACGACAGTCGAAGCAGCATCCTAATGGCCAAGGCCATCAACATCAGTTCGACCTCGTTCAAACCATGACGGATACCATTTCGACGACAGTCGAAGTAACATCCTAATGGCCAAGGCCATCGACATCATTTTGACCTCGTTCAAACCACGATGGATATTATTTTGACGACAGTCGAAGCCACATCCTACTGGCCAAGGCCATCGACATCAGTTTGACCTTGTTTGAACCACGACGGATACTACTTCGACGACAGTCGAAGCAACATCCTAATGGCCAAGGCCATTGACATCAGTTCAACCTCGTTCGAACCACGACGGATACTGCTTCGACAACAGTTGAAGCAACATCCTAATGGCAAAGGCCATCGACATCAGTTCGACCTCGTTCGAACCACGACAGATACTACTTCGACAACAGTCGAAGCAACATCCTAATGGCCAAGGCCATCGACATCAGTTCGACCTCGTTCGAACCCATTAGGCCATCGACATCAGTTCGACCTCATTCGAACCACGATGGATATTACGTCGACGACAATCGAATCCACATCCTAATGGCCAAGGCCATCAATATTAGTTCGACCTTGTTCGAACCATGACGGATACTACTTCGACGACAGTCGAAGCAACATCCTAATGGCCAAGGCCATCGACATCAGTTCGACCTCGTTCGAACCACGACGGATACTACTTTGACGGCAGTCAAAGAAACATCCTAATGGCCAACGCCATCGACATCTGTTCGACCTCGTTCAAACCACGACGGATACTACTTCGACGACAGTCGAAGCAACATCCTAATGTCCAAGGCCATCGACATCAGTTCGACCTCTTTCGAATCACGACGGATACTACTTAGACGACAATCGAAGCAGCATCCTAATGGCCAAGGTCATCGACATCAGTTCGACCTCGTTCGAATCACGACGGATACTACTTCGACGACAGTCAAAGTAACATCCATATGGCCAAGGCTATCGACATCAGTTCGACCTCGTTCAAATTTCGACGGATATTACTTCGACGATAGTCGAAGCCACATCCTAATGGCCAAGGCCATCGACATCAGTTCGACCTCATTCAAACTACGACGGATATTACTTCGACGACAGTCGAAGACACATCCTAATGGCCAAGGCCATCGACATCAGTTCGACCTCGTTTGAACCACGACAGATACTACTTCGACGACAATCAAAGCAACATCCTAATGACCAAGGCCATCGACATCAGTTCAACCTCGTTCAAACCACGGCGGATATTACTTCGACGACAGTCGAATCCATATCCTAATGGCCAAGGCCATCGACATCAGTTCGACCTCGTTCGAACCACGAGGGATACTACTTCGACGACAGTCGAAGCAACATCCTAATGGACAAGGTCATCGACATCAGTTCAACCTCATTTGAACCATGACAGATACTACTTCGATGACAGTCAAAGCAACATCCTAATGGCCAAGGCCATCGACATCAGTTCGACCTCGTTCGAACCACGACGGATATTACTTTGACGACAGTCGAAGCCACATCATTCGACCTCGTTCGAACCACGATGGATATTACTTCGACGACAGTCGAAGCCACATCCTAATGGCCAAGGCCATTGACCTTAGTTCGACCTTGTTCAAACCACGACGGATATTACTTTGACGATAGTCGAAGCCACATCTTAATGGCCAAGGCCATCGACATCAGTTCAACCTCGTTCGAACCACGTCGAAATATATTTCTTTTAAACAATAAAGTTCAACCTCAGTTCAACCTCGTTCGAGACTAAATGTCATGCACTAAACCAAAAGGGAAAACGACGAACAGATAAAGTGACAAAAGTGAAGTTTATATTACAACAAAAATATTATTTACATTCGTCCCTATGGACGGGCCCCAGTAAAACCCTTGTCCAAAAATTCTCAACAAAATGTACAAACTAAAACTACTCGTCTTCTTCAGTAGGGTAGGCGTCTTCATACCATGAATCTGAGTCAAGGTGGTTCACGTCAGTAGAGGTAACACCCTCTCCATCAGGGGTATTAGGGTCGTACTCACATGACTCGCGAGTTGTACGTGCTTCAACATGCACCTCCTGAACCTCCACCTCCATCGCCAGGCCCTCGGCATGAAAAACTCTATATACATCAAGCCGAGCCTCCGAATAGACCCACATCTCATACAAGCGATGAGGCGCGCCCTGACCAATCGGAGGACGAGATGTGGAGGGCCTAGAATGGCGATCTATTTCCTCTTCCCTCGGCAGAGCTTCTTGTCTTTGCAACACGGCCAGCTCCGCCCCTAACTCCCTAATACACCTTTCTAATTCCGCAACCTGACGACCAGAGGCTTCCCTTTCCCCAGCGAGTTCCGATCGGGATATGCAGAGGGCATCTTCCAATGAGACCGTCTCGAAAATGGCGGCGACCAACTTATCAGCACTAGCATTTAACTCGCCCTTAAGCCCATCGATCTCCATTGTCTTGGCACTCAGCTCGGCGTTCAAGCCAGCTATCTTCAACTATAGGTCGGCGTTCTCCGCCGTCACTCCTTGACTCAGTTCAAGTTCATCCTCCATCGCCTTTAGAAGGGCCTCCAATTCGCTGTTACGAGCGATAGCCCTCACGAGCTCCTCATCCCTCTCCTCTAGCTCCGCAACCCCACTCTCCAATTAGGCCTCCCGCTGCTTGAGCCCCTCGCGGAACACCTGGAACTCAGGATCTTGATGGTAGACGTCGGACATCGCCCGGTGTTTATCATAGTACTGCTGGTACTTCATCGACATCTTCTTGTAGAGACCCGTCCTCTTTCTTTCACGGCGATCTCCCTCCACCTCCAAGACGAGGGTCTGAAAAGAAAAAATCAAAGTTAAAACACACCATTCCCATATCACTCCCACGACACGCAGAAAAGAAAAAGGAACCCACCTGTAGGGCCATGCCGGCGACCTTCCGAGACAGTTCTACATTGCTCATCGTCTCGAGCGTCTCGTTTTCAGGAGCGGAGCACAAAGGATTAAGGGCCGATGCAACCTACTCATTATTTAGCAATAGGTTGTAACCCCCTAGGATTATTATGTGACGGTCAGACCCATCCGTCTTCACTTTCATATGGGTGTGGTAGCCCAAAAACTCATTAACGTCTTCCAGAGCGATGTCGGAACCCGACCCGCCCGCTTCCACATGAGGCCCCCCAACGTTGGACAATGCACCCCCTTTAGCGGAATGCGTCAAACTTGCTCCAAGGCCAACTCTCTCGTCGCGGGCTGATCTCCCCGACAAAATGGTGTAGGCCATAAACACGGGCACTGGGCCCGTCCAAGTCGCACCACTCCCATCAGCTTCAATGGCCACCCCCTTTCCCAGCTCCAATCTTCTTCTCTTCCTCTCCAATGGCTCCTCACCATTGGAAGATTCATCAATTGGATGTGGGACCGGCACCAACGAGGCCGTATCTCTCATAGCTATAGTAACTAACGTGGTCCCCTGTTGAAGAAGTAGAGGACGACTCTCTCGGACAGATGCACACAAAATGTCTCGAGCGTCCATGGTTACAACGGGTCGCCTAAAAGAAGGGACTGGCGCCCTTCTCCTAGAGGCTCCCCGACCTGTTGCCACAAAGAAATGCACGGTTAGGCAGGGTCGCATGACCGCCGACACAGTGAATCAGAAATATACCTGAGGAAACCTTTGGGCCATAGCGTTGCACGAAGGCAGACCAAGTTAGAGTCTCCTCCGCGTGGGGCAGCATGCCAGCGGCCTAGTTCCTGAGACCGATAACGGGCTGGGGCGGACGAGCCATAGCTGTAAAACAAGCGATTAGAAGCAATACTTGTGGAAGACGGAGAATCTAATGAACTACGATACTTACAAGTTTTATTTCACCTCTTTGGAAACTCGGCGGGGCTAGAGACCATGTGCTCGGTCTTGATAAAGAAATACTTGTGCCAAAATTTATGACTCGCCTGGTCGTTCGTCCCGACCACCAACCCTTTTGTACCACGAAGTCTCAAGTGCACCATTGTTCCCCTAAGGAAACCAGGCAAAAATAAGTGCAAGAGATAGTGCACAGAGACGTCACACTCAGCCAATTCCGCGTACTTAGCCAATAGCAGGAGCACCTTGATTGTGTACGGCGTGATCTGAGCTGGGAAAATATGATAGAATCTATAGAAATCTTCTGCCGGAGGAAAGAGAGGAAGGGTGTAGCCGATCATAAAAGGGTATTCATAGAAGGCACAATACCCGGGCCTATGAACATCAATATAATCCCCCTCCGCCAGAGCCATCTCCATATGAGCGGGGATACCATATTTTATGCGGAGAGCATAAAGGTGAGTTTGATCCGTCTCCGAAAGCACGGGGGTCAGAGTAATAGGCGGATCCTTGAGGAAGTCACTCCGAGACAGGGGATGCCTCGGTAGTAACGCCTCCACCGTGAAGGGGCTGTCACCGTCTTCCATCTCCACCTCTATGCCAACGGAGAAAGGTGCCACACTCACTAGAGCGATCTCAGGAACCTCTTCATTAGTGCGACGGGACCTCGACATGATTTTGTTTAAAGAAATCAAGCCACACAAATGGAGAGAAAGAAGAAGAAGATTTCCGGTCAGGAACAAAAATGAGGAAATGAGAAAATGGAAGAAGAAGATTAGGGAACATTCAAGGCTGGCTAAAGTTTTTGATAAAATTGAACCGTTCACCTATTTGTAGGGTTGGGTGGTGCCAAAATCGAGGTGGCAGGTTTCAAATCAGCGCAGGAAACCAAGCGCCAAACCGTCAGCCTTTCTGACTTGAAAATCCGCATAATGATGACGCATGCGGGAGCTGACGTCACCCAAGTTGGCGTGTACCTCTAAATATGCCGCCAAATATGATTACCACCTCTTACTAGTCGTGTCGTAACACTTTAATAATTCAAATTCTTCCTAAAGGGGGCATCAGGTTCGCTTACCAAGGACACATACCGTTGCGATCTCGACGAGTAGAGGGATTAACTGTATGGGTCTGAATTTGACCGACCACGGCCTACAGCTAGCACGATAGGTAGTTACAAACCCACGAGTCGGTATAAGGGTATGATCTAGAGGCGGAAGGGGAAATGTCCTCGCGTCGTCGTTAGATTTGTCATAGTGGATACTCCTTAAGTCGTCATCCCCACGGTTGATGGAAACCCCTTAGTATATAAGGGGGATTAAGGCCTTGTAAGAGGCAGGATCTGAGGATATAAAAATATACTTTCTTCTCTCTCCTTTTACTTGGATAGTCTCTCTCTATATCTCTGTTATCTTTTCGCTACAACAATCCTAGAAATTATTATCTTCGATTACGATTTACCTCTTCATCCTTTGATTGATTTGTTTAAAAAGAGTTAAAAATCTTTTGAATCAAACACGTATTTGCGCCAAAAAAAACACTGACCGAAATTGGTCAGTTTCGTAAAAAAGAATTGAAAAACAATATTTTGAAAAATCGATCGAATTGGCCGATTTTTTGCCTACGGAAGTTGGTCGCTCGGCCACGATCGATTTTGGCCTAATTTCTAGTAATGTATATAACTAATATTTTCGTGTTTTGCTGATGTAAATTTGCGTGTTATGGAATATGTAGAAAAAGAGAATGGCAGTCGCGCATGAGTGCCTTAATTAGGAAGAAGGGAACGCAAACAGTATAGTAGGAAAATGCATCAATATAATATACTTATTTGAAAAGTCTATACGTGACAATTTGTGAAGTGTACAAAAAATCAAAAGGAGAATGGTGACTTGACTGGAAGAAAGATCAAAGTGAATTAGTTAAATTTGAGAGCCTAGTTGTTAATCTCCTCGTTAGGGGTGTACAAATCGAACCGAAAAGCCACACCAAACCGAAAAGTCAAATCAAACTGAATAAAAAATTCGATTAGATTTAATTTGATTGATTTGATATTGAGTAAAAAAACTGAACCAAACTGATATTTAAATATATAATTTTTATATATAATTTTAAAAATAGAATTTTGCTTAAAAGATGTCTAGAAATATTTGAGATCCTCTAATGGTATATAATATTTAATAGAACTACAACATGCATTCAATTTTTATTTACTTTAAATAATAGATTGTATCAATTTCTTATTATGTGTTATTGAAATGCGTCAATCATCTCTTTGTTCTTTCATATTCATATGTGAAGATTTCTTTTATCTTTTTCGAATTTGAAGTGGTATTTCGATAATCTAAAGTTACATAGAACATATCATTATTTAGGAATCATATTAATTTTTATGTTTAATTATTAAATTCGGTTAACCTTGGAAGCGTATATCAACCAAAAATTATTAGTAGACGATTAAGAAAATAAACTATTATATGTTACTAAAAAATTCTCCTATAAGATAGATCATACGTTTGTTAATTTTTTTAAAATTTTAATAAACATTTATTCACTTATCAAAACTTTATCTATAACTTTAATAAAACAAGATTGAAATAATATTCATGTAATAAAAAAATCTGAAAAATCCAACAAAACCGAACCAATCCAAACCGATATAATTGGTTTAGTTTGATTTTGATAAAATCCGAACCAACTCAGTCCATGTACACCCCTACTTCTTGTACATAAGGTGGTACCACAAACAATGGATTTTATACAGTGAAGTTCAGTAGGTTGGAAATTTCTTCGAAATAACCACGTCTTGAGTTCCCTTTTTTCCTAACTCGTGTTGGGTATGTACATTAAAGTTCGACTAATTTAGATTCTCACCGCGTATGGATTATTAAAGAGAGAAAAATTATTCATAATGAGATTTTTTCTATTCCCAAAACCGATTAAGGATGGAGAGATCCTATTGTTTACCCTAAAATTAGGTAACAATTAAATTTGTACACAATTTTAAGAATTTGTGGTTTAATTCAACACGAACAATTAAGAATATCAAATAAATAATTTTGAGATGAAATAAACGTTCAAACCAATAGCAATATTATGGCCAAGCCTGAACTTAGACTAACCAATGGCCTCGTCCTCGTTTGGACCCTCGTTTCAAGCCTAGTCGTGAACGAAGAACAGAGAAAAGGAGCAAAAACTTTAACAATAGCTGAAAGACAGGAAATAAACTTGTATTCCTTTTATTTGTGTGTTACAATATGTTCAAGAAAAGAAAAACCTCCCATTTATATAGTAGGAGAGTTTCAGTCCTAATAGAAGTCTAGAAAAGGTAAAAATCTTCCTTTCCCAGAAATTGTTGACCACAGTCGACATCGAGCGAGATTCGCGCCGTGATATCCAATTGAGGGCGAGTATCATGGCCCTCTATCCGTCATGCACAACCGTTCATCGTGTCTCCCGAGGTTTATAACTTATACTTGGCCCGAGGTGCGTTGCTTTACCATACCTGATGATTGATAAATCGTTCGCTCCCCTGGGTCTCGATATGAAAGGTCTCAGACCTTGATTACAATCTCATGGATCCATGTTCTCCCTTCATTTCCTCGTCGGGAAATCGAGGTAGACATTTACCCCCAATTTTACCCGTACGCAGATAGCCCCCTCGTTTTCCGGAGAGTAGGTTTACCGAAACTTCGGGAAGCGATAAATAGATCCCGGTTCCTTCCTTTGCATTTTCCAACCGAATTGATGGGTCAACAAAATATCCTATCAGTCTCGTCGTTTTGACTTCAGACATGTGTCAGTCACCAGTTGACTGTTTTCGAATGCGAAACGTCGCGCATTGATTGTTCTTCCTCTATAAAAGCACCGACCCTTCTTCACTTCTTCCACTTTCTGATTCTAGAACTTACCCTCGAATTCTCTAATTACTTTTAACTCCTCCAAATCTTCATACATTACTCCTTAAACCTTCATATCTTCATCTTCAATCCTCATACATTCACTTTGGATCTTCAACCCAGATCTTCATATCTTCATCCCATTTTCAAATCTTCATATCGTTTCTTTAAACCTTCATATTTTTCCTTTAAACGTTCATATTTCCCAGATTACGATGGCAAAATTTCTAAGTCAGTGCCTCAGAAAACTGCTTCTTCATCTTCCAACCCGCCCAAAGATGCTGAGGTGGTCATTTCCAAGATGTCTAAGGAGCCCCCTTTGAAGAGCTTTGTACCTGGGGGCTCCTCTATCAGGAACGATTTCAATGTCGAGAAGGCCTTTAGTATAGGACTGAGGTCTGGGAGCATGGAGGTACATATGCTCCATTACTGAGGAAGCATTACCCACAGTGCGGGTGGACTATATCTAGGAGGGTATGGAGGTGGCCGTCCCCGGGCCCAATGACGACATCATTACTCACATGGAGGGGTACTTAAGTGTTTGCACTTACCCCTTCACGCTCTCTTTGGTGGACCCCATAATCTTTGCTATCTGCAAAAGGTACGAGGTGTGCACTGGGCAAATCCACCTGTCCTTTTGGATGATCGTAATCCTTTTACGAGACTTCATGAGCAACACCAAAGTGTCTCAGTTCACCCTCGACCATTTTCTTTGCCTATACAGTCCCTGAATCTTCCAAGGGGGGCTGATCAAGCTCGTTCGCTGAGCAACCAAGGTTCTATTCTCGAGCATCGACGAGGACCAAAATCGAGGCTGGCAGGGAGGGTTGAGGTTCATTCGGGTGAAGTGGAACACATCCCGTAAGCTTTTTCCTTCTCGAGTATTTGTAATTTCCCTTTATTCTTTCTCTCATTACCCGTGTTTGTCACCGTGCAAATGTTGTTCAAGTTCATAATGCAGTTCCCCACTTCAAGGAGTGGATTCAGGGTATCTGCAAATAGATGCCATACTCTGAGCGGGCATGGCTCAAGATATCGAAGGGCAAATAGGAGGCATGTTCCATGGTGAGGTTTTTTTTCCGAATAATTACCATCATACTTTTAGCTTACACATTGATAAGTCTTTTTTTTCTTACAGGTTTTCCTAAGACCACCGAACTCAGGCCGTTGGATGAGGACGAGGATCCGTCCTCACTACCAAAACCTCTATTTTGGGATAGCCCAAGGCTGCCGCAAAGGAGGAGTAAAAGAAGAAGAAAAGAAATTTCTTTGGTGCCCCAGATGCCGAGGCGAAGAAGAAGAAGAAGAAGGTGACCATCTGGGTCCGAAAAATTAAAAAGTGCACCAAGTCCAAGGTACCGGACTATGATTCCCTCTATCGGCTCAGGATTTACCCCGAGGATGACAACCTTTTTATTGCTCGTGGGTTAACCCTTAATGAGGAGGAGCAGGCAGCAATTGGGAAAGATGACCACAAGGTCGATCTCCCTCTAGCTCGGGAACCAGAGGGAGAGACGGAGGCCAAGGCCTCTCGGGAAGCCGTTCATGTCCCAAAGGATATAGCTGGTGTCGTTGACATCGTGGAGACACCCTCATTTACTGAGTCCATGCTTGAAGAGGCCCAAGCGGGCAAAGAGAAATCAAACGAGATGGCTCTGGGCCTAGGTGATGCCTTTAACATGTTCTTCGATGGCTTGGATATGGCCGCGCTGGAGGACCTTTCCAGGCTTGGTCACCTAGAGGTCCCAAAAAAAGATGTGCCATCGGGAGCGGGTGTATAATGACCCGACCGATCATTTTGAGCATTTGCACTTATCTTGTAATTCTCAGGCATGAGTAGCTTCATATGATGTATTATGACTTATGTGAATCATCGGTTTTGATTTTCAGGTTTATTCGAAATTGATTTGAAAGAATAATTCTCAGCTTGAAGCTTTAAATTTGAAAGGCTTGACCAAGTTTTGACTTTTTAGTATTTCACCTTGGATTCAATTTTTGATGGTTCAGTTAGCTCCGTTGGGTGATTTTGGACTTAGGAGCATATCCGGATCGTGATTTGGATGTCCGTAGTGGAATTTGGCTTGAAATGGCGAAAGTAGGAATTTTGGAAAGTTTGACCGGGAGTGGAATTTTGATATCAGGGTCGGAATCCGATTCCAGAAGTTGAAGCAGGTCCGTAATGTCAAATGTTTCTTGTGTCCAAAATTTGAGGTCAATCGGACATGATTTGATAGGTTTCAGCATCGGTTGTGAAAGTTTGAAGTTTCAAAGTTCATTGATTTCGAATTGGGGTGAGATTCATCGTTTTGATGTTTTCATGTGTGTTTTGAGGCCTCGAGTAGGTCCGTGTTATGTTATGAGACTGGTTGCTATTTTTGGACGTGGTACCGAGGGGCTCGAGCGTGTTTCAGATTGATTTCGGGCTATTTTTCCTTCATCTTGCATTGCTGTGTTTTGCTAGTTTTCTGGTGTTTCAGTTGTGCTTGGCGAGCGCGGATGGAACATCGCATTTGTGAGGGTAATTTGGCCGGTGCAGAGTTTCACTCTTTGCATTCGCGATTTGGTGGTCGCGTTTGCGATGTGTTGATGCTGTGTTCTTTGCGTTCACGCATAAGGTATCGGGTTCGCGTATAGTTGAGTTGGGAGCTGGAGCACGAGGACCTTTCTTCATCATGTTCGCGAGGCTGGTCTGCGTTTGCGTAGTTATGTCTCCAGTATGTATCGCGTTTGTAAGGCTTGTTCCACTAACGCATAGAGCATTGTTTGGGAGCTGATATTTTTGTTCATTGCAAACACGATGGTTGTCCCGTGTTCGCGAAAAAGGAGGCTTGGGTAGACTATTAAGTACTCTATGTCGAGGGCTTTGACCATTTTGCATTTTGGGAGCTATGAAGCTCGGATTAAGGCGATTCTTTATGCAATTTTCACCATATAAATTGGGGTAATGTTCTCTACTCAATTTTGGTTATATTTCATGAATCTATCTTCAATTTTAGCTTTTGGTTGATGAATTGAAAGAGGAAATTGGGGGTTTTGGCCTAAAGTTTGATAATATGAAATTTTTGAGTTTTGAACACTGATTTAGAGTTGTATTTGAGTGAAACTAGTATGGTTGGACTCGTAATTGAATGGGTTGTCGGATTTTGTGAGTATTGTTGAGTTTCGAAGCTTGGGCCCAAGTGTGATTTTTTGCCGGATTTGAGATTTGACTTAGGATTCAATCTTCATTATTTGTAATTCCTTCCTTGGGCTTAATCTGATGTATTTGAGTTACTTTTGGCTAGTTTTGAGCCGTTCAGAGGTCGCTACGTGCGTGATGACATTCTTGGAGCATCAGTTGGCTTGCTCGGTGTCGAATTTGCTTGTTTCAGATAAGTAACTCTTTTAAACTTAGTGCTGAGGGTATAAACCCCGAATTATGTGTTATGTGATTGATGTTGAGGTGATGTACATGCTAGGTGAAGGGCGTATGGGCGTGTACCCTATGAATTTTGACTCTGTTGGTTCTAGGGCACTGAATAATGACCCTATTTTGTTGATATCGGTGTTTTTACCATGTGATTAAGTAAATGAGCTATCAACCATGCTAGATATCTTGTCTAGGCTTGATTCTGACATTGTTAGGACCCATAGAGGTCGTTTCTTGCTGTCATCTCACTGATTTCATTGATACTTCATACTAAGTCATATACATGCATTCATATCATATCTCAGTCCTAGTTGTTGTTTATTGATACATCATATCATTGTTGTCGGGCTAGTTTCATAACATTGTGAGCCCGTGAGTTAGACTGGAGAGATTGATGACTGAGTGAGGCCAAGAGCCTGAGTAAGAGTGATATTATGGGATTGGGCTACACGCCGCAACATGTTATACTGATTACCTATATTGGATCGGGTTGCAGGACGCAACGAGCCTTAGGGTTGTATATATTATGGGATCAGGCTGCACGCCACAGTAATATAGTGCTTAGGCTGAAGGAGCCCCTCCAGGAGTCTGCACACCCCTAGTGAGCGCAGGTATATGATAGCACGTGAGTTGTCCGTGCAACACGTGAGTTGTCTGTGCAGGTTTTAGCGCTTGGGCTGTAGGAGCCCCTTTAGAATCTGCACACACCCCTAATGAGCGTAGTTGACTATGTATATATATATGGATCGGGTTGCACACCCCAACGAGCCTTATAGATGTATGTATATGGATGGGGTTGCACGCCGCAACTAGTATTATACAGTACCGAGTGGTTGAGCATTATATATTATTGAGGAATGGATTTCCCTGGAGATGGATTTCTTTTAAGGGTTGGATTGCCTTTTTTCCTCGGTACTGGGTGACTTATAGTCAATGTTGTATATGTTCCGGGACAGATTTTCCTAGGCTGTATGGGCCATATACAGTACCGAGTAGTTGAGTATGATGAGTGAAAAGTGTGGTACAGTGAGGTTGAGTACTCTGAGAGTGGGAGTACATGATTCATCTCTGTAATACATGGCATTGGCATGCATATATAACATACATGCATAGAGATGCATTTTTCTCATGTTGTACCGTATCACGTCATTCATGACATTTAACACACATTGATATGTGGTCATAGAGAGGTATCTTACACTTTCTAACTGGAAAGAAAATGAAACATGTTATTTATTGTGAAAAGGATTTTAGAAAATGAAATACAATTTTCAAACTATCTCATATTTTATGACGTTTTCGATAAAGAATTCGGGTTTTCACTGATATTCTTGAAAGGCGAAACTATTTTTGGAAAAATTATGAAAAGACTGAGCATTCTATCTCTGAGCTACTTATTTATATGCTTTCTTTACTCTGTTATGAACTGCTATTGTTTATTGGTGTTGGACCCGACCTATGTTCCAACTCCTCACTGCTTTCAACTTAAGTTTAGGTTTGTGAGTTATTGAGTTCATGTGGTCGGTTGTACTCATACTACACTTCCTGCATATTACGTGCAGATTCCGGATGCTGATGTTGCTGTGTTCGATGATTGCTGGATTTGAAGGTGTACCTGCATCCCTGTTGTAGATGCCTCTTCTCCATGGTAGCCGTAGATTTACAAAACTGTGTTTATGTACTTTTCAAATAAAAGATGTATTTACTTCATATCAACTTTGTAAACTTTGTTCTTAGAAGCTCATAATTTGTACTACCGGTCCTTGGAAAATGTAATAGGTCCAGATAATTTATTTTGTTTAATTGATTGTTTAACATTATTGAAATTGGATAGCGTTAGTTGGCTTACCTAGCCGGTTGGGTTAGGTGCCATCACGACTAGTAGATTTTGGGTCGTGACCGGGGTGTTTAACCAAAAATCTGAGTCTTTGGTCAAAACTTAGAAATATAGAGAAATTCGGGTTACTGATAATCTGGAGACGAAAATAATAAAAGACTTTTGAGAATAATAAAGTAATAAGTAATTTTGTATTTCAGTGTAATCTCAATAATATTTCTTGTTCTTACAGATGTTGAGTCCTTCTCCTTTTATAGTTGATTCTAGGAGAAGATGTAATGCCTTTGTCTTAATGAGGCAATTATGAGCAATAAATGACATTAAAAGAAACGTTACACAATCATTTCTATTTAATTCAAATTCTCTAACGTATTTGATATTTAATGGTGTATTTAAACTCTTTTACGTCATCAGATTCGTATCTTCAACTTCTTCCGATCTTCGGTCTTTAAATGACTCGAATAGGTACGAGACTCGTACCTATTTGAGTAACGGTCCACACCTATGTTGTTTTTTTCTCCTCATATCTGTTGTCTCCCGTGCCTCTTGGCTATTTATTGCGTTTTGACCTTTTGACCAGTCCATGTGTCATGACACGTCATCTTCAATATTTAGATTCAGTTTTTTTCCAATACAGATAGTCCCCCCACTTTCCATTTATTTATCAATTAAATATTTGGGAAGTGGATCTTCACGAAAAAGGAATTTTCGCCGTAATCAATGCTGTGTCAGTACTGACGCTTCAGTTGTCTTTTCTATTTAATGCTCTGCACACGTGTCACCTTCTGATATGTATGTAATTCTACAGCCTTTTTCCAAGGCTTCTTCATCCCCTCTATTTACGAAGTGATAGTTGCCTTTATTATAGGCTTTCCATCATTACGCTTCTTTGTTTGACGGTTGCTATTATACACATATTTAACCTTTTTTTCTTTGTCTTCTTCTTCATAAACCCTTAACAGATACTTTACTCTTTACTTTTGTTCCTTTCTCCTTTAGTTCATCCTTTCTCTGCAATGGCATCTCCGAATCCTAACCCTAAGAGAATCCCAATTCTTGATAGCTTTCCCAACGCCCATGTAAGACATAGAAGGGGTAGAGGTGGCAGGTTTCGTAGCCTAGGATCTGTTCGTGGTGGTTCCTCTGGTTCCATCACTCCTTCTTCTAGTTTTAACACTATTTCTAGAGGTTCTCACTAAGAAATCCTCTTCTAAAGGTAAAGAACTTTCTGAGCCTCTTCAAGAGCCTTTAGTTGAGGAAATAGTACCCAATGACTTGTCCTTTGTGAATGATAGGAAATCTCTTCGTGATCAAGTTGTTAATTTAGAGAAAGCTGACACTTTTCCTTCTCTAATCACTGAACCTTTGATTTCTATTGTTCGAAAAGATTGCAACTGGAGAAGTGATCTTCGTATAGTGATCCCTAATCCAAACCAAAGAATATCTTCTTTTAGGTTTGGATTTTCTTTTGTTTATACTTATCCCTTCATTTTGGGATTTATTCCTGCTATTGGCCCAGTGATACTTGATTTCTTTCGCTTTTTCAAAATTTGTTTGGGACAAATTGGCCCCCTTGTATGGAGAGCAGTGACTTGTTTGAGATATTTGTCTATAAAAGCCAATGTTAGCTTTACCTTTCCCCACCTTATTCATCTTTACCACCCCAAATTATTCCGCCATGGGGTTTTTACTTTAACTGCAAGAAGTAAAAGGGTCTTGGTAAGCCCTGAAGATGACAAGGATCATGGGAGGTACACTCGTTATGTTGCTGTTCGCACAGTTGATTTGGTGGGTGAAACAAATATCCCCTTCCCTGAGAAGTGGAACTTTGCACGTAAGTTTTTTTTACTTACCGTTCCTATCTTTAAGAATTTCAATTTCTTTTCTAATTTCATCTCTTTTTGCTTTTCTATAGCAACTATGGGAGATGTGGAACCCGTTCCTAATTTCTGTGATTGGGTAGATTCAATCTTGAAAGCCGTGCCTATAGAGGCAAGAACTTGGAAATCCATTTCCAATTTACATGGTTGGAAAGTGAAAACTCACGGTATGCATCTCTTTATGCTTTTGTGTATGTTAAGTCCCTTCTTGTTTCTAACTTTTTTCATCCTGCTTTTTGCCAGGATTTGCTATTCGAGGAATGACAGCTGAAGTAGCTATTGCCCTTCGAGCCTCTTCTGGTACTTCACTCTCTTTGGAGAGAACTCAAGCTACGCTATCAAAGAGGAAAGTTGTAGAAGAGGATTCTGAGAATGATGAAGATGAAGACACCTCTTTAATAGCTAGACCAAGAGTTAGGAGACGCATCGTTTCCGAGGATGAAGCTGAAGTTACCCCTGTCCGTGCCTCTTTTACCGAACCTATTCGCATTCCTTCTGATGATGAAACCACTCCGAGAGACACCAATGAGTCTATTCAACGCCTCTTTGTTGGTGGTTTTGAAAGTGGAGAACTAGGTCCATTTTTAGATGAAGTTCCTTTTTCTTCCTCTGTTCCCATTCCTTCTATTCCTCCGTTGATTTCAAGTGCTTCCTTGCACATTCTATCTGTTCCTGCTCCCTTATCTATTTATGCTCCCTTTCCTGTCTCTGCTTCCTTACCTGCTTCGAGTCCTTTGACTCCTGTTATTTTCACTTCTTCTACCGCTCCTCCTTCTATAGCTCCCCCTCCCTCTGTTCAACATGCAGAGGAGGGTTCCAGTAGTAGAGGCTTGGCTATGAGGAGCGTTACACTTGAAGTTTCTGCTAATAACAGTCTTTTAAGGAAGTCTGGTGGAGCAGATGCCTGGCTTAGGCCTTTTATTGGAGATATTGAGAAGAAGAAGATGAGCAGTCACAGTTGCTTAACTCTGATGAATGACATAGTTCATTCTACTTTGAAGGTATTTTTTTTCTCTACTTACTAACAAGTTTTTTTTATCTCTAAATTCTTATTTCTATGAGTTGTCACTGTAGGCTAACCTCATTGGTACATAATTGATGGGAAGAATTTTCCTTCTGGAAAAGAAAACTCGTGAGTCTGAAAAGTCTATCCACGAGGCTGAGGAAATAGCCAAGAGAGCCCAGCTAGAAGCAGATAATTGGAAAGAGCAGTTTGAGAATGCTTAGGGAACTATAGAAGAATTGCAAGAGTAGAAATCACCTGGAGCAGCAAAAGCGAAGTATGACTTTTGAGCTAGCAATTGCCAAAGTTTCTTCAAGTCAATTTGAAAAAGACAAGGAGCGCCTTGAATGTTGCTTTTCAGAACAATTATCAAAGTCAAGTGAAGAAATCAGAGAACTTAAGGCACTCTTGGACAAGAAAGAAGAATATGCAGAAGAATTAGTGCACAACTTGACTCAAGTTCAAGCTGATTTAAAGATCTCCTCTGACAAAGTACATGCCTTAGAAAGTTCCCATGCCTCCCTTGAAGCTTCCCTTGATTCTCATTTAGCTGAACATCAAGTGTTAAAGAATGATCTTGCTATGTGGGAAAGGGAGTATGGACTTCTTGAGGAGAAGTTTTATTTAGAGGTGAGTTGGACTTTCTTAAACTCTCATCGTGATGCTTTAATGGAGGCCAGTCAAGAAAACTTTGACTTAGACTCAGAGTTGGCCAAAGTTTTAGAAACCATTGAAAGAACCCAACAATCATTTGACTTTCCTTTTCCGGCAATTGAAGCTCTCGTGGCTAAGGAACCTGTAAATGACGAAGTCGTTGCTATGGCAGTTGAAGTTGAAGATGTTGCAATTCCAGCTTTCGAGGGTGAAATTTCTACGACTCAGTCTATGGAAGCTGAAACTTCCGTGACTCTTGCTCCCCTCGTTGAACCTAACACTTCAAGCCCAGCTGAAACCGCTCCTGTTGCTGCTTCTGAAAGTGAAATTAATATTGCAACTTCTGATGTGCCAACCCCTTCAGTGACTAGTTAAATTTCCAGACTTTGTTTTTACTTTCTTTGTTGGATGATGGTTTTATCCCTTAGTTATTTTTTAAGGGATTTTTTGGTGAAAGTCCCCAGTTATCATAATGGGGCACTTGTATAAACTTTTTGTTGACTAAGTTCTTACTTAGTCTTTTTAATTATATCAAGAAGTTTGTTAGTACTTCAATGTGCTCTATTCTTGCCTTTTCCTTATCTACTTAGGACTTATAGAATAGTTTAGCATTTTTATCCTTTTAAAATGCTTTATGATTCTCCTCATGACTTATTAACATGAGGTTTATAAAAGAGGGCCCTTTTATATATCGACACTTAATGAAGAAGACGTCTCAACTCCATAATGGTGTTATAATACGATGAAAGAAATAGGAACACACATGTTTTGTTTGAAACAACTTTGACAAGTTTTTAATCATGAACTTGGACAAGCTTTTGAATATTACATGTATTGAGATACATCTATAACTTTCTCGTAACTGTTTTTCTTGCAACAGATTTTTATAAAGTAAATACTATTCAACAAGGTTTTTCCTTACAACCTGCTTCAATACATAGTCATGACCCTATCTTAATGTATTAGGAAGGGTTTGAGAGGTGATTCCGTTGTTCTCATGGGAAAGAACACTACGATGAATGTTTTGCATCTTCCTTTGTTTTGATAGGAAAGAACACAATGATGAATGTTGAGGTTCCGTAACTTCTGCTCGATACTTGTTTCAATTTACGTCTCCGTCTTACCACACATATTTGTGTACAATATGCAGTCCCCCAAGTGTTTGAGCGCTGAAGTATGAAGCCTCGAGCACTTGTTTGTTTCTCACAATTTGGTCCTTTTTTCCTGAAAACAGAAAAACATACGGGACTCGGAGGTGCGATTAAAGATGAAGACTGTCTAACCCGTGTGTATTTCCTTCAGATTATTTTGTAACCCTGGGCTGAGAATTTTAGAATATTCTATTTTGCCATGCATGTCGTGACTCATCATTTGGCACGAGTTAGGGTTTTTGCCTAACATCTAAAATCGTTAGTAAAATTTTAACAATTCAAAGAAAAATTCTAATACAACGATACCTGATCGTAGGTACTTTCTCAAAAATAATATCGCTTTAGGTGGACAACATTCCAATGCGAGGGTAGAACCTTGCCATCCATTGTCTCCAACTCGTATGCTCCTTTTCCCGTAATGTCACGAACTCTGTAGGGTCCTTCCCATGTTGGACTTAGCTTTCCTAAGTTAGCAGCTTTTGTAGATTGGAACCCCTTTTAAGCACGAAGTCCCCAATTTTAAAGAATCCGAGGCGTGCTTTCCTATTATAATACCGTTCAATTACTTGCTTTTGTGCTGTCATCCTTATTAATGCAGCTTCTCTTCTTCCTTCGAGCAAATCAAGATTCGCCCGCATCTCTTCATCATTTGATTCCTCCATTGCTTGATCGTACTGTGTTCTCGGTTCTCCTATCTCAACTGGAATTAAAGCCTCCGCACCATAAACCATTGAAAAGGGTGTTTCTCCCGTGCTTGTTTTTGTCGTTGTACGATAAGCCCATAATACTCCAGGTAATACCTCATGCCAATTACCTTTTGAATCCTGTAACCTTTTCTTCAAGTTGTTGATAATGACCTTGTTTGTGGATTCCGCTTGTCCATTACCCACTGGATGGTATGGTGTAGATGTTATCCTTTTAATTTGCCAACTTTGAAAAAATTCAGTGATTTGAGCTCTTATGAATTGCAGACCGTTGTCACACACGATTTCCTTTGGTGCTCCAAAATGGCATATTATATTTCTCCAAATGAAGTCTTTAATTCCCTTCTCTCATACCTGTTTAAATGCTCCTGCTTCTACCCATTCAGTAAAATAATCTATAAGTACAAGTAGAAATTTCACCTGACCTTTTGCTTGTGGCAATGGACCTACGATATCCATTTCCCATTTCATAAAGGGCCACGAAGCTATAACAGGGTGCAATAGCTCAGCTGGTCTATGCATATTATTGCCATATCTTTGACATTTATCACACTGGGACACGAAACCATTTGCTTCTTCTTCCATTTTAGGCCAATAATACCCTGCTCGAATCATCGTTTTTACCAGCGACCTTCCTCCTTCGTGATTTCCACAATGTCCTTCATGTACTTCTCTCATCAAATATTCTGTTTGGGAAGGTCCGAGACACCTTGATAATGGCCCACCGAACATCTTTCGATAAAGATTTCCTTGATGTAAACAGTAACGAGCAGCTTTTTTGCGAAGTGCATAAGCTTTTCTTTTGTCAGTAGGCACGGTTCCGCGCTGCAAAAAAGAAATAATTTCGTTTCTCCAATCCCATGTTAAATGATTAAAATTTACCTCGTTCTTATTAGGTTCGAGAACGGAATGAAATAAATGTACGACTGAAGCATTTGCGTCGTTTGCTACGTCTGCTGCAGATGCGAGATTAGCTAAAGCATCTGCCTCTACATTCTCATCTCTTGGGATCTACATTACTTTCCAAGTTTGGAATTGATTTATTAGTTCCCGTACCTTTTCGAGATATTCTTGCATTCGTGTCTCCCTGGCTGTATAAGTCCCCAACATTTGATTGACTACGAGTTTAGAATCACTCTTGATTATAATCTGTATTATGCCGAGTTCTCGTGCCAATTCTAGACCTGCAATTACAACCTCATACTCTGCTTCATTGTTAGTTATAGAATGACATTTTATAGTCTGTCTAATAGTCTCACCCGTAGGTGGTATGAGAACTATCCCTAGGCCTTCTCCTTTTACTTTACACGAACCATCAGTGAATAAAATCCAAGTCCCCGGGTTTGCACCATTAAAAACTTGTAATTCTTTTTCTGCTTCTAAATGCATCCCTTGGTTAAAATCAGCTACGAAATCGGCTAATACTTGAGATTTTATAGCAGTCCTAGGTTGATAAATGATTTCGTATTCACTTAATTCGATAGCCAGTTTTGCTAACCTCCCTGACAATTCATGTTTATGCAAAATGTTTCGTAATGGAAAAGCAGTAACTACAACAATGGGATGACATTGAAAATACTTGAGATTTTATAGCAGTCCTAGGTTGATAAATGATTTCGTATTCACTTAATTCGATAGCCAGTTTTGCTAACCTCCCTGACAATTCATGTTTATGCAAAATGTTTCGTAATGGAAAAGCAGTAACTACAACAATGGGATGACATTGAAAATAAGGTCTTAATTTTCTAGATGCCATGATCAAAGCTAATGTTAATTTTTCTAGTTGTGGATATCGTGTTTCAACATCTAATAAAGACTTGCTTACATAATATATAGGAGATTATTTACCTTGGTCCTCACGGACTAAAACAGCACTTACCGCAACTTCTGACACGACCAAATAGATGAGTAGTTTTTCTCCTTCTTTTGGTTTTGCCAATAGTGGTGGATTTGACAAGTAAGCTTTTAAATTTCTAAGGGCTTGTTGGCAATCTTCGTTCCATTCAAAATGATCTTGTTTTTTGAGTGCGGAGAAAAATTTAAAGCATTTTTCTGAAAATTTGGGAATAAATCTCCCCAAGGCTGCAATTCTTACCGTTAGCATTTGGACTTCTTTTTTACTCGTAAGGATATTAGGGATCTCCTCTATTGCTTTGATCTGAGAAGGATTTACCTCAATACCATGGTTAGAAACGAGAAACCCCAAAAATTTGCCTGAGGCAACCCCAAATGCACATTTTTCTGGATTGAGTTTCATATTAAATTTTCGTAAAATTTCAAATGTAACAGATAAATGAGAAATATGATCATGATAATGTTGGGATTTGACGAGCATATTGTCTATATATACCTCTATGGTTATTCCCTAAATGTTCTTGGAACATTTTTGTGACCAACCTTTGATAGGTTGCTCCAGCATTTTTGAGACCAAAGGGCATTACTTTATAACAGTAAGTCCCCCTGTCTCTGATGAAAGAAGTTTTTTCTTCATCACTGGGGTCCATTTTAATTTGGTTGTACCCCGAATATGCATCTAAAAAACTCAAAAGTTCATGTCATGCAGTTGCATCAATTAACTGATCTATATGCGGTAAAGGGGAAGAATCTTTTGGGCAGGCTTTGTTAAGATCTGTATAATCCACGCAAACCTGCCACTTACCATTTTTCTTAGGTACAACAACTGTGTTTGCTAACCAATTAGGATACTTTACCTCGTGTATTGACCCAATTTTTAATAGCTTTTGGACCTCATCTTGAATCACTTGATTTTTGAAAGCTCCTTTCTTTCTTTTCTTTTGCTTTACTGGTGTGAAGGATGGTCTTCATTTAGTTTGTGAGTCATCACATCCGGTGGTATCCCTGTCATATCAGCATGGGACTAAGCAAAACAGTCCACGTTAGCTTTTAAAAATTCAATCAACATACCTCGCATGTCTGAGCTTAAATTGGCTCCAACATAAACCTTCCGTTCAGGCTATTGCTCAAATAATATCACAACCTCGAGCTCTTCAATTGTTGTTTTGATATCTTCATTCTCTTCAGGTTCCTGAATTGTATCAGGTCTCGAGTCTAAATCTGTCTTTTCTTGTTTGGTTGAGGTTTGATCCTTGATACCTTCAACTGTTTCCTTTAATTGCTATTTTTCTTTATTTATGGTGCTCGTATCTGTTACAGCGTTGATACTTCTGGCTGTCTGCTGATCCCCACGAATTTGGAAAATTCCCCACGGTGATGGGAATTTAATAACTTGATGTAGAGTTGATGGGACAACATCCATATCATGGATCCAAGGTCTCCCCATGATCATATTGTAAGCCATTTCCATATCTACTACCTGAAATTTAGTTTTTTTAACAACACATGCAGCAAAAGTTGTTAGAATTACCTCTCCTTTTTGTTACCACACTTAAATTTTCGAACCCGGATAGGGTATGCGCCTTAGGTATCATTTTGTCTTCAGCTTGCATTTCACGTAATACCCTTAATAGTATAATATTCACGGAACTTCTTGGATCAATCAAAACTCGTTTTACATTAGTATCATATACAAGTAAAGATATTACCAGTGCGTCGTTATGTGGGGTCATTACATCTTCGGTATTTGCATCATCGAAAGAAATACTTTCGTTTTCTAAAACTTGCCGTACCAGTTTCCCATGTGTTATCGTTACTTTAGAAATCTTGTTGGAAGCCGTATATGTTACACCGTGAATATCTTCACCCCCACTTATAACATTCACGGTTCTCTTGGGTGAAGGGGGCTTTGGTGGCTCCTGCCTATTTTTCATATAGGCTTGCATACCTTTCTCACTAAATAACTCAGTAAGATACCCTTGTTTCAATAGATGATCCACTTCACTTTGTAAGAATCTACATCTCTGAAGTTTTGTGCCCGTGATCATTGTGGAATTTGCACCAATGGTCTGGATTGCGTCTATTTGGATTTGATCGCATCTCTTTTGTCCATCGTACCTTATCTCCCATGCTCCTCAAAACAGCTACGAGCTCGGAGGTAGTGACATTAAAGTTATATCCGCCGAACCTTGCCTTTAAACTACTGTCATTATCTTATGACTCTTGTCTGTTTCGGTCATTTGCTGAACCTTGATGAAGAACCAGATTCCCTGTTCCTCGATTTTTGATCATATCGTTGACTATCCTGCTTTGACTGTAAGTCTTTCCCTGTAGGTCCCATATATGGATCGTACCTGTTTTTACCTGATTGTTTTTCAGTTTCTGATCTCCTGGAATTGCTCCTCTCTTCATGACGAAACTGAGGTACGGTATCTTCCTCAATTCGCAACTTCGTACTATACCTGTTATAAACGTCATTCCACGTGGTTGCAGGAAACTCTCGAAGGCTTTCTTTAAGTCTTCTTGTGGCTTCTGAGCTTTTGTCATTTAAGTTGCTTGCAAAAGCTATTGCAGCCCAGTTATCAGGTACACGAGGTAAAGCCATTCTTTCACGTTGGAATCTATCAACAAAATCCCTGAGCAACTTGGAGTCCCCTTGCTTGATTTTGAAAATATCCTCCATTCTTTTCTCAACCTTTTGAGCTCTCGAGTGTGCTTTAATAAAAGAATCTGCAAGCTCAGCAAAAGAATTAATAGAATTTTTGGGTAAAAGAGAATACCAGGTTAATGCGCCCTTGGTGAGTGTTTCTCCAAATTTCTTGACCAGTACTGATTCAATTTCTTGTTTGGTCAAGTCATTGCCTTTCACACCTGTTGTAAATGCAGTTACGTGATCACGTGGGTCTGTTGTGCCATCATATTTCGAGATGTCAGGCATTTTGAACTTTTTAGGGATTGGAAAGGGAGCAACACTTGGTTTCCAAGGTTGTTGTGAGTATTTATCGACATCCACTCCTTTAATTACAGGGGGAACTCCAGGGATTTTCTTGATGCGCTCATTTTGTTCCTTAAGCTATTTCTGCAAAGTCAATACTAAATTTTGCAAATGGGAATTATTTGAATTACTTGGTTCTCCTTCCTATGGTTCACTGGGGGTTCCTCCATTTCCAGAATTAACAAGGCCAGAACGAGGATTCTCCAATGTATTATTATTGGGTGTAGGTGTGGGTGGTGCAACAAGTAATCGACTAACTAGAGCCTGAAGAGCTTTGTTAACCCGTGCATCAATTACTTTTTGTAAAGCTTCATCTACCCTTTCAAAATGTTCAGATTGCTCTTGTTGATCAGCACGAGATTCAGGAGCAGGAGTGCCTTTACGAGATTGACGTAGTGAATTTTGAGGGGAGGGAACCACGTCAATGTTTTGTAAATCTCCTTGATTTTGATGGATTTGATTTTCATGGTTTCCCAAGGTATTTTCGCTGTTATTGTTGTTTGACATGATGATAACAACGACTGGAATGTAGCTTAAAAGAGAAGATTATCAGATTCCCGGTAACGGAACCAATTTGTTTAACCAAAAATCTGAGTCTTTGGTCAAAGCTTAAAAATATAGAGAAATTCGGGTTACTGATAATCTGAAGACGAAAATAATAAAAGACTTTTGAGAATAATAAAGTAATAAGTAATTTTGTATTTTAATGTAATCTCAATAATATTTCTTGTTCTTACAGATGTTGAGTCATTCTCCTTTTATAGTTGATTCTAGGAGAAAATGTAATGCCTTTGTCTTAATGAGGCAATTATGAGCAATAAATGACATTAAAAGAAACGTTACACAATCATTTCTATTTAATTCAAATTCTCTAACGTATTTGATATTTAATGGTGTATTTAAACTCTTTTACGTCATCAGATTCGTATCTTCAACTTCTTCCGATCTTCGGTCTTTAAATGACTCGAATAGGTACGAGACTCGTACCTATTTGAGTAACGGTCCACACCTATGTTGTTTTCTTCTCCTCATATCTGTTGTCTCCTGTGCCTCTTGGCTATTTATTGCGTTTTGACCTTTTGACCAGTCCATGTGTCATGACACATCATCTTCAATATTTGTAAGCACGTGATTTTTGCTTTACGAGCAATCGCTCCAAAAGAAAATAAAAATAGTGACAAATGGTTTCGCTGTACAATTGTTCGAGTTTTCGTGACATGTGTTGTTAGTCATTTGTGGATCTGTCCATTTTTGCATTTAATCATTAGCAAACAAAATACAAAATATGTATGTCAGGATGATTAAACCATAATTCGGTCAGTAAAAGAAAATTCAAAAAAATATATATATGTGTGCATCGTTCGTTCTAGGCTTTTAGCTAACTTACTTAAATATTTTTGTGATAATTGTGTTAAAATGTTGCATTGTTGCTTAGTTTTAATTTCGTTATTTTATTATTTGTTATTTTTATTTTTGTTTTAAAAGAAAAAATGAAATTAGAAAACAAAAAGTGAAGGAAATCGGTTTGGGCCAAAAGAAATTAAACAAAAATAACAGGCCCAACCAGCACTCAGACCCAGTCCAAGTCCGGCTGCCCAGGCATCTCCTGAAACGACGCCGTTTCAGGCAAATCAATCTGAGCCGTCCATCCAGGCCAATCCAACGGCTCAGAACCCCTTTCAGCAACCCGTGTTCAAACCCGACCCAATAACCAATCCGACCCAACCCCTCACTTAAACCAAACGACCCCGTTTAACTACCAAACGACCCCGTCTCATTTCTCACCCTCAGATCCAAGCCGTTGAGATCATATGATCTAACGGCTCAGATCCAATCAACCTCCCCATATATAAACTCAGCCCTTTACCCCGCACCCCCTATCCGAACCCCCCCTTCAGTCATCTCCTTCCCCGAACCCTGAAACCCCCAAACCCTAACGCCGCCCTAGTTTCCCTTTCACCTAAAGCCGGCGGCACGAACGCCGGTGACCACCCCCTGAACACCCTAAGACCCCCTCACTCCCCTGAACACGAATCCACTAACCACGAACCCCGAATCATCTCCTATCGTCTCGAATCTGGATTTGAAGATTCGAGACAGAACTCGATCTACACCAAACCTCACCATCTTTGTATCAGACACTCCCCTGACCTTCCTCGTGACCAAACCAAGCTTTGTTTGGTCCGAATCTACCCACAACTCCCTAAAAATCAGATCTGGAAATCCAGACCTTAGAACACATGCACCTGGGAAATCCGGCCGGTCTTGACAAGGGTTTGAGGTCTAATAGACCTTAATCAAGGTGTTCTCATGTGAGAACACCCTGATTAAAGTTTGTTCGGCCTCAAGTGGTCAAAGTTGAGTCTGATTTGGGTCCGTTTTGATTTCAAACTTTGTCGGTAAGTTTTTCTTTCCCTTTTCGTTTATATTAACTGCTGATTAAGTCATTAGCATGCTTTGTGGTAATTGTTTGTTATTTTCTGATAGTTTCTTAATTTCTTTCATCTCTGTAAAGACCTTTTATTTGGTCGATTGTCTTCTGTTTGTGTTCTGAATACACTATGTGATAAACATGATCGTCAATTAGATTAGTCGTCAAATGAATTAATTCATATAGCCCCAGTAATTGAACAAAAGTTGTCTGATGCCCTTTAGGTCCCTGAACGTGTTGTTTATATGAGCGACTGATTATTACCCGTTATAATTAGTGTAGTCGACCTGATAAATGTCGTCGATTAGTCTCCTACGACTAAATGTTCAAATATTCTGAATGGGCCTGTGTTGTGATTTGAATGTTGGGCATTGCCTATGAATGTTAGTTTGTAACTACCTTGTAAACAATTAAAAAGCCAGGCTGGGGCAGTTCTGAAATCGAATGATCAAAGCCCAAAGTGCCCTGATACTGCAATGGGCAGGGCAGTGATAATCAAGGGCTAGCAAGGGTATTCCGGGGTTTGAAAAGGAAAGAAAAGATAGTTTAAGTGAACTGGCAAATAGGGTACTAATTAAGATTAAACAAATGGGAACAAGACATAAGAGCATGGGGCTTAAAAGGAATAATAAAATGAGCCCATAACTCTTGATTAAACAAAAGCCAAGCGTGGGGAACAAAGGGGGCTGGCACCAAAGATGCTTAGGCATGGGCTTAAAGGGTATGGGCATTCTGCCAATTGGCAGGGCAGGCAGCTTAACTGCACTTGGTCATTTTGGCTTATAAATAGGCCATTCGAAAACTTAAACAGGGCTGGACTTTTGAGTCTTCAGAAAGGAAAAACAAAACAAAAGGCTGAAAAACTTTGGTATGAAGAGAGGTCTAGTGAATCCCAAATCATAACAGTATAAACACAAGGTAGTTTCCAATAGACATTGTAACCAAACACAGTCTGAAAGTTGTATAAGAGTGCATATTGGTCAAGCTATCTTGGCCAAGTTCTGTTGCTTGCATTGACTGAGTTGTTTGTGGTTGTTGAACTGGTGGTTTTACTGCATTTGAACCCTCAGTTACTGCTGTTATTTCCTTGCTCTTTCCTGTGATTACTGGTTTGGTACTCGACTATCTGCTAGTCCTTGTATTCTGGGAGACATTGTTGGTTGTCTGTGGCTGTGGAAAACACTTGGTTTGGTTGTTTGTTGCTGTGTTGTTGCTGTGTGTCTGCTGCTGCTGTATTCGTTGCATACTACTCAACTGATCACTCTCCTTCTTTCTTTCCTTTCCTTACCAGGTACACAATTGATACCACCAATGTAACTGAAAGTTTGAGCATGAATGCAAAAGAGAGGATCTGCAGATTATTTTTATATATATACATGGACTGTTGTATTAAATGTCATGTAGTATATAATATTTACATTTTCGTTTGGATAATAGAAGTAGCCTACATGCTTAGTATATCAAGGTAGGTAAGTGAATGCTAGTCATATATGTATGCTGTTAGGTGAAAATATTCCCATTGCGGTAAGTTGTATTTTTAAAACTTAGTCTGATGATGTAGTATATTCTCTAACGTAGGTCGAATAGGAAAACTATCCACTTTAATTAAAGTACCTTCCTCTTTTGTCAGATTGTCACATATAAATTGATAAACTCATTTATAGAACAAAGAACCAGTTCAGGGCCTCAACCTCATGAAGGTCGAGCCCAAATCGAAGCAGACCAAGTAGGCCCGCATCGAATAAGCAGTGGCCCAGGTCTGGCCTATCACGCATGGGCTGGATTTGGGCCCAAGATTATTTGTTCGGCTGACTGTACATGCAGCCTCATTTCTGATTTTCAAGTTTTTTTTTTCTGAATGTTATTACAAACAATTTGCAAACATGTAATTAATTAGGACTATCTACTGTTTTCAATTGATAGAGACAAACCCGACAAGAAACGTAGTTGCTATAGGATATCCTTTAAAAAACAAGAACGAGATGAGCCTCGATGAAAATAAACAAAACGCGCAGATGCGGGGCCCTTGTTAAATGTATATTATTGAAGCATTTAGTTTCCAGGACGGGTTGTTTAGCAAATCTCACAACCCTCCTAAAATAACAACACGTTAGTCTCTTTAGGATACGCTTTAATAAACCTTACCTTCTTAAACTCGGGTGCACATTTATGTGACCCAAATCCAAATCTCGACGGACTCGAAATGTATTTCTAATCACGGGTACATTGATTATGACGTGGTTCGAGGGGCATGTCCATGACGTCGCGAATTCCTTTTAAAAGTAGAACGAGACGAGCCTCGTCAAACAAAAATATACACATCTGCAGGGCCCTCTAACTGTATATATATTAAAACACTTAGAATTCGGGACAGGCCGTTTAGCGAATTTTTCGGCCTTACCCAAAACAACAATACGCTAGTTGCTTTAGGCACGTCTTAATAATTTATTTTTTCTTAATTCGGGTGCACATTTATGTGACCCAAATCCAAATCTCAACCGAGTCGAGATATATCAATAACCACAGGTGCATTGATGTAACGTGGTTCGAGATATGTTTTCACGACGTTGCAAGTCCTATAAAAAACAGTAAATGATTAAAGCGGTTAAAAGTTAAATTTTGCACATAAGTTCACACTTGTATAAAATCAGATAATCAAGCCGAATATAACAGTTGAGCGACCGTGCTAGAACCACGGAATACGGGAATGCCTAACACCTTCTCCCGGGTTAACAGAATTCCTTATCCGGATTTCTGGTACGCAGACTGTAATATAGAGTCATTATTTTCCTCGATTCGGGATTAAAATTGGTGACTTGGGACACCCTAAACCTCCCAAGTGGCGACTCTGAAATAATTAAACCAATCCCGTTTCGATTGTCCTTTAATTGGAAAAAAACTCCCTTGCGCTCCCTCGGGTGCGGAAAAAGGAGGTGTGACAGCTCTGGCGACTCTGCTGGGGAACTCGACCCAGAACCACTGGTTCAGTGTTAAGAATTCGAGCTTAGAATAATTGTTATTATTTGGCTTTATTTATTATCTGATTTTTATTACATGTTTTGAGCCTAATGTGCTAAATGCTGCTTTTACTGCTTTGATATTGTTGGAACTGTACATATAAACTATGCCGAAACCCTTCTCTTCTCTCTCTTGAGGAGCGCACGCTGGTCGTGGCTTCTTTCTGTTAGTGTCATATGCCCAGAATAGAACGAGGATTCGGAGGAGTTGCAAAATCGGATGGCCTTTTGGTTACCGGTACACAGCTCCCATCCTTGGCTCGAGTTGTCCACTCGGGTAAGCCAGGTCTAGAACAAACACCTAGGTTTTACAGCTTAGCATAACATAACTTCATGCCGGATCCCTAGTAGGAACGCTTATTTGCATCATGTGCATTTGACTTAGGGGACTCAGCACAGGGGCTGGGTCCGTCTAGGACAGGCAACCTGAGAATAAAGACCATCCTGCTACATCCTGTTTGCTTTATGCATTTATTGGTTTCAAGGCTTGCATGCTGACCGGTTTCTGAATATCGGGAATATTTGGAAAAGGAAGAGGAATAACGGTTAAGGGGTTAATTATTTATTCTTGAAAAGTCACAAAAATGGTTAAAGCTCTGTCAGAATTTTGAAAAATGTGGGTCTTATTAATTTGTTTTTAAAAAAAGGAGTCTTTGATTCATTTTTAAGAGAAAAATAGGGTGTCCCCAAAATTCAATTTATGCCTGAACTACGTGGTGCGGGATACGTAGGCAACCCCCATCGGGCTCAACTTGTTTTTCAAAATATAGGTACGACCCAAAGAACGAATGTTTTAAGGTGACATCATACTTTTGAAAAACAACCAAAATTTCTTTTAGAAGTGTGTCAATTTGGTATTTGAGTCCAATGAATCTGGATCTTTGCTTAATCACCCCAATAAACATGCAGAATGAGCATAAGTCCAAGTTTGCCGGTAACAGTTAGAAGCAAAATCCCTCTGGAAGTGCGATTATGGTGGGAGGATCTGGAAAAATCAGAGCAAGACAAGATCAAGCTGCACCTGGGAGGTTTGGTCGATTTGTTGAACGTCAGGCCTCGGTGCGACATCATAAAGGCTTTGGTTACATTTTGGGATCCGGCCCACAACGTGTTCCGTTTCTCGAATTTTGAACTCACCCCAACCTTAGAAGAAATGGCGGGTTACATGGACGTCACTGAAGGTTTGAGACACAAATACCTGATCGCTCCCAGAGCTGTGAATTCACACAAATTCATGGATCTGTTGAAAATAAGCAAGGGAGTCCCGTACGCTGAACTAGATAGAGGGTTTTCTACCCTACAATTCATATACCAGAGGTACGGGAGCATAGGAGGATTTAATGATCCAGAAAGTAGTGTTAGCAGCAGGGGAAATCTGGTAAAATGGAATGAGCATAGGCGGTTCGCTTTTATGGTGGCATTTTTGGGCCTTGTGGTGTTTCCCCGAAAAGATAGAAATATCGACCTAAAGTGGCTGGAATCGTCAAAGTCCTGATTACCAACGATAAAAGCATCCTTGCTCCTATGATAGTGTAAGAAATATACCGATCCCTCACGGCTTGTAAGGCCGGAGCAGACTTCTTCGAGGGGTGCAACTTGTTATTACAGATGTGGATGATCGAACACTTGTGTCACCATCCTCAATATATGCGCTACATGTCTACAAATGGGGGTTGCATCGAGGGTTATAACCTAAGGGTTTCAGGTTTCCGATCACCGGGAGGGTTTGAAGAATGGATATCCTATCTCCGGGTCATCACCGCAGATCAAATAAACTGGACCTTGGGTTGGCTTTCTATGGAAGAAATCATATACATGCCCGCCACTGGTCCTCATTTCCTTTTGATGGGACTCAAGGGTATCCAACCTTATGCCCCTTACAGGGTGATGAGACAGTTAGGAAGATGTCAAGTACTACACCCGGACGAAGATCTCAGCACTTATGCAGTCGAGGTCAGCAGTGACGGCCAATTTCCTGAAAAGACAGTTCGTTGCATATGGAGTGAATGCCAGTACCTGACAGCAAATACTCGGGTAGGTGATGTGTCTAGGGGTGAAGTCTCGCCAGCCTATCTCGCTTGGAATAACAAGAAGAACATTGTGAAACGGCCAACCAAATGGCCTCACCTCCAAGATTTTGTTGAGTCATCGCAAGAACAATGGGACTGGCTCGCAAAAGAGGAAGGTTACCTGGTTGAAATCAAGAAGCTAAATTGACAAGTTGAAAGGATCGCATTCGAAAACAACGTGCAAGTCGCCCAAGAGCAGGCTGAAAAAGACAAGCTAGCCCAAGAAAACCAAGCTTTGAAGGCCCGCCTTCGCCAAGCCAGTAAGAATAACATCGACCGACAGAAGCGTCGCTCCGACGAAAGATTGATAGCCGGTTTGAGAAATCAGGTCATCCAGAGCCAAGTAGAATTAGACCAATCAGAGGCTTGCATAGCAAGGATGAGGGTCAAATGGGCAGAAGGTACAATGGCCCGGAGAAAGCGCCTACAGCAAGTCATGAGGAATTATGAACTGAGCGTCAAAGCAGCAAAGGAAACAAATTCCGCTTTGCAAGAGCGGATCTTCAAGCAAACACAAGATGCCCAGGCCGACCGGAGATGCTATTACAATGCAATGACAAGGATGGAAAGGCAAATGGATATATTCCAGGATCAGCTCGCCGCCAATGCACAAACGCTAGGATTAAAGAGCCGACAGATAAGGCAATTGTTCGCAGAAAGGGACAACATTCGAGCAAGAATTGACGAAGTCGGGCATTACATCTACCTAAAATGTTTGGCATGCGAGCAGACACCTCGGGAAACCCTCATTGCTTCCATCATGGGCTGCGTCCATCGGATTATGAACGAGTTGAAGAGCTTGCAAAGAGACCTTACACCTAGGGCCGCGAAAGGGCCGAAAGATGCCTCGTGGGTCCCTAAGTTGGAAAATTAGTTGTTGATCGAGTCCTGGTTGTTTTGTTTGTTGTTTCCCCAATGTTGTTTTCTTTTCCTCAAACCAAGTTTAAAACCCTGGAGTCTGTACTGTTGCTATTTTGTTTGAAGTAATGTGTAATAGCAAATTTTGATAATGAAATTAAGCGACTCCGGAAAAATTTCTATGTGTCTTTACTTTAAGGCAGAACTACGCCTGGTCTGATTCACGCGGGGACGTGATACGTAGGCAATCCCCATAAGATTCGACTGCTTTTAATAAAGAAAGAAAATAAAAATACAAAATAAAATAAAACACAGGGTTTCCCAAAGTACTTTAAAAAGGGACGAATGAGCAAACCGGGATGACGCATGTTGTTTGAGGCAAAACATGTAGAAACGATTAACTGCCTAGGTGCATTGCATCCTCTATGTGTTATGATCAAATCTGTTGAAATCTAACGCTAACGAAGTTTGTTATTGTCTGATTCAGACAAGTTAGTTGTTAAAGAACTCTGGCAACACACTCATACCAAACCAGATCCAAAGGACCGGTAGCAACAAGCATGACTACTTCGGAGAATAGCAATGAGGAAGAAAGGCCGATGAGCCAGTTGTTAAAAGAAGCGATGGAAAAGATTGAAAGGATGGGACTAGAGATGAATGCAATGCAACTAGCCCTAGCCAAAACACAAAAGAGCCCTGAAACACTGGGACACATGCCGGAATACCCTCACTCTGGCCCTTCCACAAGCCGCCCAAATCCCCTTTATCATCAAGAAAGAAGCCCTCATGATTCCCAAGCTCCACCACCCCATCAACCTCTCCCAACACCCAATATTCCCATCTTTGTGGGACCCACATCGGCCCCTTTGCAGAGAACAACCAGTGAGCCATTGTTTCAGGCTCACGATACCCAATACTATCCCCCTGAGCCTACATTCCATGCACCCGAGCCTCAGGCTTACAATCCACATGTGGAAGTGCCGGCAGAGGTTGGGAAGCCTGTTAAGGCTCCTGAATATGATGAAGTGTTGAGAAAGTTCAAAAGCCTGGAGCAGTCCTTCAGGAACTTGCACGGATTGGGCAATCAAGTCAGCGTGGCATACAAAGATCTGTGCCCTTTCCCAGACGTCCAACTCCCGGCTGGGTTCAAAATGCCTAAGTTTGATTTATATGAAGGTCACGGTGATCCCATGGCACATTTGCGGGGATTCTGTAGCAAGATGAGAGGGGCAGGCGGCAAGGATGAGCTGTTGATAGCTTATTTCGGCCAAAGTTTGGGCGGATCTGCATTGGAATGGTATACCAGGCAGGATTCCAGCAAGTGGTACACGTGGGATGATCTGGCGCAGGCTTTTGCAGGTCATTTCCAGTACAATCTCGAGATAGTCGCTGACCGTCTCACATTATTGAGAACTGGAAAGAAAACCGGGGAAAGTTTTCGCGAGTTCGGGTTCCGCTGGAGGGAACAAGCAGCTAGAGTCGATCCTCCCATGAGAGAGGGAGAGATGGTGGACTATTTCTTGCAGACACTAGATCCAACCTACTTTGGTCACTTGGTGACAACAGTTGGAAAATCGTTCAACGAGGTGGTCAAAATAGGGGTCATGATAGAAGAGGGTTTGAGGTCTGACAAGATCTTGAACTATTCGGCACTCAAGGCCACAACCCAGGCTATTCAAAGCGGCACGGGAGGTGCGCTAAGAAAAAATAAAGAAGAGGTTGCCACGATCGAGGCAGGCAGTTGGTCCAGGGCTGGCAGGTCACACCACAACCAACCCAGGCCTCAGAGGTCAGGATACCCATACAACCCACCACAAAATTTCTATCCACCTCGAGAACCACATTGTTCCGTACACCAATCCCAGGCATACACTCAGCCTCCGGTTCGCCCACAATGGCGCGCACCGGCCCCCCACAACACATACCCAGCTCCACATAAGAACTACCCACCACAAAACACCTATCCTCCACCAAGGGCGTATAGAAACCTTTCAGGGGTAGGCTTCCGGGGAAATCCAGATGCTAGGAATGACAGGTTGCGGAAGCAGAGAACCTTCACGGAGCTGGGAGAGACCTACACTGCTTTGTTCCACAAGCTGCGGCAATTGGGTTTGGTTAGTCCTGTCCAGACTCGAGAACCAAATCCCCCACCTCAGAATTTGGATCGATCAATCAGTTGTGAATACTGCTCAGGGATGCTCGGGCATGACACCGAGAAGTGTTGGAAGTTAAGGCATGCCATACAGGATCTTATTGACACCAATAAGATCGAGGTCCAGACACCGGAGGCTCCTAACATCAACCAAAACCCACTGCCAGCGCACCACGAAACTCACATGATTGAGTTGGTGTATGAGGGAGGAGAGCTGAGAAAACCCTCGCAAACAGTGATGATGATCCAAGCCGCCCCAAAAGAAGTCTCAACCAGTGGAGGAACGAGTGTACAGTTGCAGGCAGAAGGCGTCAAGCCAGTAGTGATCTTGGGAAAGAGCCCGTCCGCCATGACAAGCAAACCCGAGCCAAGCAAGTTGGTAATACCAGGGATCCCGCCCACACCGGCGGTCGTGTTGAAAGGGGTATGTAGAGAACGGGTGACCATAAAGCCTGTGGTCCAGCTGCCAATGATTGACAGCAGGGCTGTGCCTTGGAAATATGAAAAGGCGTTGGTGATGTACAAAGGAAAGCAGGTGGAAGAAGTCAGTTGTGAGGCGCAAGGGCTGACTCGATCAGGTCGATGTTTTGCTCCGGTGGAGTTAAGAAAAACCAACCCAGTGGCAACCAAGAAGCCAGTGTCCGAAGAAGAGGCTGAAGAATTCCTAAGGAGAATGAAAGTACAAGACTATTCTGTGGTTGAGCAGCTGAGAAAAATACCGGCCCAGATCTCACTATTGTCATTACTCCTCCATTCTGAGGAACATCGTCGGGCCCTGTTGAAGATATTGAACGAGGCTCATGTACCCAGTGAGATTTCTGTAAACCACCTGGAAACCATTGCCAGCAAGATTTTCGAGGTGAATAGGGTAACATTCTCAGATGATGACCTGCCGGTGGAAGGTACGGAGCACAATAAAGCTTTATACCTAGCCGTCAAATGTGAAGACTCAGTGGTAACTCGAGTGTTGGTGGATAATGGCTCAAGCGCCAATATTTGTCCATTATCCACTTTGGACCAGTTAAAGATCGACCGCGGAAGAATCCGAAGGAATAGTATCTGTGTCCGAGGGTTTGACGGAAACAGAACAGCCACTGTGGGGGATGTTGTACTTGAACTGACCATTGGTCCAGTCCTGTTTACCATGCAATTCCAGGTGTTAGATGCCACAGTTTCTTATAACCTACTGTTAGGACGACCTTGGATTCATGCAGCCAAAGCAGTGCCTTCCACCCTACATCAGATAGTGAAGTTCGAGTGGAAAAGACAAGAGGTCGTGTTACACGGCGAGGATACAACGTGCACCATGGGCGGAACCATTGTACCTTTCATAGAGACTGCTGATGACAAAGGTCCTTGGGTCTACCAGATTTTCGATACAGGGTCGGCCAACAAAATTTCTGAAGGAGAAATCATCCCGCACCCTAGGGTGGCTGCTGCAACAGTCATGATGGTCTCGGAAATGCTGGGTAACGGATTTGTGCCAGGAAAAGGCTTGGGAATCGAGCTTCAAGGGATTGTCCAACCTGTATCCCTTCCTAAAAATATGGAAACTTTCGGATTGGGGTTCAAACCAACCGCAGCAGATAGGAAGCAAGCGCGAAAAATGAAGAAGAGGGTTTGGTTTCTGCCTAAGCCGGTGCCACGTCTCTTGCGGTCTTTTGTCAAAGCAAGCGCCAAGGGGTCGCCGGTCCCAAAGATTCGAGGACCTTTGATCGGTATAAATGAAGACCTGAATCTGAGTTTTGAGATACTATTCGCGGATGTCAGTATGGTGGAAGCTGGAGAAAGTTCCAGCAGAGCAGAGATACAATTTGTGGGGCCTAAGGCCAAGACCAACAATTGGACGGTTACTCCTCTTCCTATCCGAGGGGAGTCTTGGTAGTAGGCTTTGATTTATGTTTTGTTTGTTTGTTTGTTCGGATTATTCAAGGGTGTAATCCAAATTTTACTTTCGTTTTGTAAAAGTGTGAACCCTTTTATCTCGCAAATTTAATAAAGTTCTTTCTTTTGTCCCATTTTAATTTTGTTTTGTTCTTTTTCTTTCTGAACAGTTCTCTTTTTACTGGTTCTAATGACATGGCATGCACAACGGATCTTTGACCTAGTCTAATAAATCAATCTAAATCTGACTCGATGATGCAAGAGGTCGTTTGTGATGATGAATCTGAATGTGACGAAGGGGAAGCCTTCGAAGAAATAAACCGAGAATTATGCCAATTTGAAGAGAAACATAAGCCTAACCTAAATGACACTGAGGCTGTGAATCTAGGAGACGCTGATAACGTCCAAGAGACCAAAATTAGTATCCACATTGAGCCGAGTGTCAGAGAAGAATTGATCAAAACCCTCATGGAATTCAAAGATGTTTTTGCATGGTAATATGACGATATGCCTGGATTAAGCACCAATTTAGTGGTTCACAAATTGCCCACTGACCCGGCATACCCTCCGGTCAAGCAAAAAACTAAGGAAATTTAAAACAGAAATGAGTGTCAAGATCAAAGAAGAAGTGATTAAGCAGTTGCAATCAAAGGTCATTCGGGTCACTCGATATCCCGAGTGGTTGGCCAATGTGGTACCGGTCCCAAAGAAGGATGGAAAAATCAGGGTATGCGTTGATTACCGCAACCTCAACAAAGCAAGTCCCAAGGACAATTTCCCGCTACCCAACATTCATATCCTGATCGATAACTGCGCTGGGCGCGAGACCCGATCCTTTGTGGATTGCTACGCGGGTTATCATCAGATCCTAATGGACGAGGAGGATGCTGAGAAGACAGCGTTTATTACGCCATGGGGAACTTACTGCTATCGGGTAATGCCATTCGGGATAAAGAACGCCGGGGCGACGTACATGCGGGCAATGACTGCCGTGTTTCACGACATGATACACAAAGAAATCGAGGTATACGTCGATGATGTGATCATCAAATCTTGGCGTCAGGAGGACCATGTGGCAGACCTAAGGAGATTTTTCCAAAGACTCCGAAGGTATGATATCAAACTTAACCCGGCCAAATGCGCATTCGGGGTTCCATCAGGAAAGTTGCTAGGATTCATCATCAGTCGACGGGGGATTGAGTTAGACCCATCCAAAATTGAATCCATCCGAGATTTGCCACCGCCAAGGAACAAAACAGAGGTAATGAGTTTGCTGGGTAGACTCAATTACATCAGCAGGTTCATCGCTCAACTCACAGCAACTTGTGAGCCCATATTTCGGCTGCAAAGAAAGGATGCTGCAGTAGGTTGGACAGCAGAGTGTCAGGAGGCTTTCGACCGAATCAAAGGGTATTTGTCTAATCCACCCGTATTGGTCCCGCCTAAGCCCGGGAAGCCTTTAATTCTTTATCTAACGGTCCTGGAAAATTCATTTGGTTGTGTACTGGGGCAGCATGATGACACAGGAAGGAAGGAGCAAGCCATCTACTATCTTAGCAAGAAATTCACAGTACATGAGGTCAAGTACACTCAACTCGAGAAAACATGTTGCGCCCTAACTTGGGTAGCTCAGAAGTTGAAGCACTACCTGTCTTCATATACTACTTATCTCATATCCCGCTTGGACCCATTGAAGTACATCTTTCAGAAACCTATGCCCACGGGAAGGTTGGCAAAGTGGCAAATTCTGCTCACAGAGTTTGATATCATCTACGTAACGAGGACGACCATGAAAGCCCAGGCACTGGCAGACCATTTGGCAGAGAATCCCGTTGATGAAAAATACGAGCCCTTAAGAACGTATTTTCCTGACGAAGAGGTGATGCATACGAATGAGTTGGAATTACCCGAGGAACCGGGTTGGAAGCTTTTCTTCGATGGAGCTGCAAACGCAAAAGGGGTTGGAATAGGAGCAGTACTCATTTCTGAAACAGGACGGCATTATCCTGTTACGGCTCAACTACGCTTCTATTGCACCAACAATATGGCCGAGTATGAGGCTTGCATTCTGGGTCTGCGCCTGGCTGCTGACATGGATGTCCAAGACGTCTTGGTCTTGGGAGACTCGGACCTCTTGGTACATCAAATTCAGGGAGAATGGGAAACACGAGATCTAAAACTCGTACCATACCGACAATGCTTGCATGATCTGAGCAAGCAATTTCGATCGGTAAAGTTCAAACACATCCCGAGAGTTCACAATGAGGTTGCGGACGCCTTAGCCACCTTAGCATCAATGCTGCACCACCCTGACAAAATGTATGTTGATCCTCTACACATCCAGGTCCGTGATCAGCACGCCTACTGCAACGCCGTGGAAGAAGAAGCAGATGGCAAACCTTGGTTTCATGATATCAAGGAATACCTCGGAATGGGGATATATCCAGAACATGCCTCTGGAGACCAAAACAGAGCCCTTCGGCGTTTGTCGAGTGGTTTCTTCTTCAGCGGGGGAGTGTTGTACAAAAGAACCCCGGATTTGGGATTGTTGAGATGCATAGATGCCAATCAAGCAACGACGGTTATGGCAGAGGTACATGCTGGAGTTTGTGGGCCACACATGAGCGGATATGTATTGGCAAGAAAGATCCTTCGAACAGGGTGTTATTGGCTCACCATGGAGCACGACTGTATCACTTTTGTGAGGAAATGCCATCAATGCCAGATACATGGAGATTTGATTCATTCTCCGCCAACAGAGTTACATACGATGTCAGCGCCCTGGCCGTTTGTGGCATGGAGCATGGACGTCATTGGGCCCATCGAGCCGGCAGCGTCCAACGGTCATAGGTTCATTCTAGTGACCATTGATTACTTCACCAAATGGGTCGAGGCTAAAACCTTCAAATCAGTAACCAAGAAGGCAGTGGTGGACTTTGCTCACTCCCATATCATCTGCAGATTTGGGATCCCAAAAGTGATCATTACGGATAACGGTGCGAACCTTAATAGCAGCTTGATGAGAGAGGTATGCCAACAATTCAAGATTACACACCGCAATTCCACCCCATATCGTCCCAAGGAAAATGGAGTAGTCGAAGCAGCCAATAAGAATATCAAGAAGATACTGCGAAAAATGGTGGAAGGGTCCAGTCAATGGCACGAGAGATTACCCTTTGCCTTGTTGGGTTACCGCACTATGGTCCGAACTTCCATAGGCACAACTCCTTATTTGTTGGTATATGGAACTGAGGCCGTGATACCAGTGGAGGTCGAAATTCCGTCCCTCCGAATTGTCGCTGAAGCCGGGATTGATGATGATGAATGGGTAAAAGCTCGATTGGAACAGTTGAGCCTGATAGATGAGAAAAGATTGGCAGCAGTGTGCCATGGTCAACTGTACCAGAAGAGAATGGCAAGAGCATATAATAAAAAGGTGCGCCCCAGGAAGTTTGAGGTAGGGCAGCAGGTATTGAAGAAGATCCTCCCACATCAGGTCGAGGCAAAAGGCAAATTCGCCCCAAATTGGCAAGGGCCTTATATCGTGACCAGAGTATTGTCCAATGGTGCTCTGTGTTTGACAGATGTCGAAGGTAGATGTGTCGACATGGCTATCAATTCAGATGCAGTCAAGAGATATTATGCGTAACTTCTTTAATTATGGCAATTTTTGGTCTATTTGTTTGTATTTGGCATTTGTTGGATAATGAGATGACGGAGGCAATTCTTTCTTCTATCCAAACACTATTTAACCCTTGCTTCCCCCTTTGAGCCTTAAGTTATTCTTTCATACCCCTCTTTTGGAATCACTAATGGGAAAGATATGAAAAAAAAAAGAAAAAAAAAAGAAAATAATTGAAAAGAAGGAAAAGAAAAAAGAAGAAGATAAAATCACAAGAAATACAAAACCGTGGGAACTACGTTTGACCTGATTCCTCGAAAGAGGATACGTAGGCGCCTCACGGCTCGGTCATAGTATGCATCATAGTGAATATAGGATGCATAAGGTACATAGTGTGCATAATAGGCACAGCGTGCGTAACGCGCATAGCGCAACATAAGTGTAAAAAATAAATTCCCCAAGCAAGAAAACTGGAGCAGAGGTTATGTTTTAAGTTCCAACAAAGGTTTGATTCCAAAAGTTGTAGCACATCACCCATCAAATTATTTTCATTTTTCATAGCTTTTTTTTTTAACTCCACACCAAAACCAACATCAACGTCCAAAAGACCTCCCGATCAATGTTCAAGAGATGTCGAGTCAGGCAAATGAGACCGAGAATGATACACCGATCCCCAGCAAAGAAGAGGATCGTAAGACTGGGAATGAATTGATAGTTAAAGGAATCTTCAGAAGAGAGGGTCGTATCTACAACGCCCCGATTCCTCGGAAGAAATAAAATGAGAGAGTCTTATCAGTGAAAACCTTCACAGGCACCAAGAGGCGACGTAAGATGAGGGATATGAAATGAGAGAGTCTTATTGGTGAAAACCTTCACAGGCACCATAAGGCGCCGAGAGATGAGAGAAAAGAGAGAGCCTCATTAGTGAAAACCCCTCGAAGGGCACTATGATGCGACAAGATAGATCAGCAAAAGCTACCACATTTGCAATGAAATGGACAGTCATTTATCATCCCCAGCAAGTCAGACCATCGGGCAAATCGATTGATACAAATAGACTGGGTCGGGAATCTATGGTGCACGTCATGATCACGGGGACCAGTCATGTCCTCCAGATAAGTTCTTTTGAGTTTCTTCGCCCCACCAAATGTGGGTTCAGAAAGATTTTTTCCCTCTAGCTTTTATTTTCTCTTCCTAAAATTTGTCTTGAAAAGAATTTTTCAAAGCTTACTACCAGAAACCGGAGGGGAATTCACCCAATGCAGGGATCGTGCCCGACAATTTTGGAGGAAGTGAGCTCCTAAAGGGAGTGATTTCGGGAGTTAAAAGCAGACTCCCGTAGAATATGCTGGAAGAGAAAGAGGAAAAGGGGGATTAATTGAAAGCCAATCCCCAGCAGGCTAGAGGCCCCCAACAGGCAACTCTGCCCACTAATCAATTATGGGACATAGAGCAAGAAAAGAGAAGAAAGGAAAAATCACCTGCCAGAAAAGCACCCTCTACCACCACGGAAAAACTAATTAAATCCCTTTGTCTGCTGTAGGAAAACAAAGGATTGATGATGACAGCGAGATGCAACGCCAGGGAAATCACCAAAAACCGGGGCAGAAAATTTTCTGCTGATTGTCGAAAATTTTCTCGGAAGAACGGGGAAGCAATGGGAATACATTTCAGTTCTAGGTCGCCCACCAGTATAATGCGGGAATACATTTAAGTTCTAGGTCGCCCACCAGTATAATGCGGGAATACTTTTAAGTTCTAGGTCGCCCACCAGTATAATGCGGGAATACTTTTCAGTTCTAGGTCGCCCACCAGTATAATGCGGGAATACATTTAAGTTCTAGGTCGCCCACCAGTATAATGCGGGAATACATTTAAGTTCTAGGTCGCCCACCAGTATAATGCGGGAATACATTTAGGTTCTAGGTCGCCCACCAGTATAATGCGGGAATACATTTAAGTTCTAGGTCGCCCACCAGTATAATGCGGGAATACTTTTCAGTTCTAGGTCGCCCACCAGTATAATGCGGGAATACATTTAAGTTCTAGGTCGCCCACCAGTATAATGCGGGAATACTTTTAAGTTCTAGGTCGCCCACCAGTATAATGCGGGAATACATTTAAGTTCTAGGTCGCCCACCAGTATAATGCGGGAATACATTTAAGTTCTAGGTCGCCCACCAGTATAATGCGGGAATACTTTTAAGTTCTAGGTCGCCCACCAGTATAATGCGGGAATACATTTCAGTTCTAGGTCGCCCACCAGTATAATGCGGGAATACATTTAAGTTCTAGGTCGCCCACCAGTATAATGCGGGAATACATTTAAGTTCTAGGTCGCCCACCAGTATAATGCGGGAATACATTTAAGTTCTAGGTCGCCCACCAGTATAATGCGGGAATACATTTAAGTTCTAGGTCGCCCACCAGTATAATGCGGGAATACTTTTAAGTTCTAGGTCGCCCACCAGTATAATGCGGAAATACATTTAAGTTCTAGGTCGCCCACCAGTATAATGCGGGAATACTTTTAAGTTCTAGGTCGCCCACCAGTATAATGCGGGAATACATTTAAGTTCTAGGTCGCCCACCAGTATAATGCGGGAATACATTTAAATTCTAGGTCGCCCACCAGTATAATGCAGGAATACATTTAAGTTCTAGGTCGCCCACCAGTATAATGCGGGAATACATTTAAGTTCTAGGTCGCCCACCAGTATAATGCGGGAATACATTTAAGTTCTAGGTCGCCCACCAGTATAATGCGGGAATACATTTAAGTTCTAGGTCGCCCACCAGTATAATGCGGGAATACATTTAAGCTCTAGGTCGCCCACCAGTATAATGCGGGAATACTTTTAAGTTCTAGGTCGCCCACCAGTATAATGCGGGAATATATTTAAGTTCTAGGTCGCCCACCAGTATAATGCGGGAATACTTTTAAGTTCTAGGTCGCCCACCAGTATAATGCGGGAATACATTTAAGTTCTAGGTCGCCCACCAGTCTAATGCGGGAATACATTTAAGTTCTAGGTCGCCCACCAGTATAATGCGGGAATACATTTTAAGTTCTAGGTCGCCCACCAGTATAATGCGGGAATACATTCAAGTTCTAGGTCGCCCACCAGTATAATGCGGGAATACATTTAAGTTCTAGGTCGCCCACCAGTATAATGCGGGAATACATTTAAGTTCTAGGTCGCCCACCAGTATAATGCGGGAATACATTTAAGTTCTAGGTCTCCCACCAGTATAATGCGGGAATAGTTTTTAACTCTAGATTTTGGAATCAGTCACCCCACCTGAAGACGGAAGGGTACAACAAAGATCCCCAAACAGGAAACTATAAAATCCCCAGCACCAAGAAGCAGACAACTGCAGAGGCAAGCGCGCAATTCAAAAGGAAAAAGGAACGCGTCTCAAAAGAAACAGTTTGGGAACGTTATAGCATGCCCAACATAACAATTTTGATAAAAAGCCATACCACCAAAGAAACAATGGAAAGGCTTGAAGAAGAGGGCATGTTCCCAGCGGATCAAGCAAAGTGATGAAAACTGGCATTCAAACGTCAGCGAAGGACCCGCCATCTGCCAAGTTCACAAAATAAAGGCGTCAGAGGAAAGCGCTAGCCGACAAGAAAGCAAGGCAACAAGAACAAGTTGAAGAGGGACAAGATTTCATGATCCTCAGTCTAGCTTAGCTTCTTGTTTCTCCTTTTAGAGCAATGTAACAGGGAGATCGGTTGAGCAGTAGCATCCTATAGCAGCATACAACAGCGCACAACAACAATAAGCACTACAGTCACACGGTAGTCCCAGCTACCAAAATTTCCCGAACTACATTGACCTGATTCCTGTTCAGCCCAGGATATGTAGGAAACCTCTGAAGCAAAGGTTCGGTCAAATCTTTTTCAAAAAATGCTTCACACGGAGTATTCGGACGGGCAAAAATCGCTCGCTTTATCTTCGCGCGAAAACCCTTCGTGTCTTCGTGCAAAGAGGGGCAGCTGTAAGCACGTGATTTTTGCTTTACGAGCAATCGCTCCAAAAGAAAATAAAAATAGTGACAAATGGTTTCGCTGTACAATTGTTCGAGTTTTCGTTACATGTGTTGTTAGTCATTTGTGGATCTGTCCATTTTTGCATTTAATCATTAGCAAACAAAATACAAAATATGTATATTAGGATGATTAAACCATAATTCGGTCAGTAAAAGAAAATTCAAAAAATATATATATGTGTGCATCGTTCGTTCTAGGCTTTTAGCTAATTTACTTAAATATTTTTGTGATAATTGTGTTAAAATGTTGCATTGTTGCTTAGTTTTAATTTCGTTATTTTATTATTTGTTATTTTATTTTTGTTTTAAAAGAAAAAATGAAATTAGAAAACAAAAAGTGAAGGAAATCGGTTTGGGCCAAAAGAAATTAAACAAAAATAACAGGCCCAACCAGCACTCAGACCCAGTCCAAATCCGGCTGCCCAGGCATCTCCTGAAACGACGCCGTTTCAGGCAAATCAATCTGAGCCGTCCATCCAGGCCAATCCAACGGCTCAGAACCCCTTTCAGCAACCCGTGTTCAAACCCGACCCAATAACCAATCCGACCCAACCCCTCACTTAAACCAAACGACCCCGTTTAACTACCAAACGACCCCGTCTCATTTCTCACCCTCAGATCCAAGCCGTTGAGATCATATGATCTAACGGCTCAGATCCAATCAACCTCCCCATATATAAACTCAGCCCTTTACCCCGCACCCCCTATCCGAACCCCCCCTTCAGTCATCTCCTTCCCCGAACCCTGAAACCCCCAAACCCTAACGCCGCCCTAGTTTCCCTTTCACCTAAAGCCGGCGGCACGAACGCCGGTGACCACCCCCTAAACACCCTAAGACCCCCTCACTTCCCTGAACACGAATCCACTAACCATGAACCTCGAATCACCTCCTGTCGTCTCGAATCTGGATTTGAAGATTCGAGACGAAACTCGATCTATACCAAACCTCACCATCTTTGTATCAGACACTCCCCCGACCTTCCTCGTGACCAAACCAAGCTTGGTTTGGTCCGAATCTACCCACAACTCCCTAAAAATCAGATCTGGAAATCCAGACCTTAGAACACATGCACCTGGGAAATCCGGCCGGTCTTGACAAGGGTTTGAGGTCTAATAGACCTTAATCAAGGTGTTCTCATGTGAGAACACCCTGATTAAAGTTTGTTCGGCCTCAAGTGGTCAAAGTTGAGTCTGATTTGGGTCCGTTTTGATTTCAAACTTTGTCGGTAAGTTTTTCTTTCCCTTTTCGTTTATATTAACTGCTGATTAAGTCATTAGCATGCTTTGTGGTAATTGTTTGTTATTTTCTGATAGTTTCTTAATTTCTTTCATCTCTGTAAAGACCTTTTATTTGGTCGATTGTCTTCTGTTTGTGTTCTGAATACACTCTGTGATAAACATGATCGTCAATTAGATTAGTCGTCAAATGAATTAATTCATATAGCCCCAGTAATTGAACAAAAGTTGTCTGATGCCCTTTAGGTCCCTGAACGTGTTATTTATATGAGCGACTGATTATTACCCGTTATAATTAGTGTAGTCGACCTGATAAATGTCATCGATTAGTCTCCTACGACTGAATGTTCAAATATTCTAAATGGGCCTGTGTTGTGATTTGAATGTTGGGCATTGCCTATGAATGTTAGTTTGTAACTACCTTGTAAACAATTAAAAATCCAGGCTGGGGCAGTTCTGAAATCGAATGATCAAAGCCCAAAGTGCCCTGATACTGCAATGGGCAGGGCAGTGATAATCTAGGGCTAGCAAGGGTATTCTGGGGTTTGAAAAGGAAAGAAAAGATAGTTTAAATGAACTGGCAAATAGGGTACTAATTAAGATTAAACAAATGGGAACAAGACATAAGAGCATGGGGCTTAAAAGGAATAATAAAATGAGCCCATAACTCTTGATTAAACAAAAGCCAAGCGTGGGGAACAAAGGGGGCTGGCACCAAAGATGCTTAGGCATGAGCTTAAAGGGTATGGGCATTCTGCCAATTGGCAGGGCAGGCAGCTTAACTGCACTTGGTCATTTTGGCTTATAAATAGGCCATTCGAAAACTTAAACAGGGCTGGACTTTTGAGTCTTCAGAAAGGAAAAACAAAACAAAAGGCTGAAAAACTTTGGTATGAAGAGAGGTCTAGTGAATCCCAAATCATAACAGTATAAACACAAGGTAGTTTCCAATAGACATTGTAACCAAACACAGCCTGAAAGTTGTATAAGAGTGCATATTGGTCAAGCTATCTTGGCCAAGTTCTGTTGCTTGCATTGACTGAGTTGTTTGTGGTTGTTGAACTGGTGGTTTTACTGCATTTGAACCCTCAGTTACTGCTGTTATTTCCTTGCTCTTTCCTGTGGATTACTGGTTTGGTACTCGACTATCTGCTAGTCCTTGTATTCTGGGAGACATTGTTGGTTGTCTGTGGCTGTGGAAAACACTTGGTTTGGTTGTTTGTTGCTGTGTTGTTGCTGTGTGTCTGCTGCTGCTGTATTCGTTGCATACTACTCAACTGATCACTCTCCTTCTTCCTTTCCTTTCCTTACCAGGTACACAATTGATACCACCAATGTAACTGAAAGTTTGAGCATGAATGCAAAAGAGAGGATCTGCAGATTATTTTTATATATATACATGGACTGTTGTATTAAATGTCATGTAGTATATAATATTTACATTTTCGTTTGGATAATAGAAGTAGCCTACATGCTTAGTATATCAAGGTAGGTAAGTGAATGCTAGTCATATATGTATGCTGTTAGGTGAAAATATTCCCATTGCGGTAAGTTGTATTTTTAAAACTTAGTCTGATGATGTAGTATATTCTCTAACGTAGGTCGAATAGGAAAACTATCCACTTTAATTAAAGTACCTTCCTCTTTTGTCAGATTGTCACATATAAATTGATAAACTCATTTATAGAACAAAGAACCAGTTCAGGGCCTCAACCTCATGAAGGTCGAGCCCAAATCGAAGCAGACCAAGTAGGCCCGCATCGAATAAGCAGTGGCCCAGGTCTGGCCTATCACGCATGGGCTGGATTTGGGCCCAAGATTATTTGTTTGGCTGACTGTACATGCAGCCTCATTTCTGATTTTCAAGTTTTTTTTCTGAATGTTGTTACAAACAATTTGCAAACATGTAATTAATTAGGACTATCTACTGTTTTCAATTGATAGAGACAAACCCGACAAGAAACGTAGTTGCTATAGGATATCCTTTAAAAAACAAGAACGAGATGAGCCTCGATGAAAATAAACAAAACGCGCAGATGCGGGGCCCTTGTTAAATGTATATTATTGAAGCATTTAGTTTCCAGGACGGGTTGTTTAGCAAATCTCACAACCCTCCTAAAATAACAACACGTTAGTCTGTTTAGGATACGCTTTAATAAACCTTACCTTCTTAAACTCGGGTGCACATTTATGTGACCCAAATCCAAATCTCGACGGACTCGAAATGTATTTCTAATCACGGGTACATTGATTGTGACGTGGTTCGAGGGGCATGTCCATGACGTCGCGAATTCCTTTTAAAAGTATAACGAGACGAGCCTCGTCAAACAAAAATATACACAGCCGCGGGGCCCTCTAACTGTATATATATTAAAACACTTAGAATTCGGGACATGCCGTTTAGCGAATTTTTCGGCCTTACCCAAAACAACAATACGCTAGTTGCTTTAGGCACGTCTTAATAATTTATTTTTTCTTAATTCGGGTGCACATTTATGTGACCCAAATCCAAATCTCAACCAAGTCGAGATACATCAATAACCACAGGTGCATTGATGTAACGTGGTTCGAGATATGTTTTCACGACGTTGCAAGTCCTATAAAAAACAGTAAATGATAAAAGCGGTTAAAAGTTAAATTTTGCACATAAGTTCACACTTGTATAAAATCAGATAATCAAGCCGAATATAACAGGTGAGCGACCGTGCTAGAACCACGGAATATGGAAATGCCTAACACCTTCTCCCGGGTTAACAGAATTCCTTATCCGGATTTCTGGTACGCAGACTATAATATAGAGTCATTATTTTCCTCGATTCGGGATTAAAATTGGTGACTTGGGACACCCTAAACCTCCCAAGTGGCGACTCTGAAATAATTAAACCAATCCCGTTTCGATTGTCCTTTAATTGGAAAAAAACTCCCTTGCGCCCCCTCGGGTGCGGAAAAAGGAGGTGTGACAATATTTAGATTCAGTTTTTTTCCAATACAAGGGTGAGTCGAGCTCGAGTCCAAAATTAGTGAAGTAATTCCCTGCCCCAAGCGCGGACCTTGAGCGCAGGAGAACGACCGTTCTAACTATCCCAACAGATGCTCGGGCCATGTCTGCTCTGGTGGGCGTAGCTAGCTACCTTTGATGCTTAGTGAATGAAGAAGACTAGGAAAAAATGAACGAGGTCGGCACGTTGAGCCTCTTAAACGAGGTGCAGTAGGTGATGAATCGGGTAAAGTGTCTGCCCTTTGTACCCTTTTGTGAATCTTACTTGGTTTTAGATGTGCTCTAATAACTTCATCATTTTTTCAGGCTTCAGTGCTTCGTCATGAAAGCTTCCTCCGGTCCCGCTTGGAGATTAGCCAGCTCGAGTTCGATCTCAAAGAGCAAGTTTGGAAGAAGGACGTGTACAAGGCTCTTAGTGAGCAACAACTTCGCAGGTCAAAGAGAAGATATAACCGATCGACTGTCGCGCCCCCTTTTTTCCCTTCGCGGAGAGGAGTCCGAGTTTCGACATTCATGGGGTGTGATGACTCATTTCCTTTTGGGTACTGGGTGTTTGAAGAGTCGCCACCTAACGATTTTAAGGTGCATTAGGGCACCTATAAGGTTCAAATACTACTATGTTTGGTAACCAGAGATAGGGTAAGACTTGAAATTATCCTAAGGGGAATGTGTTAGGCATCCCTCAGGATCCACTAGTATGGTTCCTGCCCAGACAGTTTTTTTTGTTAATTTGTGCAATTAGAAAATAAACAAATAAAGGCTCAAGTAATCGGAGATTTAAGTTTGAATACACAAGTATCTAAAAAACGATTAATAAAAGCAAGGTTTTGAAAAGAGTTATAGTCTAAGCATACTTATAAAAATAAAAGGGGTATCCTAGGTTTGTTTGTAATATAGATCACATCAATGCAATACCCGGTATGACACTCCTCAGAAGAGGGGATACACGTAGTATTAATGCACCGGTCATCATATCCATATCTACCCTTTCCCGCCCCGTGAAGGTAATTAAAGTAAGGGTTGGTCTCGACCACTATTGCATGCTGTTACCCGTCCCTTCCTATCAGTCCCAGAGGAATTTAGTACTCCTATTCCTATAAGAAGGAGGTTCTAGGCAGACCATTAGGTTTAAAGGTAAAAATGCTAAGGCGACATACAAAACATATAAGACTGCAATTATGAGGGAAACATATAAGCAGATAGAAGGCTCAATTATACCTCCGCAAACAGTGCACATAGATAGCACGACTTATACACAGTTAAGGTCTGAATTTTAAAATCCTAAAGCAGGGTGTTTAAGTCAGAACCAGATTCATTATATAACTTAGAAAAGAAGTCCGAATCAGGCCTGACTGCTGGTTGTAGCAGTCTAGATTTAAACAGAGGTTGTTCCAGTTTTATTTAAGTAATTACCTAAGGCTTGCCTAGGCGAAAGCAGTATTAAGTAATTATTCAGAATTGCTGAGATAATTTGGAGCTTATTATTACCTAAAACATGTTGTTCTAGGTGTTTGACACATAGAATTATTGCTAGTTGGTTGTAAAAATTGAGTAAAAATCATTTTATTCCTTTTATGCATTCATAGTTAGCCCAAGCGTGCTTAAGAGAATATAAATGAAATCCTAAAGACATGATATCTAATGTGCAGAGATGCAGAATGATGTATATGCAGAATCCTAAGCAGGAATTTCTATATGCACAAATATTACAGCGTTTAAACATGATTACCAGAATATGCAGAGATGATATGTTTGTTAGTGTTGTTTAGCCTAAAACAGGATTTCTAGGTGTGCATGATCGCAGAAACTCTGGTTATTAACACATTTAACGCAAGATTTTCTAAGTGATATGATAATGAAATGACATGCTGAAAATAGTAAGTGTAAATCCTAGGGAGCATGTTCTCTAATGCATGAAATGAGTCCTAGGCATGGTTTCTATTGCGCAAGTAGGAATATAAACCTAATAACAGGTTTCTACTCTTTTGATAGCTAAGGCATGCATAATGTTATCTTATATGAGTCCACTAAACTATAAAGTACCTGGTCCTTTATGAGACTGGTACGTAGAATGCAGTAAACACCGAATGTAAAGAAGGCAAGAGATTTTCTACGTGAAAAAATCCCACACAAGGAGATCAAAAAACCACGACCTACTCTTGTAGGCTTTTAACTCTACTAGCTTGTAATCTACCTATTACAAGCCACTTTGCAAACACACTATTGCAAAGACTTCAAAACTAACTTTTGTTGCAACCACCACAAGCCACTCTATAACTCTCCTAGTTACAAAGGATTTAACTTATGTCTATCCCTAGTCACAACATAAACTCTGAAGTTTACGAATTTAGTTTGTTCATAAGACAACGCTTCTACAAAAGCAAACTAGGAATTACAATAACCAACAAATAACAAGATACAACTCAACTATGGATGTACATAAAACTCGTTTAGAAACTGATCCTTAGTGGAGTTGTCTTCTTGTTCTTGACACACCAGTGACTTCAATGCCGGATGAATGCTTTTGCTTCTTGAGAGAATATCATTGAATGCACAAGTCATGGTGTGTATTGCACTAGGTTGTTTTATCATAAAAGATATCACAATAGATAGTGATGTCAACTCTTGGTGTACTTCTTCCCAGTGAGAAGTGACTGCTGCACTGTCTGCACAGCCACTTCTGGACAGTTGCATTCCAGCTGGATAGTGGACTTTGTACTTCTGTCAGGACACATTAACGGACCAGGTTTTAGTTGTGTTCCTCTTCTATAACAGTTGCCAGATGGTCAATTTCTTTTGCTACATTCTAGCTGTGCACTTGACTTGTACTTTTGTTAGAGAACCCTAAGGGAGCAGGTCCCTGTTGTGTTCCTCTTTATATTGATTTTGTATAGTCACTGACTTGCTTGTGTCGGAGAACTCTAAGGGACCAGGTCATCAGGTCCCTATTGTGTTCCCTCTTGTGGTCGTTTATCCATTTGCTAATTTCCAAACTTTAACCAGTTCACATGAGATGTCTATCTGGTTATTCACTACAAGTTTGTTAGATCATCAAAACATAGGACACATAAGGCTAAGACATTGAAAACCCATCAATTTCTCCCTTTTTGATGATGACAAACTTAGACATGGACAATAATTATTTAGAGCAGAAATAACTAGATGAGATGCCAAAACTACACGAAGTTCCCCCTTAATCTCAGACTTGATATTCCCTTACCTACACACACAAGCATAGTACCCCTCACCTCTCAGCATGCATATACTCTGATACCATTTCCCCCTTTTGGCATCATTAAAAAGAATAGGTATTAAGAAAAGCACAAGCAGGTAATAAGCATACAGAAGTCTAACACAACTAGAGCATGTCACATATGTGCACATAACATGACAGAAAAGAGAAGCCAGAGGAACATAGTATTGTACAAGCAATGAAAGGGAAGCTATTTCATTAATGTTTACATTGGAATTGAGCAAATCAGGAGCATTAATGGTTAAGTTCAACATGCCATCACAAAAAAAAGGTAAATAAAAGTAAAACAGCAGCCACAGGATGTTGGAGCAAAAATAGCTTGACACAAGAGGATCGTAGGGAACACTAAAGGAAGGAGGCTTGGAGGAAGAGACATCAATGGTTTTGAGAACCAGGTCCAGTCTAGAATTTGCAGCTAGTTGTTATTCAAGTAATTGAGCTCGAAGTCTCTCATTTTCCTTTCTCAGTCGGGCAACCTCCTCATGTATAGAATCAAGTCCTTTAGCTGGTTGGCTAAGATGAGTTTCCAGTATGGTATTTCGACCCTTCAGCCTTCTTATTTACTCAGAAGCTACGATTTGAGCGTTTATCAGCTGAGAAATGGTCGAGATGCTTCAACCAACTTTTTCTATATATTCGCATTCTTCTAGAGTGGTCTTAGAGAAGGTCTGCTTGCGTGTGCCCACTCTAGGATTTCCCAAGGGGGCCTTATAGAATCTTAACACCTGAGTGAGGAGAAAGCCATAAGGTAACCCATGATTTCCACCCTTAAAATTTGCCACCTTCTACATATGATCTATCATGATTGCTGGCAAATTTATTGGTACAAACTCATCAAGCGCTTCGATCAGGACCAAATCTGATTTTGCAGCAATGGAACGCCTCTAAGAGAGGGGTAAGAGTACTTTATTTACCAGTTCAAAGAGAAGCTGGTACTCAGGAAGCAATGCCTTCTTATGGACCTGTTTCCCCTATTGAATAGGTTGCTCTTTCATGATAGCTCTCCAAACGTTTATTCCACAGACATCCTTAACTGAGGACACACCTTCACACGGAATTCTGAGAATCTTTCTCAATGTTGTAGCATCGAGTACAATGTCCACTCCATTTACAAGCGCACATATGTGATCCCCTTCAACAACGAAAAGAGATGCGTAGAAGTTTTGTGTTTCATCTTCGTACACCAGAGGCATGCTCCCCTCAAATAGATGTTCCCATTGTTGAAATTCCACAATCTCCAAAATTTGTCTCATGCCTGCCATCTCTAAAATTGCTGGATTAAATGTTTGGCCCCACAGCACTTTTTGAGTTCTCAATCTCTGCTGCCACAGAACACCATCACAGGTCATGGACCTTGTTGAACCAGGTTCTTTAACAGTTTCCCCTTTTTATTTGCTAGACCCTTCACCAGACTTTTTTTCCATCTTGTTGTCCCCACAATATTGTCTTCAGACGCGACTCTCTCAGTTTGACTCCGTTTAGACTTGCTGTCGTACTTCACGGATGACCCTTTCTATTTCTCAATAGTTTCTTTAATTTTCATAGATTGTTGTACTGAGGAACCAGGTTCCCTAGAAGCATATTTGTATGTCCGGTTTACTGACACACTCTTGATGAAATCCTTTGGATTTATTTTCCTCTTTTTTCTTGTCTTGATACTCCTCTTACTTTTCTGCAACGAGGATTCAAAACTCTCTTGATGTAGTGACCTGGTGGTGGGAGATTTAGAGGAAGACTTTAAGAGCTTGGAATGAATATGAGGTACAGGAGTAAGTTTCCATGGGAGAGAATTAGGTTCATCAAAAGGCTTTTCTGAGAGTATCTCATGAGCCAAGCACTCGAGGAGTGCTGTGGTTCTTACATCTCCTAGGAATGAAGTTTCTTCCCCCTATTACTCAAAAGAGAGATATGCTCCTTCGTTTATCAGACTCTCAGCAACTATAACCATGATGTTATGAGTTGCTTCCTTTTCTGGTGACTCCTTGAAAGTCACTGAGTCCAACATGTTGGACTTCAGATACTGATCAGGATCATCCTCAGGGGCTTCTGACAATTGAGGAGTGAAACCTCCTGTGTGGTCTTTGATGAGATCGTAAGATTGACTAGACATAGGATTTGCAAAGTAATGGTAAACAAGATTTATCAGAAATGGAAAAACAATAGGAGTTGAGGAGGAACCAGGAGTGGGTAAGGTGGTAGAAGGCGTGAAATAATGATGTTCTGGAGATGATTTCAAGGATAATGATAAAGTGGGGGCGGTGTTAATGGTGGGATAATGAGACGATTGTTCGATTGCCATTAGATAAGAACTGAGTAGAGAGGGAAAGAGAGAGATAGGTAGAAGATCCTGGTTATACAAAGGATATGAAGGGTTTATGACTTGTCGTGAGAGAGAAAGAAGGTTTTATTGGAAGAGGGGATAATGATGAGAGGAAAAAGAAACAGGTTCTGATTAGTCCTGAAAAAGACGATAGGTTTGTGGGAACGCGTTACCGTGCAGAGGGGACAAAAGGATTTGAAAGACAAGACATGACATGCAGACGTTGAAAAGTCGGATGATGTGGCATTTGAATTAATTTTGTAAAACACACATTTTTTTGTTTTGGGAGGGCATGCAGAATAAGCACATTACTACTAACCAGAGATGTAAGAACCTGATGCCAGACAATCTTTTGAACAAAGTTTTAGCAGCTCCCCTCTCGCAGTTCATAGCTGTACCTTTAGCTTCTATGATCGTCATGCGTGCTTACCTACAATGGTATTGATGTGAGTTAGGCTTGGTCTAGCTACCTTTACCTGACGATGTCTTACATAGCCAACAGATAGAGGATCAGGTTCTTCATTAGATTCTTGTGACCCCGTCTTCACCTTGATTTATCTGAAATATTCTCTTCTTGAGGCTTTGATGTAGATATCTGGAGTTTGGTCTACCATTTTGCAATTCTTTCAACCGATCAATACCTTCTTCATATTGACCCTCAAAAGAGGATCTCACCCTTCAATGTGTGTGCAATTTCTCTCCAGTTGTTGATGAGGTCATTTTGTTTTGCTTCCTTGTCTCCCAGAAGATGAGGCGTGAATCATGACAGGTGCACTTTGGTTTTCCAATTTGAGACAGAAGTTGATTGAACAGAGAGATATGGAGGTTAATTTGATTTCCCCACAATTTGTTTTCTACTGCTTGTGTAGTGCCATGAGCTGCATCTTTACTTCTTCCTTCAGCTTCAGTGGTAGTAAGTGACGTACCAGGTTCTTTGTGAGATGTGGAGGATGATGTTGCATTGTCCTTCGCCAGTCTCCTTCATCTTGCTCACTTTATCATCCTCCCTATTTGAAGCCTCAGATATTTCCCAGAGACAGGATTGGTTCATTATATTGATCCTCACCATTTTTTTCTTGGCAAGGGAGAGTGTCTTGTTGAATACCCCATGAGCAACTCCTGCCATTTAGTGCTTCCTTTCTTGGAGACCTTGTGGCCTTGTTTTGTGGGTTGTTCCCCAGAAGGATTCCTTCACTTGTCTTTTTCTATTGAGCTTCCCAAGCCGATCTTTCCTGTTGTCAGGAACAAGGCATTTTCTTTCAATTGGCAGATCCTGGTGAGTTTTGATTTAGGAAGGACCTGGTTCGACACTTGTTCTCAAAGTAGAGAGCAATATTCATTCATTTTGCCCAGAATTTCTTGGCGATTCCATAGGCTATGAGCACTGTCCATGCAGTATTTTCCAGTTTCGTTCTTTCTTTCAGATACGCCATTTTCCTGTGGAGTCCTTGTTGTTGAGAAATTGTGCGTGATCCCTTCTCCCCTCCTCCATCATTTTTGTGAACTCATGTCTAGGTGACACTTGAGTTTGGAAAACTGCAGACCAGGTCCGCCTGAGTTAGTTTATTCGGAGGTGAGAAGTTTGCATATACCAATCCTTCATGCCATGGTTGCGACTTCACTCATTTCATACTGCCAGCTTGTGGAGATTAATGACTAGCAGGAGTGACTGTTCTTGTTTCATTTGTCCACTAAGACTACTTGGCGAGTTATCAGATTGGTGACTGCACCTTTTTAGGCTATTCACATAGTGCTCGTTCCCACTCGAGTGCCAAAGTAACCTTTCTGCCTCTTTATTCACTGAGAATGTACCCTTTACTTTCTTCTCAAGGATACATTCCCTTCCTGCAGGGCTTTCAGTAAGAAGCAATTCATGATGTTTTCAACTGCATGCTTTAGGCATCCACTGTCCATAGTCCATCGCAGTCTGCTTCCTCTCACTACTCCCTGCACATGCACATCAAAGGTTAGATTTAGGAACCCAAACTAGTTTGGGTCCCTTGTTACTATAAAAAGGATGAATTAGGGATTTCCTAGTCCACGCAGGCAGCATCCGCATTTTGCGAGTGGTACCTAGTCCTTTGCTAGTAGTCACTCTATCAGTAAACGCTTTGTTCTTTTGAGCAGACTGAACCCTGGCCAGGCAATTTTCTTTAAAATGCTCATTGTTTCCATAGTGGGTACATAGCCAGTTATCAGGTACAGTGACTACTTACTGTGTGGGTTGTAGGGAGTTTTCTCCCTTTGGAACAAGAAGCCCTGCTTGTTCCCACTATTGTTGAGATATATGGAAGTGACAACGTCTGAGGACCAGGTCCACTTCAGGGATTTCTCAAGATCATTTCTTACTTTCTCCAACTTAGTTTGGAGTTCCTAATTTCTCTCGAGTTCACTACAGATACTGGTTTTTACAACATTTAACTCCTTTTCGAGCATGATGTGTGACTCATTGGCTACTTCCTTCCCGTTCCAAAGATTTACATTCCTATGTTCTCTATTGAGTCCCTTAATGGTTTCCTCTAGATCAGTGCATATCACTAGTAGGTCATCCTTTTCCTCTTCAGTAGATGCAACTTTTTCTTCTAAAGTGTGTTTCTCATTGCTAAGACCTTGTATTGTTTCTTTTAGATCAACAACTACTACCATCAGATCGTCTCTCTCATTTTACACACTAGGTATTCTTTCATTTAAGGCCTCTTTCTCTTGTTCAAGATTAGCTATGGTCTAATTTAAGTCCACTACATAGACCACTAGATCATCTCTAGATTGTTCGGCCTCTCCTAGTTCTATGGTCAGGATCTCCTTATCATTTACAAGACTATAATAAGCATCAATTAGGAAATTTGGTAAAGACCTTAGCTTCTTAGAAGAATATGATTTCATATTTCTCTGAACATCCCTGAAGTTTACCTCATCGTCTTCATCTTCTTCATCATAATCTAACTGAGCCATCAGCGTGAACAGTGAATCGTACTTCGTTGCTTCAGTTTCCACTACCATCATGGAACTATTTTCTGCATCTGATTCCCTTTTGGATTCACTTTAGAAGTCTCCCCAAGCAGCAAGAGCCTGCTTAACGATATTGTCTGCAACACTTTTTCAATTGAATCTTTTCTTTTGAACCAAGTTCCTTTTTCCTACTTTCTCAGGATTTTGCTTGTACTGCTCCTGTTTCGCAAGTGGACAGTCTTTGATGAAATGCCCTGACTTTTTACAACTGTGACAAAGACCATTGTTCCTTGCTTTACTTGAACTACCCCACTTTGGTATGCCACCATTTCTTCGAACCATTTTTTGAAATCTCTTAGTAAGATAGGCCATGTCACTATCTTCATCACTTGAATCATTGCTTTCAGCCTTAAGTACCAGGTTCTTTTCCTTCTTAGGCTCTCTTCTTTCACTGTCTTTCTTTCTTTTCATCTTGTATGTTTTCAGATTACCAATCAACTCATCCATGGTCAAATTTTGTAGATATTTAGCTTCAATGATAACATTTACCTTACTTTCCCAAGACCCAGGTAGAACACTGAGAATTTTCCTTACAAGCTTGTTTCTGGGAATGACATCTCCAAGTAAGTGAAGCTTATTTATGATGGAGGTGAATCTAGTGCGCATATCTTGTATGGACTTATCATCCTTCATCCTGAAGAGCTCATATTCAGTGGTGAGCATATCGATCTTGGATTGTTTGACTTGAGTGGTTCCTTCGTGTGCGGTTTGTAAAGCTTCCCATATTTCTTTGGTAGTATCACTAGCTGTTACTCTGTTGTACTCATCAGGTCATATGCCACACATCAAGATTTTCTTAGCATGATAGTTCTTTTCTACAGCTTTTTTGTCAATGTCGTTGTACTCTCTTCTCCATTTGGGCACCAATGGTCCTGTTTCTTCATGTTTCTTCATAGGAACATGTGGACCATCACAAATGATGTCCCACAGCTCTGAATCTTCTGCCATCATGAAATCATGTATCCGGGTGTTCCACCAGCCGTAGTATTGACCATTGAATCTGGGAGGTCTATAAGTTGATTTTCCTTCTTCAAAGTTTGGTGGAGCAGCCATTGAAGATCCTTCCTAGGTGTTAGCCTGATAGGAGGAACCTGCTCTTATACCAATTGTTATCTTATATGAGTCCACCAAACTATAGAGTACCTGGTCCTCTATGAGACTGATACGTAGAATGCAGTAACGACTGAACGTAAAGAAGGAAAGAGATTTTCTACGTGAAAAAATCCCACACAAGGGGATCAAAAAACCATGACCTACTCTTGTAGGCTTTTAACTCTACTAACTTGTAATCTACCTATTACAAGCCACTTTGCAAACACTCTATTGCAAAGGCTTCAAAACTAACTTGTGATGCAACCACCACAAGCCACTCTATAACTCTCCTAGTTACAAAGGATTTAACTTATGGATATCTCTAGTCACAACATAAACTCTGAAGTTTATAAATTTGGTTTGTTCCTAAGACAACGCTTCTACGAAAGCAAATTAGGAATTACAATAACGAACAAATAATAAGATTACAACTCAACTATGGATGTACATAAAACTTGTTGATACCCAATTTTTCCCTGTATATTTTTATATGCAAAATACTTTCAAAATAGCATATATATGAATGTATAAGTATGTCCAACTGTATTGCTGGACTGTATTGCTGCCTTACCTAACCGGCTGAAAGCCAAGGCTAAGCTGTGGGAAACTTGCTTATTTTTCTGCATTTGCATTTCTTACTTGTATGTCCTAATTAAGCTTCTGCACCAACAACAACATGCTTATTTACTGTTTCTTGCATTCTTGTTTACCCAATATTTGTATTTAACCCAATACCATTATTAAGCATGATGTAATTTCCCTTCTCCTATTTTGAATTAATGTATTATGACCTATTGAATCCTAAATCCCTATCCCAATGTGTTTAATACTTGTGGTTGGTTTGGGGCATGACAACATTGTACATTGCTGTGCATGTCCCATACTTGATTCCCCTAGGGATCATAACCTCCATGTCTCTCTCATATGTTGTGTGTTATGATTGGATTACAGGCATGTCAGCACTTCCCATTCTTGTGCATGCCCAAAGCTAAGCCATGCCTAAGTGTATAGGCTCCTTGCAATGGATTCTCAATCCCCTGACCCTTTGTTTGAAGTTATTAACTCTGTGAAATGCTAATGGCTGTCTCCCGATCATTCTTTCCCCTCTTCTTTATTCCCTCAATTCTTAAAACTCTGTTTCTGCACTTTCACTATCTTCTTAGACTTAAGTTCTGCCCCCCTTATGTGAGCCTTGCCTTCAGACCCATGAGCTCCCTCTAAACTTGGACACATAAAGGATGGCTTTCCACACAGTACTCATCTCTATTCTGGTTATCTAACTTGGGTGTGAGCACTGCCCGAGGTCCAATTGAGACCCTTAGGGAACTCTGACACACTCAAGTCTGAGAAAGGCTTTAGATCAATGGCATTTTGAGGTGGTTTATTCCATAACTCAAGGAGGAAGTCAAGAATCAGGCGTCCTCTGTTTGTAACTTTTCCTTGTACTTTTCTGGTGTAATTTATTATTTCTGGTCTGTAGTAATTTATAATAAACATTTGGGGCTGGCTAGTGAAAAGGGTTGGGTAACTATGTATGCTTAAGGGTAGAAAGCATGCTTATAGGACTGTTTTAAATTCTTTGTGTTCAATTCTGCATTTTTAGACACCTGTCTATAGGGTTTATCTCAATTTCTTCAAGACACCTAGATAACCTGCCTATATGACTTATTTAAATTCTGTATGCCACTTAGATATCATGTTTAGGTTCTAAATGGCTATAAATAAGTGTCATGTTCATAATTTTGAAATCAGTAACATATAGAAATCATGTCTATAGGGATTTTCAAATAAATCAGGTTCGTTCCATTTACATTCAATGTTAGATATCATATCCATAGGGTTTAAATCAACAATAGTAGTTACTATCGCCTGCAGAATCTGAAACTGGTCTATTTTTAAATCAGTCTATTCTGAATCAGTTTTAAATAATCTAATTCCCTTATTTAATGAGGTTTAGCAAGCATGCCTATAGGATTTCAAACAATTCGTTTTGAGTTATCACTGTTTTACCACATTCTGAATTGAGTAGATATCATGCCTATATGACCCCATCTAAACACTTAGGCAAGCCTTAGAGTAATAACCGTAAAACTAAATCCGCTTTTGTTAATTGCTACAACCAGCAGGCAGGCCTAATTCGGACTTCTTATCTGAGTTATGTAATAAATAGATCTGCTTCAATAATCAAACTACCCTCGTCTTTAGTATTTTAATCAGACCTAAAAAGTATGCGCAAGTCATGCTAGTTATGTGCTTTTTGTTTAAGGAGGTGTATATGGGCCTTTATCTGTTTATATGCTTTCCCCAACATGCAGTATGTGTTTTGTATGTCGCCTTAGATTTTTATCCTTTGAAACCAATCAGCCTAATATCCCTCCCTTTTAGGAATAGTAGTCCTAAGCTCCTCCGGGACTGATAGGAATGGGACGGGTAATAGCATGCAATAGTAATCGACACCAACCCGCGCTTTAATACCTTAACAGGGTGGGAAGGGTAGATATGGATATGATGACCGGTGCGCTAATACCACGTGTATCCCCTTTTTTGAGGAGTGTCATACCGGATATCGCATTGATGTGATCCATATTAAATACAAACCTAGGACCCCCTTTCCATTTATTTGCAAACTCCTTTTAAAACTCTTCTTTTAATTGTTCTTTCTTTATATGTTTAAATTTAAATTCCCTAATATTTGAGCCCATATTTGTGTATTTGCTAAATTCACAATAAACTGTCTGGCCGAGAACCACACTAGTGGATCCTGAGGGGTACCTAACACCTTCCCCTTAGGATAAATTCAAGCCCTTACCCTATCTCTAGTTATCAAACGAAACTTAGAATTGAACCATATTGGTGTCCTAATGCACCTTAAATCATTAGGTGGCGACTCTTCAATCCAAAATCCAGTTCCTAAAAGGAACGAGTTGTCCTATACCCAAATGTCATAAACCCAATTTCGCAAGAAAAAGGGGGCGCGACAGCATGTCGACTCTGCTGGGGATTTTAGGCTTTTACCATTTCAGACTGTTATTGTGAATTTATACCTCTTTATGTGGCCATTACTTGTTAATTTCTTTAAGCATTCAATTCCCTTTTCAATTACAAAACTGACTTGTCTTTTTGTTTTTTTCCTTTACTATTGCTTTAAATTATGAAACTGCTGTTTTTACTACTTCCTTAACGTGCCAATACGTGACAACATGCTTTTAATTATTGCATAATCATGCTCAACATCATATTCCACTCGTGTCAAATCTAACCGGGTCAGTTATGTTGTCCGCATAATGATCCTTTAAGACAGCCTTGTCCAGAGTCCACTGGGTTTCCCTAAACCCAAACAGACATCACTACGTTCTGTGCATTATTTTGGAGAACTAATTGCTTTATGCCAATTGTTGATATTAAATAGTCGAGTCTGGTGGGGGTAAGAGCCTAACCTTATTTGTCTTGCAGAAATATGAGGCATGAAGTCCCTAGATTCAGCATAGTCACCAACATCCACCTAAAACTGCTAAGCTGGTGGGAGGATCTTCACTCTAGTGATCAAACTCTTGTCCGGAAATATCTGGGCAATCTACTTTCTCTCTTGGAGATCCAACCCAACAACAAGATCATAGAAGCTTCTACTTTGTTCTGGGATTGTGAGAGGGCCGTATTCCACTTCGGGGACATTGAAATGACACCCTTGTTAGAAGAGGTAGGAGGATTGGCCGGTGTAGCATGGGAAACTCCGGGTTTGTTAATGCCTGAGAACCACAAGGGCATGGGTTTCCTTAAAATGATGGGATTGAAGAAGAATCTAGAACTGACATGTTTGAAAGAATCCTACATCCCTTTTGTTTATTTGTATGAGAGGTATGGTCACAACAAACCCTGCCGTACCTATCCTGATGAGTTTGCCATCACATCACTAGGGCATATTCACCGAAAGGTCTTTGTATTCATGTTTTGTTTCCTGGGGTTGATCGTGTTTCCAATGAAGAAAGCAAGAATCCACACCAGGTTGGCTATGGTAACTAGGACATTAATGGAGGGAATTGGTGGACAACCATTTAGCATCGTACCCATGATCATTACGGAGATATACCGAGCCTTGGAGAAGTGTCAACAAGGAGCCAAACATTTCGAAGGATGCAATTTGCTACTTCAGCTTTGGCTCATGGAGCATCTCCAAAGGGGTAAATACCGACATGAGATTCAGCGAAGGGACTGAGATGATCATATCATTTTCCATCATCCGAGGCGAATGAATTACATGCCCAATATATTCGCTCAGCCGGAAGATTCCAAATGATGGGTAGAGCTATTTGATAATATAACCGAGGGCCAGGTACAATGGATATTCGAGTGGTTCCTTACCGAGGAATTCATCGCCCGATCCATAAATGCACCTTTTTTGATATTGATCGGTCTGAGAGGAACATACCCTTATGTCCCTCTCAGAGTTATGAGGCAAGCTGGTAGGAAGCAGGTTGTACCCAGGGTCAACAAGATGAGTCACTTCTGGGCCGACTTCCAGGATGATGATAGCCCTTACAAGTGCCAAGCTCCGCATATGTGGCACTACAAGATCGTCATGGGGAGAGATACCATCGAGCAAGACAGATACCACACTGGTTGCACTCCCTACTATTCAAGCTGCTTGGAGGATAATCATAATAGTCTAGGTCAGCTTGGGTTTGTTCAAGGTCACAGAATCATAGATGAGAAGGCCAAGGCACATGTCAAATACAACCAGTTGCGCAAAAGGATCCGTGAATGCGAGAGTGAACACTGCGAGATACAAGAGGCCAACCAAAAGCTGATTGAGGAATGGAAAGACATGGCTGTCAGCGCCAACAAGCGACTAGGATACTTGGAGCGAGGCATAGTGGAACTGGAAAGAAAATTTCTCAAGAGGGTTGAAGACTGCCAAAATGCTGAAGGAAACGAAGGCGGACATCTAGCCATAGCCTACCTATTGCTGGGACTTCGCGAGTTGGGAAAGCTGTTCGACGCCGAATCTGGGGAAGGTCCTTCTGGGACCAAATAGATAGGAGTTTTCTTTTTCGCCTTATAAAAATGTAATAAGACCAATGTCCATTAGTGACATTTATTTCCTGTTTGTTTAGTGTCGATTTGAGATTTGTCTTATTTTCTATCAATAAAATGAGGCATTTAGCATTTAAAGTTCTCCAAATTAATGTGTCTCTAGGCCTACCTCGGGTACAAAGAGGTTCCCAAATTAGGACACGTTTTACATTCTGCACTATGTGTTTAAATATCGCAACTCTTTTTATAATCCTCACTAACTTGGTTACCTTTTGTTTTACTTTATGCTTATTATTTCCCCTCCCCAAAGGTTAGCTCGTGCACTCTGGCAACATCATCTTATTCCATGAGATCCAGGGGCCCTCCACCCACTCATCCTCTTAGTCCTATCAAAAACAAGAACAAAGGGAAAATGGAAGATTTGAATAATGCCAGAAAGGAGAACTCAACTGAACGGGTAGAGGTCACTCATGGTCATGGTACTCAGGTTTACAAGGAAAATGCATCCCAACTCGAACAAAATTTGCTGAAATTCCATGAAGAACTTGATCAGGTTTGGAATCTGGCAAATCTGTCATTTTCCCTCACCACTCCAGATATCAATTTCCCAAATGCTCAGAACCCTACACCTCCACAGAATATCCCAAACAACAAAACCATCCCGCTCCTCACCATCACCGCAACACCTGCCATACCTTAAACAACACCCCGCTACTCATCCCAGAACTCCAAAACTCCATAAATGACCACTTCCACACCCACCATAATACCCCTATCTACATGGAAACCATGCCACAGTCCACCTGACCCATCTCAAGCACTCCCGAGTCTGATGACAAGGATTTGCTCATCAGGAATTTGGCTGAAGAACTTAAGAAATTGACTAGCCGAATTCAAGGCGTTGAAGGAAGTAAGGGAATTGAAGGGCTGAACTATGAGGATCTTTGCATACAGCTTGATATCGAACTACCCGAGGGGTACAAACCTCCTAAGTTCGAGATATTTGATGGTATAGGGGATCCAAGGGTCTATTTGAGAATGTACTGTGACAAGCTTGTTGGAGTAGGGAAAGATGAGAGAATCCGCATGAAGCTTTTCATGAGGAGCTTGAAAGGAGATGCTTTGTCTTGGTTCATTAGCCAAGATCCGAAGAAGTGGTCAAACTGGGTAGGCATGGCGTCCAACTTTATGGACATGTTCAGGTTCAATACAGAGAATGCACCGGATGTGTTCTATATTTAGAATCTAAAGAAGAAGCCCACAGAAAAATTCCGCGAGTATACTACTCACTGGAGGTCCGAAGCAGCTAAGGTCAGACCAGCCTTAGAGGAGGAACAAATGAACAAATTCTTCGTCCAGGCTCAAAACCTGCAGTATTATGAATGACTAATGATGATCGAGAGCCACAAATTTTCTAACATTATCAAGCTGGGAGAAAGGATCGAAGATGACATCAAAAACGGTATGGTTACAAACTTCGAGGCCTTGCAAGCTACAAATAAGGCCCTACAGTCCGGTGGTATGTCCAAGAAAGGGACGTAGGAGCCGTGATGGTTGCATAAAGAACCAAATCGCCCATCAAATACCAAACCTACCCAATGCCTCCACTCAATTATCAACCTGCGCCGAACTACCAAGCACCCTCACCCTCTTACCAAACTCCACCACCCACTTATCAATCACCTCCACCTCCCACATATCAGCCTACTTCACCCAAATATTCCCAAACCGCACATGTTTACCAAGCCTACAATGCTCAAACATCCCACTATCAATCCCCTCAGACACACCAAAACGTCTCTAGACCCCAACCAAATTTTGATTGCAGACCTCCAAAACAATATATAGCCATTACTGAACCTATCGACCAGTTGTATGAAAAATGCAAAGCTGCTGGTTATGTCACCCCTATCCTTGCTGCAACCCTTGAGAACCCTTCTTAGTGGGTTAACCCGAACAAATCAAGTGCATACCATTTTGGCATGAAGGGACACACCATCGACGAATGTTGTTGTCTGAAAGACAAGATCCAGAATCTAATTGATAACAAGATTATTGTGGAAAATGAACCCGCTCCAAATGTCCGCAATAACCCTCTGCCAGACCATAAGGGTGGAGGTATCCACATGATCGAAATAGAAGAAGACTGGGATCCCGAGGGATCAATCGGGTTGATCGCAGAAGGTGATGACCCAAAAAACCAATAGTTACTCTTAATCCGATCATATTCCAGATTCAGCCCTCAGGGGATGCTGAGGTTAATATGTCTGTGCCACTTGAGTTCGAAGCAACGCCATCTGCAAAGACACCAGTTCTAATTGAGATCAAATTTGTGTCTCTAGCAAATGCGCCCACATCATTTGAAGTGGCAGTTTTACCACCCAAGGCACATGCTCAGTTCGGAGTAAAGATATCCACGCCTATCCCAATGTCAATGTCAACCATGATGCCATTCCATACGAATGCTATACCATGGGACTATACAACCGAGGCAATGAGGAAAGGCAAGGTTAGGTTCGAGGAAACTATTGCGGCATAGGGTATGACAAGAACTTGGTAGAGTTTATACCCCGGAACATCTAGCTGAGTCAAGCAAGTAGGCCTCCAATCGGCCACTCGTCATTGAGATAGGGTCAGATGATCTTTGGAAAAAGATACAGGCCAAAGAATACTCAGTCATCGACTAGTTGAACAAAACACCAGTGCAAATCTCCATACTTGCTTTGCTACAAAATTCTGAGGCACACAAGAATGCTTTGTTAAGTGTGCTGAGTGAAGAATACGTGCCAAGCAACATCACCGGCGGGGTAGTGGCTAACATGGTAGGACAGGTATTGGAAAGTCATAAGATCACTATTTATGAGGATGAGCTGCCACCTGAAGGGTTGGGACACAACAAGGCACTACACATCATCGTGCAATGCGAGGACTATTTTATCACCAGAGTCCTGATCGATGGAGGTTCCAGTCTAAACATATGTCCACTGGTAACACTCAAGAAGTTGGGTAAAGGATTGCACTAGATAAAGGACGGAGCCATCAACGTGAAAGCCTTCGACGGTTCCCAAAGGTCCACCATTGGGGAGATTAGCCTGTGTTTGCAAATGGGGCTAACTTGGTTCGATGTTGATTTCCAAGTGATGGACGTGCCGACATCTTACAATCTGCTGTTGGGAAGGCCATGGATTTATGCCGCTAGGGCCGTAGTATCTACACTGTATCAGGCAGTAAATTTTGAATTAAATCACTTGGAGGTAATCATTCACGGCGATGGTAGCAACCCTATATACAGTCTCCATCCCATTCCGTCAATTGAAGGAAGGAGAAAGCTAAGTGGAGAGACTTACCTTCATATTGAATGGGTAAATGTTGTGAACAAAGACAAATGGTAGGATAACAAGATCCAGAGTATACTGAATTGGAGTGGGTATGAATCTGGCAAGGGACTCGACAAGAACCTTCAAGGAATTACTAAGCCCATAAAACTCAAGAAACATGGCACCACTTTCGGTCTGGGATATGAGTACACCTGGGAGGAACATACCCTTACGTCCCTCTCAGGGTTATGAGGCAAGCTGGTAGGAAGAAGGTTGTACCCAGGGTCGACAAGATGAGTCATTTCCGGGCCGACTTCCAGGATGATGATAGCCCTTACAAGTGCCAAGCTCCGCATATGTGGCACTGCAAGATCGTCATGGGGAGAGATACCATCGAGCTAGACAGATACCACGCTGGTTGCACTCCCTACTATTCGGGTTGGTTGGAGGATAATCATAATGGTCTGGGCCAGCTTGGGTTTGTTCGAGGTCACAGAATCATAGATGAGAAGGTCGAGGCACAGGTCACATATAACTAGTTGCGCAAAAGGATCCGTGAATGCGAGAGTGCACACCGCGAGATACAAGAGGCCAACAAAAGCTGATTGAGGAATGGAAAGACATGGCTGTCAGCGCCAACAAGCGACTAGGATACTTGGAGCGAGGCATAGTGGAACTGGAAAGAAAATTTCTCAAGAGGGTTGAAGACTGCCAAAATGCTGAAGGAAACGAAGGCGGACATCTAGCCATAGCCTACCTATTGTTGGGACTTCGTGAGTTGGGAAAGCTGTTCAACGCCGAATCTGGGGAAGGTCCTTCTGGGACCAAATAGATAGGAGTTTTCTTTTTTCGCCTTATAAAAATGTAATAAGACCAATAGCCATTAGTGACATTTATTTCCTGTTTGTTTAGTGTCGATTTGGGATTCGTCTTATTTTCTATCAATAAAATGAGGCATATAGCATTTTATGTTCTCCAAATTAATGTGTCGCTAGGCCTACCTCCGGCACAAAGAGGTTCCCAAATTAGGGCACGTTTTACATTCTGCACTATGTGTTTAAATATCGCAACGCTTTTTATAATCCTCACTTTTGTGCTTATTATTTCCCCTCCCCAAAGGTTAGCTCGTGTACTCTGGCAACATCATCTTATTCCATGAGATCCAGGGGCCCTCCACCCACTCCTCCTCTTAGTCCTATCAAAAACAATAACAAAGGGAAGATGGAAGATTTGAATAATGCCAGAAATGAGAACTCAACTGAAAGGGTAGAGGTCACTCATGGTCATGGTACTCAGGTTTCCAAGGAAAATGCATCCCAACTCAAACAAAATTTGCTGAAATTCCAAGAAGAACTTGATCAGGTTCGGAATCTGGCAAATCTGTCATTTTCCCTCACCACTCCAGATATCAATTTCCCAAATGCTCAGAACCCTACACCTCCACAGAATATCCCAAAGAAACAAAATCATCCTGCTCCTCACCACCACTACAACACCTGCCATACCTCAAACAACACCCCCATGCTTATCCCAGAACTCCAAAACTCCAAAAATGACCACTTCCACACCCACCATAATACCCTCATCTACATGGAGACCATGCCACAGTCCACCCGACCCATCTCAAGCACACCCCTAGTCTGATGCCACAGATTTTCTCATTAGGAATTTGGCTGAAGAACTTAAGAAATTGACTAGCCGAATTCAAGGCATTGAAGGAAATAAGGGAATTGAAGGGCTGAACTACGAGGATCTTTGCATACAACCTGATGTCGAACTGCACGAGGGGTACAAACCTCCTAATTTTGAGATGTTTGATGGTTTAGGGGATCCTAGGGTCCATTTGAGAACGTACTATGACAAGCTGGTTGGAGTAGGGAAAGACGAGAGAATCCACATGAAGCTTTTCATAAGGAGCTTGAAAAGAGATGCTTTGTCTAGGTTTATTATCCAAGATCCGAAGAAGTGGTCAAACTGGGTAGGCATGGTGTCTGACTTTATGGATAGGTTCAGGGTCAATACATAGAATGCACTAGATGTGTTCTACATTCAGAATCTAAAGAAGAAGCCCACAGAAAAATTCCGCAAGTATGCTACTCGCTAGAGGTCCGAAGCTGCTAAGGTCAGACCAGCCTTAGAGGAGGAACAAATGAACAAATTCTTCGTCCAGGCTCAAGACCTGCAATATTATGAACGACTAATGATGATCGAGAGCCACAAATTTTCTGACATTATCAAGCTAGTAGAAAGGATTGAAGAAGGTATCAAAAGCGGTATGGTTACAACTATCCTTACTGCAACCCCTGAGAACCCTTTTCAGTGGGTTAACCCGAACAAATCCTATGCATACCATTCCAGAATGAAGGGACGCGCCATCGACGAATGTCATTCTCTGAAAGACAAGATCTAGACTCTAATTGATAACAAAATTATTATGCCAAAAGAACCCTCTCCGAATGTCCGCAATAACCCTCTACCAGACCATAAGGGTGGAGATCTCGAGGGATCAATCGGTTTGATCGTAGAAGGTGATGACCCAAAAAAGCCAATAGTTACTCTTAATTCAGTCATATTCCAAATTCAGCCCTCTGGGACGCTGAGGTAAATATGTCTGTGCCACCTGAGTTCAAAGCAATGTCATCTGCAAAGACACCATCTACTGTTATCTGTGAGCCAATCTTTAAGATGTTGAAGAAGGACACCGCTACCAAATGGACTGATGACTACGAAAATGCTTTCGATAAAATCAAGGAATACCTGTCAACACCATTAGTCTTGATCCTGCCTGAGCCAGGTAGACCCTATTACTCTACTTTGCAGTATTGGATTGAGCTTTCGGTTGCGTTCTGGGTCAGCATGATGAAACAGGGAGGAAAAAGCAGGCCATTTATTACCTCAGTAAGTAGTTCACCCCGTACGAGGCCCGATATTCTCTGTTAGAATGCACCTATTGTGCTTTGACTTGGGTACCTCAGAAGCTAAGGCATTACTTCTGTGCCTATACTACATATTTCATATCAAGGATGGATCCTTTGAAGTACATCTTTCAGAAGCTCATGCCCACTGGCAAGCTAGCCAAGTGGCAAATCCTGTTGAGTGAATTTGACATTGTCTACATAACTCAGAAGGTAATCAAGGGACAGGCACTAGCAGATCACCTTACTGAAAATCCCGTGGATGGAGGATACGAACCCCTGAAAACATATTTTCCTGACGAAGAGGTATCATTCATAGGGGAAGACATTGCAGAATCCTATGATGGTTGGAGAATGTTTTTTGATGGAGCAGCAAACTTCAAGGGAGTTGGCATAGGAGCAGTCCTAGTATCAAAAACCGGTCAGCATTATCCGGTGTCTGCCAAATTCAAGTTCTCGTGCACCAACAAGATGGCTGAATATGAAGCTTGCATCCTAGGGCTTAAAATGGCGATTTTCATGAACATTCAAGAGGTTCTAGTGATGGGAGATTCAGAATTGCTTATACATCATGTACGAGAAGAATGGGAAACCAAGAACTCCAAGATACTCTCGTATCTGCATTGTGTACAAGAATTGAAGAAAAGGTTCATGAAGACGGAGTTCCAACATGTTCCTAGAGTCCAGAACGAATTCGCTGATGCATTGGCTACCCTATCATCTATGATACAACATCCAGATAAGAACTTCATTGATCCCATTCCAGTAAAGATCCATGATCAGCTAGCCTACTGTGCCCACGTCGAAGAAGAAGTGGATGGAAAACCTTGGTTTCATGATATCAAAGAATATTGGCAAAAGGCGAATACCCAGAACTTGGAAATCCTACTCAGAAACGCACACTTCGGAGGTTGTCCAACAACTTCTTTCACAGCGGAGGAATCCTATATAGGAGGACTCCTGATTTGGGATTGTTAAGGTATGTCGACGCGAAGGAAGCATCCAGGCTACTAGAGGAAATTCACACTGGGACCTACGGTCCCCATATGAACGGTTTTGTCTTAGCAAAGAAGATACTTCGAGCTAGTTACTTTTGTATGACTATGGAAATGGACTGCATCCAGTATGTCCGGAAATGCCACCGCTACCAGATACATGCAGACATGATAAAGGTACCTCCAAATGAGCTTAATGCAACAAGCTCACCATGGTCGTTCGCTGCTTGGGGAATGGATGTCATTGAACCAATCGAGCCTGCCGCTTCCAAAGGGCACAAATTTATCCTAGTAGCAATCGACTATTTCACCAAATGGGTCGAAGAAGCATCTTACAGAGCAGTAACTAAGAAAATCATGGCAGACTTTATCTGCGACCGCATTGTTTGTCGATTCGGGATTTCAGAGTCGATCATTACTGATAATGGCTCCAACCTCAACAGTGACTTGATGAAAGCTATGTGTGAAACTTTCAAGATCAGACACAAGAATTCTACAGCCTACAGACCTCAAATGAATGGGGCTGTAGAAGCTGCCAACAAGAATATCAAGAAGATATTGAGGAAAATGATGGAGAAGCATAAATAGTGGCACGAGAAGTTATCATTTGCTTTAGTGGGATATCGCACCACAGTCCGCACACCAACCGGGGCAACCCCCTATATGTTGGTTTATGGTATAGAAGCCTTCATTCCCGTCGAAGTAGAAATTCCCCCCCTAAGGATCATATAGGAAGCTGAGCTCGACGATGTAGAGTGGGTAAAAAGCCATTATGAGAAACTAGCCCTTATAGATGGAAAAAGAATGAATGCACTTTGCCATGGTCAAATTTATTAGAACATAATGTCCAGAGCCTTCAACAAAAGAGTCAAGTCGAGACAGTTCACACCGGGGCAGCTGGTATTAAAGAGAATTTTCCCGCATCAAGATGAAGCCAAAGGGAAGTTCTCTCCCAACTAGCAGGGTCCATACATGGTTCACCGGGTACTGATAGGAGGATACCTCATACTTGCAAAAATGGATGGAGAAGTTTGGATGAAGCCGATCAATTCAGATGCAGTTAAGCGTTACTATGTATAATCTTTATGCTTCCCTTATATGATGTAAATTGAACTACGCCTGACCTGATTTCCATTTAAGAGGGGATACGTAGGCAGCCCTATGGGTTCAGTCACAATTCAATAAAATTTTCATTTCCCCCGCAATTGGAAACTGGGGCAGAATTTTGAGGAGGACCCTGAAAATTCCAAAGTGATTTCAGCCAGTCGTCGCAAGCAGTGGTCAGAAGCATCAAGCCATTAACTGGTGCAGAATTTTGAGGAGGACCCTCAAAATTTCATAGCAAGAGAGGTCGCAATGTCTTGAACCATGTCACGGTCATCGGTTCATCTAAAAATTACATACTTATGTCATATTTTTACGAAATCATGCATGTTTCAACTCAATTATGGATGTACATAAAACTTGTTGATACCCAATTGTTTCCTATATATTTTTAAATGAAAAATACTTTCAAAATAGCATATATATGCATGTATACGTATGTCCAAATGTTTTATCTTTTTTTTTCTTAATTTTTTAAAGATTTTAAACCAATTTATCCCCCTATTTTTGCTCATAAAAACCAAATAATAATTTCCAAAATTATCATTTTTGGTGGTTCATTTATTGGATTTTCATATTTATATTAAAATATAGCTATGAAATTTTTTGCATATTTTTGCAAATTTATTTAGTATATTTAAAGCTAAATTGCATATAATTGCAATATTAGCCTCTTTTAGATTTAATTGCGATTATATCTATAAAAATTAAGACAAGTATTTTTAATTTGATAATTATGTACCATAAGTCATTTTATCACCTTTAATTTATTTATAGAAATTATTTTATCATTTTTTATAAATCAAATAGGAAATATTGGCTATTTAAATGTCAGCCCCATTTGATTTCAATTATAGCCTGATTTTGAACCCCAATTTGAAGCCCAGTTACCCCGACCCAATTCCCATTCAAACGACCCACAACCCATTTAAATGACCCACCCAGACTCCCATTTAATCCCAGCCGTTGATCGTTTAGATTAACGGCTCCCATTAATCCTTTTCTAATTAAACCCAAAGACCCCCCAAAACCTTTTCATTCTTCATAATCCGCCGCCTCTGAGACCCCACCTCTCCCAAATCCTCTCTACAACCATATCAAACCCTAGCCGTCGTCACCCTAATCTGCCTTAATCCATGGCTTTCCAAGGTCATCTAAGACCTGTAACAGCCTTACATGGCCTCTAGTGTTCGTTTCTGTGGTCTCATGACCAGATCCTGAAGGGTTTTTGTCCAGTCTTTGCTCGATGACTGTTCTCCGGTCGTCTCTGACCTTTCTCCATCCAGCCATAGCTATTCGAGTCAGACTTTTGACTCTCCTTCTTAGATCGATGGTTTTCAAGGACTTTCTCATCACCTGGGGTTCTTCTGAAACCCTAACCTCTAAGGTTCTTTTGATTTTTTTTAGATCTGCTTCAGATCTACGTTTGCTTTGGACTTCTAAGCGTTTTTCTCGAAGTTTTTTTTAAAAAAACTCTGCTTTCAAAACCCCTTATCTTTTCCGATTAGGGTTCTTGTTAAGTTATTTCAAAAACTTTTCTCTGATTTTTGACATATTTTTGCTCATATCGTTCTTCTACCTGAGTTTGCATGTTAAAAGACCTAATATTTTTGACTGTTTATTAGACGAATGCTTGTTTGCTTGAGTTTTGTTCGATTTATTTGTTTATCCTCTTTTAAAACTCTACTATTGTTGAAAACCCTATGGCTTTGGGTCTGAGACTGTTAGTTTAAGTACATGACTCGATTTGAAGTTCTCTATTTCAAAATCTCTTATTCCTTTGTGTGATTTTTCTGACTCTGGTTTTCTATCATCTCCAAAATTCGATTATTCTCGAATCCCTAATTTCTAAAAGGGGTTTAACCTCACATGCTACTGTGAGATCTTTGCTTGCTTTTGATATTCTATGTTTTCCTTACTACTGATTCAATATGACTTGACCTACTGAACTATCATGCTTCGAGTGTTGCTATCTACTGAATTTTGTGCTTCTATTGCATGCTATTTCCTTTTGCCAACAGGCCTGGCCTCGCATGTGTAGTGTTTGTGCACCCTATTTATATGCTGAATTCCCTTCTTTGATTGATCTTCAAACTTGTGAATGATTTCAAACTTTTCCTTTGTGAAATTCTGATTTCACTCGCATGTTAAGGTTAATTGATTTCTTTTCCTATTTTATCTTACTGAATCCTTTCCAAAATTAGAGTATTTTTGTACTTAGACTCGATTGCTTACTTAATGTTTTACTACTTCTTTTATGGCAACTGTCAACTTGCTTACAATTCAATTTCTTTCCTTATTTTGAACTTGTCACTGCCCGTTAAGCAAGTGATCCCTTAATGAAAGGCAATCACTTGTATAATTGATTCTGAATCATGATTGTTTCCATGTTTGTACTTTATTACCTCTCTCTTACTCGTTTTCAAAAAACAATAAATACCCTGTACTTCTTTTCTTTCAAAAACACATGAACACAAGGCAAAAACACTTGAGTTCAAACACACACTCCACTAATGTGACGACCCGTCCAGTCGTCTCATGAGTTACCGCTTTGTTTCCTCCATTTCTGCTTCTTTATGCTTCGTTATCTGTGTTTTGTGGTATCGGGTTAGTCGGATTGAGTCCTGAAGGAGTTTGGTGAAGTTTGAGACATTTAATCTCTTTTAAGAAGGTTTAAGTCGGAAAGGTCAACTGGATGTTGACTTATGTGTTAGAGGGCTCGAATGTGAGTTCTGTTGATTTGGTTAGCTTCGGGAAGTGATTTATGACTTAGGAGTGTGATCGGAATAGGTTTTGGAGGTCCAAAGTAGAATTAGGCTTGAATTGGCGAAGTTGATATTTTGGCGATTTCCGGTTGATAGGTGAGTTTTTGATATAAGGGTCGAAATAGAATTTCGAGAGTGGCAGTAGCTTCGTTGTGTCATTTGGGATGTGCGTGCAAAATTTCAGGTCATTCGGACGTGGTTTGGTTGGGTTTTTGATTGAAAGCGCATTTCGGAAAATTTTAGAAAACTTAGGCTTGAATCCGATGTATTTTGGGTGATTTGATGTTGTTTGAGGTATTTTGATAATTGAAACAAGTTTGAATGATGTTTTAGGATGTGTTGGTGCTTTTGGTTGAGGTGTCGGGGGCCTCGGGTGAGTTTCGGATGGCCATTCGGGTCATTTTTGGAGTTTGGAAGTTGCAGAAAATCTGATCAGGTGTTGCAGAAGAATTGCCCTTCGCGATCACGTGGGGTATATCGCGATTGCGTAGAGGGATTTGAGAGAGGCCAGAATTAAGACTTCGCATTCACGAGATGGGCTTCCCGTTCGCGGAAGGATGGGGTTCAGCGCATCGCGTTCGCGAGAGGGCACTCGCGATCGCGTAGAGTAAATTGGGTCTGAGGGGCCTAGGGCCTTTTGTTCATCGTGTTCGCATAAGGCATTTAACGTTCACGAAGGTGTAGGAGGATAAATCATCGCATTCGTGATGGGGGTATCGCGTTCGCGTAGAGAAAGTCTAGTCAATGCAAATTTGTGCATCGCGATCGTGAGGTGTTGACCGCGATCGCAAAGAAATGGGAGTCAGACCTAGACAAAATGTTTTAAGTCATTTCATCCACGATTTTGGGGCACATTTCCTCCATAGTTGATCATTTTGAGAGCTTTTTGAAGGAGATTAAAGAGGGATTCAAGGAGAAACGTTTGGAGGTAAGAATTTTGGATCTAAAACTCGATTCTATTGTGAAATCTACCTAGAAAATCATGGAACTTAAGGTAAAAATGGAAGAACTAGGGCTTGGAATTTTGAACTTTGAATTGGGATTTGAAGGACCATTTGGGGTCGGATTTGAGAAATTTTGATATGTATGAACTCGTGGGGAGATAAGGAATCTAATGATGTGAAAATTTCTAAGTTTTGAGAAGTGGGCCTGGGGCTCAGGTTTTTCTAATTTCGGAATTTTTGGTATTTTTCAATTGTTTTTGCTTGGGCTTTGTTCCCTTAGCATATTGTGACATATTCGTTCTGATTTTGGATAGATTCAACACGATTGGAGGCCGATTCGAGGGGCAAAGGCATCGCAGAGTAGTATTTTTCACCAGTTTGAGGTAAGTAACCATTGTAAATCTGGAACTGAGGGTACAAAACCCCGGTATTTGACTTGATTTGATGAAAACGGTGACTCACATGCTAGGTGATGAGCGTGTGGGCGTGCACCGGTAGGGATTGTGACTTGGTCCGTCCCGTAGCGAATATTAAGCCGCGTAATTGATTTGGAAACCTATATTATTCTATGTTTCAATCATTTATACTGTATTATAGGTTGTATGCCAGGTTTGGGGCCTTGTGCCTATCTGTAGAAATCCTTAGGGGCATTTTGACTACTTTCCTCACTTCACTTGCTAGAAGCATATACTCAGTCATGTTTTACTTGTTAAATGTTTAAAATTGGCTTTATAACTCTACTTCTAATTGTGAGAACTGTTGGGCTGAGTTCCTTATTTTCTATTATTGTGCCCGAGAGGCTGTGAGGTAATGACTGAGATAGAGGTTGAGAACCTAAATGTGAGGATAATTATATATTTAGATGTGAGTTATGGATCGGGCTGACGCCACAACGATATTTATATGGATCGGGTTGCAGCCCGCAGCGATATATACATTAGATCGGGCTGCACGCCGCAACGATATGTTGTTTGAGCTGTAGGAACCCCTCCAGAGTCTGCACACCCCTAGTGAGCGTAGTCGACTATAAATATATGGATCGGGCTGCACGCCGCAGTGGTTACCATGTTTTCTATTGTTATGAGATTGAAAGAGCCGAGTGCTGAGAGTGAGTACTGTGTGATGAAAGTTGAGTCACGAGTGACTGAGAGGCTGCCCGAGGGGCTATATTCTAAGTGATTTCTTACCCGAATGGCCTTATTATGCTGTTTTTCATTGTTTCACTTTTCTTTTAAAATAAGCCTATATTGGTTATGTTGCTAAATAACTGATTTCAAAGCTTTAAACTGAAAATGATGAACTTATGTCAGAACTGATTTCAAAGTTATATGTTTTGAACTGCTCGTCACTACTTTCAGTCCATTATTTACTTTTGTTCCTTACTGAGTTGGCGTACTCACATTACTCCCTGCACCTTGTATATAGATCCAGGTTCCTGAGGGGCGGAGGGAGAGCTTCATTTGTTATCCAGTATTTGCCGGGAGTTTTGAGGTAGCTGCATTGCAGCCGCAGCCCTGATTTCTCCCTTCTATCATATTATTTTTCCGCATTTCTAGACTATCTATGTAGTAGGATGTTCAGACTTGTATTAGAGGCTCTAGACTCATGACACCAGATTGTTGGGGCTGTGTAGTATTTGTTATTTCGATTTTCCGCACATTTTGTCATTATAGCACTTATAGAGAACTCCACATTTAAAACTTATGTTAGAAAAATGGCTTAATGTTGTTGATAAACGAGTTGTGATTATGGGTTGTCGGCTTGGCTATTACTGTGATAGGAGCCATCACGATCGTTATTTGGGCTCATGACAAGTTGGTATTAGAGCCTAGGTTACATAGGTCTCGTGAGTTATAAGCCAGTTTAGTAGAGTCTTGTGGATCGGTACAGAGCGTCTGTATTTATCCTCGAGAGGCTGCAGAACCTTTATAAAAATTTCACATTCTTGAAACTCTTGTCGTGCGAACTTGTTGATCTGAGTACTAAACTTCTGTTGTTCTATTCTCACATAGATGGTGAGGACACGAGCTACTAGACGAGGTGGACAACCACCAGTGCCACCAGCTGGGGCTACCAGAGGTCAAGGTCGCGGTCGAGGCCATGGCAGGGGCAGAGCAGCACCAGCAGATCCACCAGCTGCCCCAGTTCCCGATCAGGTCCCAGTTGTGGACTCCGAAGCAGCACCAGTGTAGGCACCAACTGTGCCTATCGTGATTCCAGGCCTTCAGGAGGCTTTAGCTCGGATCGTATCAGTGTGTACCAGTTTGGCATAGGCGGTTTCAGCTACTACGGCCGCAGTTACTTCCCAGGCCAGGGGAGGCACCCAGACTCCCATTGCTTGCACTCCTGAGCAGGTAGTGCAGGGATTACAGATACCGGGTGTTGATACCCAAGTTTTCCCTATGTATTTTTTATACTCAAAACACTTTCAAAATATCGTGTATGCATATATAAGCATGCCCAAGAGTTTTGGTATTTTTCCCTAATTTTTAAAGATTTTTTAAAATCAATTTATTGTCTATTTTAGCAGTGCAAACCCCATAATTATTCCCAAAATCATCAATTTTGGTGAATAGTTTATTTCATTCCCATATTTATACTAAAATATAGTTAAGATAATTTTTGCATATTTTTACAAAATTTATTTGGTATGTTAAAAGCTAAATTGCATATAATTGCAATTGTAGCCTATATTAAGATTAATAGCATTTTATAATTGTAAAATTGGTTCCAATATTTTTAAATTAATATTTATATATTTTTTGTTGGCTCAGTACTTTTAGTTTGCTTTTAAGATCATTTTACCATTTTTATAAAAATAAAAAGGGAATAATTGGCTATTTAAAATCTGGCCCATTTTTATTTCAATCATAGCCAATGATCCCCCCTAATTGACCCTATTTTGAAACCCAATTGGACCGGCCCAATTCTGATTTAACCCAACCCCTTTACCCATTTATTCGACCCGTCCGATTTTCTTTTGATCCCAGCCGTTGATCCTTTAGATCAACGACTCCCCTCATCCCCTTCCTTTTTTAATTCATACGACCCCTTTACCCTACCTCATTCTCACAACCGCTGCCTCTGCAACCCTCCACTATCTCAAACTCTCTCGAGGGTTCTCAAACCCTAGCCTCCTCCTGCCTTGTTCCACCGTGTTTTCATCGGAATCCATGGCTTCTCAGGCCATGAACAACCTATATTCACTTCCTCCGGCTCTTGCATGCCTGATACTCAAAGATTCGAGGCCAGACCTCGAAGGTCTTCACTTAGACCTTCACCGATTCGAAGATTCTGGCCATCTCCGACTTTGCTCCGGTGGCTCTTGGTCTTCTGAGCCTGTTTCTGACCTCATCCGATTTAGATCAGACCTCTTTACAAGCCTTTCTCATTCCAGTGTTCCTCTGAAACCCTAGTTATTCGAGGTTTTCTCTGATTGTTCTTTTAAATCTATGCTATATCTGTGCTTTATTGGAGTTTTAAAACACTTTCCCCAATTTTTCTTTCAAAAATTACTTCTTTCCGATCTAGGGTTTTTGAAAAGCTTAAAATGTTTTTCTGACTCTTCCTTTTCTTTTCTTTGTATGTATGTGTCTATGCTATGTTCGTATGTTTTCTTTTCTACCACGCCTGTATTGTCCTTCTACTTTTCTTTTATACATGTTACTCATGTGCTCACATGATTATCCTTGTTATGTTTTCATTACTCTTCTACTATATGTGTTTACTGTTAAGTTCTTCGATTTTTGTTTGCTTTACTGGACTCTGTTCGTGTTCTTGCTAAATGTGTTTCATCTACTTCTTCTTAAGTTTGTATCACTTTTTCTTCTGAACTTGTTTAAGTTTTGAGTTTTTCTCAAAACGTGTTCTCCATGCTTTTGACTGTGTATCATGTCTGTTTGTTTCTCATAAGGCTTTGGAAAAGACTCCTGAGCCTCTATTGAATGGTTTGCCTTCTCATCTCTATTGTCTGACTCAACTCGAAAGCCTAAGGTTCGGGATTTCATGGAATTTTGATCTTTTGTGTGCGAGTTAGGCTCCACTTCGGGACCCTGGACTCTCAGACTCATTGTGAGTCTGCGAACTAGACTTATACCTCTTCTTGCTTATGATTCAGAACCTTTCTTTGTTAAACTCTCTTCTAAATAATTTGACAAACCCCTCTGGTATTCACATATTTGTGTGCTTTATATATAAGGACTCTGCCTTCAAAGGTTTTTTTTGATTGATTCTGAAATTCTCTAATGGGGTTTGATTGATTGTTACTGATTTTTCTTTAATTGAACCTCCTTTACCTTTTCCTGACTTGGTTCATTCGAATTGAATTGTAATTTTGATTTCCCTGGATGTTTGATTGATTCCCTTTCCTTATTTATTTTCCAAGCTGTGTACTATTGAATTCTTTCCTTTAATAATGTCCTGTATTTACCCCTTTTGTGCTACTTTGAAAAGGTTTTAATCAAAACTGCTTTCCTTAATTGGCTTTTACCCATTGAAATCAGAATCCTTTAACTAAAGGGAGATTGATTTCAATGTTATTTCCTTACCTTTTCTCACTTTTTTCTGCACTATAAAAGAGGCACGGCCCTTCTGCACTTTGATCATCCTTAACTTACTATTTAATACTTTTACAACACACTTCGAATTGCATACTCTTATACACACAGACTCTCAATTCAGTACTTTACACACATAATCTCACAACTCTCTTCTAAGATCTTCTGACTATTTGTTGGCTTTACAAGACTACTACTTTTCTTTTCTTGTTTCCCTGAAACTGGTATGTCCTTTATTCAATTTTCTGCCTCACCCTTATGTGCTTCAGACTGTTGTTTACTCTACTCCCTTTGTTCAGTAATTTGTGTTAAATATTTTTTTTCCTTGCTTCTATTTTTGTTATGAATCCTCTACCCTTATCCCCTTTTATGTGCTAAGTTAAGTTCTTGGCCTGACAGTATCCTAATTACTGTCCAGGCCTTGTCTTGATCCACAATGGATCTTAACTCTCAATGCTTGACTAGCAGGCTGGTCAGGGGTGTGCCAGCATCCCAATTGCTGGGCATGACCACTAGCTTTCCCTGTCTCTCTTTGATTCCATTCCCCCTTGTGCACTTACACCTATTCCTAGAATCTTATGTTCTGCCCCTCTCTTTTGAGCCTTGCTTTGGGACCTTGAGTTCCCTTTGAACTTGGACATCTGAGAGCTAGCATTTCCACAGTGCACTATAATCTAAATCTGCAATATATTTGGGGTGTAAGCACTGCCTGGAGTTCCTGAGACTCCTTGGATCTCTGAAACACCCCAGATAAGAGAAGGCTTTGGAAATCTGGATTTCGGAAGTGGTTCAATTTCATATTGTTAGACACTAAGTCTGAATTAGGCTGCTCGGATATTATGTATAAGACTTGAAAGGGACTAATTTTTCATTAGAAATGTCATATGATCAGGAGTGACTCAATTCAAACCACAGTCTTCATACCCAGAAGTCTTCTGCTTAATAAAGTTTGCAATAAATAAATGTAATGCTTAATATCTTGTTTCAAGATTACCCAATGCATTATTGCCTATTAACCATATGGTATTTGATGGTCCATCATATACTGGCCTGAGATAATAATGATAGATCTATTTCTTAATTATCTGGGTCCGAGAGGGGTCATGAGATTGTTTTTTTTTCTTTTGTAATTTGTCATAATAATTTAAATATTTTAATCTATCAAATTGGTAAAGCCTTTTCATCTTCTTGTGTCGAGAGTCTATCAAAAACAATCTCTCTATCCCACAGGGGAGGAGTAAGGTATGTGTACGCACTACCTTTGTGATGACCCGATAGTTCATCTAGAGTTTTAAACCTTAATTCTGTGTTTCGAAACCTCAAATAGATCCTTTTTGCCTTCCTCGATTTGCATGCATGGTCCTTGTCTTTTTCCGGAAGGCTTTTATGTGAAAAATTGCTCAAAATGTGAATTCATGCCCCGAAATCCATTTAAGTTGACTTCGGTCAACATTTTGAGCAAAATTTTGAACTTGGATGTATGCCCGAAATCAAATTCGGAGGTCTCTAACTTGAGTTATCGCATTTTGTCAAAAATTTGAAGTTTAAAGGTTTAAAAAATTTAAAGATTTGACCAAAGTTTGATTTTATTACTACAAGGTCTGGATTTTGATTCCGGGTTTAGTATAGGTTCATTACTATATTTATGGCTTGTCTGCAAAATTTGGTGTAAACAGGAGTTGAATTGACGTGATTTGGATGTCCGGTTGTTAAAATAGAAATTCTTAAGTTTTCTTGAAAATTCCATTTGATTTGGTGTCTGATTTGTAGCTCTAGGTGTTATTTTGGTGTATTGATCGCGCAAGCGAGTTCATATGAAGTTTTTGGACTTGTTTGCATATTTGGTTTAGAGCTCCGAGGGCTCAGGTGAGTTTGGGATTGACTACGGAGTGAATTTGGACTTAGAATCATAGCTGATGCCTGTTGCTTCTGGTTTCTGTTGCAGATCTCGCATTTGCGAGCATGGGTTGGGGGGTTGGTTCCTCGCATTTTCGAGTACTCTGCCGCAATTACGAAAGAGGCATGTCCGTATTTGCGTACAAATAGTTCGCATTTGCGATGGGGATTGGGGGAAGCTTATTCGCATTTGCGATCAATTTAGTCGCATTTGCGATAAGGACCAGTTCGCATTTGCCAATAAATCATTGCAAATGCGGTGGTAACATAAATGTGAAGACTTCGCATTTGCGATGGAAATCTCGCATTTGCGGGGTTTGCAATTTCGAACCCTAGGTCACAATTGCAATATTTAAAGCTGGGTAAAAGCTAAGTTAGACGGGATTTTTCTCATTCTTTCAAATTTTCAACCCTAAAAACCTTAGAGACGATTTTTCCAAGAACTCTTCTTTCCCAATTCATTGGTAAGTGACTCTAACCTACTTTCTTTCAATTACCCCTTATATTTCATAAGATTTCAACCTTAAATCTAGGATTTTCATGGTAGAAATTGGGGATTTGGGTAGAATTAGGGACTTTTGTAAAACAGGAATTTAGACATCATTTTGACATCTATGCTTAGACTAGTTAATTACTTAATGGATCGTTCTTTCCACATTTATGAACAATTTAGTCGCATTTGCGATAAGGACCAGTTCGCATTTGCCAATAAATCATTGCAAATGCGATGGTAACATAAATGTGAAGACTTCGCATTTGCGATGGAAATCTCGCATTTGCGGGGTTTGCAATTTCGAACCCTAGGTCACAATTGCAATATTTAAAGCTGGGTAAAAGCTAAGTTAGACGGGATTTTTCTCATTCTTTCAAATTTTCAACCCTAAAAACCTTAGAGACGATTTTTCCAAGAACTCTTCTTTCCCAATTCATTGGTAAGTGACTCTAACCTACTTTCTTTCAATTACCCCTTATATTTCATAAGATTTCAACCTTAAATCTAGGATTTTCATGGTAGAAATTGGGGATTTGGGTAGAATTAGGGATTTTTGTAAAACAGGAATTTAGACCTCATTTTGACATCTATGCTTAGACTAGTTAATTACTTAATGGATCGTTCTTTCCACATTTATGAACTATTTTTGATAATTGAGTATTCACTTTGGAAGTTGAGGTTTGGTATTTTGGAACCGTTGTTGAAGTGAGGTTTACTCTTGCTTAATCTATCTCCCAAATTTTATATATTCATTGCTACATGGTGTAAGCACGTGATTTTTGCCCTATATGAGAATTACTCCAAAAAAAAAATCAAAAAAATAATAATTTTTCTTTGGTGTGCAATTTTGTGATATTTTGTGATATTTTGAATAATTATTTGTATTTGTCTGTGCATGTTTATTTGCTAAATTAATAAAAAATACAAAAATATGTCGCATTTTGCATGTAGGATTTAATTCTACAATTTTTAGTAATTAAATTTGTTTTACAAAAATTAAAAATTACAAAAATAGGCATCGTTTGGATTTTTAGCATTTAATGTCCAAATATACAATTTTATGCTAAATTAATACTTAATTGTGCGTTAATTGTTATTGGGAGTTAATTTGCACTTTTATAACTTAATTTAGTTCTTAATAATAGTTTAAGTATTTTTATAATTTAGTTTTAGAAAAATAAAAGAAGAAAAGAGAGCGAAAATATAAAGAAAGTCAGAATTGGGCCTCTTCTTCAATTTCAAGCCACATGCCCAAAAAATGGCCCAATCTTCCCTACGACCCAGTCCATTTCAAACTGGGTCGACCCAGTCCATAACCCAAAAGACCCAAACTTTGTCTTACATTTTACAAAACAAAACAAAAATTAAAAGACAAGAAACCCTAAAACTAAAGAAAACATCCGCCCCCACACCCATTTTTGCTCTTTCTTCTCCAAAAGCTCAAAGACCCCATCCATGGCTGCCCTCATTACTTCCCTTCAAACTCGACGACCATGGCTTCTTCAGTTGGTGCTGCTGCTCTTTCTTCTTCCTCGACCTCACCTTCGTCATCTTCTCCGCAATTGTTGCGTCGACCATAGTTGCTCATGCAGCTGTTACTGCGCTGCCTTCGGCCTCATCAGCCTCGTCCAGTTCCCCCCCGTTGCTGCACCTTCACGATTCAGCGAGCAGCCATGACTGTGACGAGCTGCGACGAGCTGCGACGAGCAGCCATGAGCGTTCAGCTGCGACGAGCTGCGACGAGCAGCCATGAGCGTTCAGCTGCGACGAGCAGCCATGACTGCTCCAAACGGATGATGATTGCTCCAGCTTCGGCGTGGACATGGATACCATTGCACCACCTCAATATCGAGCAGCTGTCCATCGACCTCCCCGTCGACTTGGTCGCCGCTGCTTCTCCTTTTCCTCCAGTGATGCTGCGTCGAACCCCCATTGTTACTGTTGCGACGTTGCTTCAGTCAAGTTCTTAAAGTCGTTTGTTCGTCGTTAAGTTCGTTGTTGAGTCCGGGCAGATTTATTCCCATTATTGAGGGTTGTCGAAACAGTCCATACAATCGAATTCGTCGCTGTTCATCTCCGGTTAGTAGATTTTTGAGTTTTATTTTGTCCGTATTTTGTTTTGATATTTTCGAATCTAAAATCGGTAAATGTTTGTTTTGTTCATGTTTATGTTTAGATATTTGATTTTTGGTCTTGTTCATGTTCATGTATTTTGGTTGAATTAATTTTCAGATTTCAAATGGAAGTTAATTAGTTATTTTTCATGTTTATTTCATGTTTGTATTGTTGTTTAAGTGAACATTTGTTATTGTTTAAGTGAGTATTTGTTAGTTTGATGTTTGTTAGATTCAAATTGAAATTTAATTAACTATTTCTTCAATTTATTTCATGTGTTTATGTATTGTTAGAAATTGTTAATATTGTTAAGTTTAAGCTTAAGTTCATAATTGTTTATTCGTCGATCTTGTTATTTGTCTAAAAGAATTTAGTTGTGTTTAGAGAAATATGTTGGTTTAATCGTTTAAATCCATCAAGTTTGTTGTTTAAAATAGATTTAATTCATGTTCATACTTTGTTTGATTGTTCTTGAATCCGAAATTTGTATAGCTTGATTTCTTGTTTACCATTTGTGATTATTTCTTGAATTTGTCTCATAAAGTTTAATATAGGAATTGTTGTTGTAATGTTGTTAGAGTAGTTGATTTTAAGTTCAATATTATTGAATTTAGAAATCGAAATATACTTGTTTGTTGTTGTTGTTGAATCCGAAAATAGGATTGTTTGTTGCTAAAATATTGTTCAATCAAATTTTAGTTGTTCTTTGTTGTTCAATTTGTGTTCATGTGATTTGTTGTTGAAATGTTGTTGAAATCATGTTCATGTGATTTGTTGTTGAAATGTTGAAGAAATCATGTTCATGAATTTTGTTGTTTGAACATTGTTAGAAATTAATCATATTGTCTATATTTTGGTTAAGTTTGATTAAATGATGTGTTATAGCTGATGGGTAGTTTGGTAATTTGTAGTACGTTCAGGGGTAGTTTGGTAATTTTCAGTAAGGTCGGAGGGGTAGTTTAGGAATTGTACATTTTGTAATTGTTTATTTGAAGCATGGGGGACAAAATAAAATGGGGTGGGTTGTGATATGGTTATTTAATATAAAGGGGGGACAAGACAAAATTTAAAGGGGGAATCTTGCATTATTTTATGTTAGGCATGGGGGACAAAATATAATGGGGTGGTGTGATATGTTTATTTAATGTAATGAGGATGAGTGAGAAGATAATGGGTTGGGTAGAGAAAAAGTATGGATTTTTAATTAATTGAAAGGTTTGTGGGATGTGTTATATATGTGAAGTCTTGAAGACAAATAAAGGGGAAGAGAAATACACAGACAGGAAAAAAACGGGAGAGAGAAACAAATCTGAAAATAAGAGAGAGAAAAGGGCTGAACATTTAAGAGATAGAAAATTCCGAAAAATATTTAAGCTTTCAAATATAAAAAAAAAACTAAAAAAAATATTCTGTTTTCTTTTGTTGTTTGAAATCAGAATTAATTGTTGTTTCATAAAAGCTGAAAGCTTTTGTTTTTTTTTGGATTACTACTCCACCGGTCTGTTACTGGGTTGTTACTGTTGCTGGGCTATTGTTGCTGTGGTGTACTGATTTTACTGCTGCTGCTGATTCTCATATTCATTTTCTTTTGCTTCCAATATCAGGTACACAACTGAAAAGCTGTTTATTGTAATCCGAAATATGAAGCGTGAATACATATGAAGAATGGAAATTTGAAGTTTTAATTTCGTTTTTTTTTCTTTGTTCCTTTTGTTGATTGTATTTAAGCTATTTCATGAATTACTAAATAATAACTGGAATAAGAAAATAATATCATACGTTAGTCTGTAATAAATCAGTTCGGCAAAATAGGTTAATTCACTAGTTATGAAGGCTTCAAGATTATAGGTTGATCATGAACAAGTAGCTAAATTTAGCTAAGACACGAATTTAAATTAAACATCGTAAATTAGGCATTAAGGCATGACTTGAGCTTAAGCAAGAGTAAAAGAACGTTTAAGTCTAATAAACTTTCTAATAAGCTTTAGTAATTATGGTTAAATCTAGTTTTCAAATGATTGTGAATAATTAATCTCAATAATATTTAAAAAAAAAAATAACAATGCTGAGTTTTAATCTAGCTATATTTGTTTATTTTGAATATTAGTTGTTGAATTTTTATTTTATTTATAATTTCGAAATTAAGAGTAAAATTCTTTTTTCATCAATATTTGTATTAATCAAGCAATTAGCATGTCATGTCCTCTTAAAATAATAAAAAGCTAGTAATTAATTAGGATTTTCTTTCTTTATTTTAGAGACTAATTTTTATAGAAAAATGTAGCCGTTTTAAGATTTGTCCATTTTAAAATAAATGAGATGAGCATCGCTTAATGAAATGTATAGATTGCGGGGCCCTCAATAAATGTACATTTAATCGCTTAGAATTAGGGAGGAGCCGTTTTAGCAAATTTCACGGCCCTACCCAAAATAATGATACGCTAGTCGTTCTAGGCGCGTATTTAATAATGTTATTTTCTTAAATACGGGTGTGCATTTATGTAACCCAAATCTAAATCTCAACGGAGTTGAAATGTGTCGATAATCACGGGTGCATTGATTGCGACGTGATTTGAAATACGTTTTCACGATGTTGCAATTCTTCGTAAAATAATAACAATAAATAATAATAATAATAATAAAAGCGGCTAAGGGATAAATTTGCACATAAGTTTATAATACGTATTATATCAGATAATCAAGCCAAATATAACAGTTGAGCGACCGTGCTAGAACCACGGAACTCGGGAATGCCTAACACCTTCTCCCGGGTTAACAGAATTCCTTATCCGGATTTCTGGTTCGCGGACTGTAATACAAAGTCATTCTTTTCCTTGATTCGGGATTAAACTGGTGACTTGGGACACCCTAAATCTCCCAAGTGGCGACTCTGAAATAAATAAACAAATCCCGTTTTGACTGTCCTTTAATTGGAAAAAACCCCTGTACCCCCGCGAGGGCGGAAAAAGGAGGTGTGACACATGGTAAGGGAGAGTGTTAAAGCACGAAGGGTGATGTCATGCCAATTATTGCATCATTTATTGATTAATATATGGTGAGAAAGAGAGTTAAAGCACGAAGGATGATGTCGTTCTCTATTTATCGTTTCATGAAGAAATTGAGAGTAAAAGCACGAAGGATGATGTCATGCCGTATTTATCATTTTATGGAGAAATTGAGAGTAAAAGCACGAAGGGTGATGCCGTGCCATTATTATTGTTTCATAGTGAGATTGAGAGTAAAAGCACGATGGATGATGTCGTGCAGTCTTTATTCATTGTGTTTATCCATTTTCATTGGATGGTGATTTACTTGACTGTCTTATGATGACATTCCTGTTATAGCTATCGTGTCATGTTCCCCTTCGTATGTCCTCTCCCAAGTCGTACGTGTTAAATCTCTATTTGTTGTTATGTTGCATATATGTCCTCGTTTGTATAGGTTTAGTTACGTGGGTGTCATGTCATATCCTCGTCAGTACCTTGTCGAGGTTAGACTCGACACTTATGGAGTAAATTGGGTCGGTTGTACTCATACTATACTCTACACTTCTTGTGCAGATTTTGGTACTGGTCCCAGCTGTATTGAGGTGCATCAGCTCAGATTAGCATTTGGAGACTCAAGGTATATTTGCAGGCGTCCGCAGCCCTTGAAGTCCCCTTCCTTTTTCCTTATTTACTGTTCATTCCATTCGAAACAGTTGTATTTATTTCAGACTGTATTTATAGAACCTCTAGAAGCTCTGTCATGACCCAAAATGCTACCGTGTCGTGATGGCGCCTATCGATGGTACTAGGCCAGCCGACTTCAGAAAATATTCCAATATTTCATTAAAAGAAAATCCAATAGTCATTTTTCATAACAGAAATCACATAAAGAGTTAAACTCATAATACAAAATGCAAAAAGATAGCCCAATAAGGGGGTGTTACTAAGTCATGAGCGTCTAGACATAACTGATCCGAATATAACACGACTAACAAAATCTGAAATACAAATACAACCAAAGGAAAGATAGAGTAGAAGAAAGCAAGGCTGCAAATGCCGGACAACTACTTTGCTATCTCCAATAATCAGCTACGAGGACTATCAACAGCCTCTACGACTGACAACTCATGGATCTGCACACGAGGCGCAAAGAGTAACGTGAGTACATCAACTCAGTAAGTAACAATAATAAATAAGGAACTGAAGATAGTGACGAGCTACATAGTTTTAGTTCATTTTCAATAATTTCAGAAAGGAAAATGGTCATGCTTCCCAAATTCCGATAGTTCAAGTCAAATTGGTTTGTTTAATTCAAGTTCAAGTAAAATCGGATAAGAATATCTTTCAAAAGTTTTCAAAACATGGATATAGGGCAACTGTGTGCATCAATAATATAATCATGTACTGCCTGTCAGGCAATCATCTCTCAGTCCTCCTAATCACTCCAACCTCACAATCACTCATTCCTCTCAGTCACTCATTCCTCACAATCACTCGGCACTCGGCAGTCGCACTCAGTAGGTACCTGTGCTCACCGGGGGTGTGCAGACTCTGGAGGGGCTCCTTCAGCCCAAACGCTATAACAAGCCAATCATGGCATAGATCAATAAGACATGCTGCGGCATGCGGCCTGATCCCATAAATATCCTCACAATCAGGCCCTCGGCCTCACTCAATCATTAATTTCTCCAATCTCCCCGGCTCTCATATATCAGGAAAAATCAGCCCATACAGCAATAACAAGAGACATCAAATATAATAACAGAGACTGAGATATGATATGCGAGTAAAAACTATGACTGAGTACAAATAACATTTAATAGGCAATTCAACATGTAACGCATCCCCTATGGGGCCCAACAATGCCAACATATAACCGAAACATGGTTTCTAACACAATTTGTAGTCAATTTCCATAACACATAGAGAGCATATAGCTAACAACATATTGTTCAACTTTATAGTAAATACGGAACAAACCAAGTCACAATCCCCTCGGTGCACGCCCACACGCCCGTCACCTAGCATGTGCGTCACCTCCAAAATAATCACATAAAAATTCGGGGTTTCATACCCTCAGGACCAAATTTACAACTGTTACTTATTTTAATCCGAGCAAAATCCTACTCCGCAATGCTTTTGCCTCTCGAATCGGCCTTCAAACGTCCCGAATCTAGACATAATCAGTACAATACCATTAATATATGCTAAAGGAATCAATTCCACAAAAAAACTACTAAATTAGACTCCAAAATCCGAAATCGACTCAAACCCGACCCCCAGGACCGTGTCTCGAAATCCGACAAAAGTCACAAAATCCGAAAGCCCATTCACTCACGTGTCTAACCATACTAATTTAATCAAAATACGACATCATTTGCCCTTCCAAATCCCCAAAACTCACTCTCCAATTCTCAAGCCCTAACCTCACAAATTTCACCTCAAAAACTCACCAACTAGGTGTAAAATCAGTGGGGAAATACCATTATTGAACATAAATACGCATGAGGAACTTACCTCAATGATAGCTCTGAAATTCCTCTAAAAAATCTCAAAATCTTAGCTCAAAGATATAAAATGGGGAAAAATCTCGAAGTGTTCTATTTATACCTTCTGCCCAGCAAAATCACATTTGCGGTACCGTTTACGCTTCTGCAACGCCGCACCTGCGGGAATTCCATCGTAGGTATGAATCCCACTTACTCTCCCAAAATCTGCATCTGCGGTCAAATAATCGCACCTGCGAGTGCGCACCTGTGGACCCTGCCCGCTTCTGTGATCCTTTATTCTTAGGCGCTTTTACGCATCTGCGCTCCACTTCCGCATCTGCGATTCCGTAGATACGCTCCTAATCTCGCACCTGCGCTTCTAGTCCACCTCAGCCTTGCCCGCATTTTGAGCTCCTCTTCGCTTCTGGGGGGCTGCACTTGCGGTCTCCCCACTGCAGGTGCAAAAATACCAGAACCAGCAGCTTCAACTGCACTTCTTCAACTCAAAAACAATCCGATAACCACCCGAAATCACCCCGAGGCCCTCGAGACCACAACCAACCATACCGACACATCCCAAAATATCATACAAACTTAGTCGAACCTCCGAATCAATCAAAACAACATCAAAATACCAAATTACACTCGGATTCAAGCCTAAAAATTTCTAAACTTTCGAATTCCACAAACGATGCCGAAACCCACTAAATCACGTCCGAATGACCTCAAATTTTGCATACAAGACAAAAATGATACCACGAACCTACTCCAACTTCTGTAATTCCATTCTGACCGTGATATCAAAATTTTCTCTGCCGACCAAAATCGCCAAAATTCTAACTTTCGCCAATTCAAGCCTAGTTCTACCACAGACCTCCAAATCACATTTCGGACACGCTTCTAAGTCCAAAATCACCTAACGGAGCTAACAGAACCATCAAAATTCAAATCTGAGGTTGTTTACACATAAGTCAGCATCTTGTCAACTTTTCCAACTTAAGCTTTCAAATAAGAGACTAAGTGTCTCAATTCACTCCAAAATCTCTCCGGACTCGAACCTACTAACCTGGTAAGTCATGATACAACTGTAGAACACAAGAGAAGCAGGAAATGAGGGAACAGGGCTATAACTCTCAAAACGACCGGCCGAGTCATTACATTCTCCCCATATTAAACAAATGTTCGTCCTCGAATGGGTCTAAAAATATACTTGGAGCTCAAATAGATGTGGATATCTTCTCCGCATCTCCCTATCGGTCTCCCAAGTAGCCTTCTCCACGGGCTGACCTCTCCAATGCACTTTCACTGAAGGTATATCCTTTGATCTCAACTTTCGGATCTGCTGCTCCAAAATAACCATCGGCTCCACATTATAAGTCAAGTCACCATCTAAATGAACCATGCTAAAATCCAAGACATAAGACGGATCACCGATATGCTTCCGGAGCATAGAAACATGAAATACTGGATGCACACCTGACAAGCTAGGTGGTAAGGCAAGCTGTAACGACCCGACCGGTCGTTTTGAACTTTTGCACTTTGATCGTCAGTTCCCGGGCATGACTTGGTCCGTGTAATGCATTATGACTGATGTAGATCGTTGGTTTTGGTTTTCAGGAAAAATTGGAATGAATTTGAAGGAACAGTCTCAGTTGAAAGCTTTGAATTTGAAAGGTTAACTAAGAGTTGACTTATTTGTATATGAGCTCGGATCAGAAATTTTATGATTTGGATAGTTTTGTTGGGTGATTTATGACTTAGGAGCGCGATCGGAATGCATTTTGGAAGTCCGTGGAAGGATTTGGCTTAAATTGACAAAGTTAATATTTTGGTGAATTCCGGTTGATAGGTGAGATTTTGATCTGAGTGTCGGAATGGAATTCTGAGAGTTTCTTTAGCTTCGTTATGTCATTTTTGATATGTGTGCAAAATTGCAGGTCATTTGGACGTCGTTTGGTCGACTTTTGATCGAATTCGAATTTCAGAAGTTTTGGAATTCTTAGGCTTGAATCTGAGGGTGATTTGATGTTTTGATATTGTTTTGAGCATTCTGAAGGTTGGAAAAAGTTTGAATTATGTTGTGGGGTGTGTTGGTATGTTTGGTCGGGGTCCCATGAGGCTCGGATATGTTTTGGAAGAGTTTTTGGAAGATTTTGCCGTTTTGAGCATAAGCATGTAATGATCCAAAGGTCCATTTTTAGTTCTAGATATTGAAATTTGATTTCGAGACTTCCAGAATTTTGATAATAAATTATAGGACTGATCTGGAAAGTTTGGTCTAATTTCATCAAGTCGCGGTTGGGTTTTTTACACGAAACATGAGTTAATTGTTTAACGAGCGAAATGGGTATTGAACTGAGAAATGAGCTCCGAATTGAGTTTCGACTGAAGGGCTATGTTCGTATTATTATTTTTGACTCATAGGAACAAGAATCATCGAATTCTGAGTTCGTATGATGGAGTTAGAGCCTTTTTAGTGAAAAGAAAAGCTGCTGCAATTTTCTGGGCAGTTTCTGCATTTTTCGCATGTGCGAACAGTGACCGCACCTGCGTGAACAGGACCCATGTACAGTACGTGAATAGTACACGGGAACAGTAAAAACGTATGAATAGTACCCCCGAAATTCTGGACAGTTTAAAGTCCAGCAGTCCGGTTTTTGGTCATTTTTTTTGACTGCCAAGCTCGGGTTTTGGGCAATTTTGAGCGAGAAATCACGGGAATTCTTGGGGTAAGTGTTCTTGAATCCCTTGTGATTATTTTTCATGAATAAATCTTCATTTTTGGCGTTAGATTATTGATATTTGAAGAGAAATGGAGGAATTTTCTAAAATTCCATAAAGATGAATTTTTAAGATTTGAATGCCAATCCGATGTCGGATTTTGGTAAAATTTATTTGGTTGGACTCGTGGTTGGCTGGGGGTCATATTCCGTGACTTTTGTCATATTCCGAGATATGGGCCCCACGGGCGAATTTTGAGTGCAATTTCGGATTTTTAATGGAAAATGTAGAATTTCATATGGAATTAATTCCTATAATTTTTATTAACTGAATCGAATTATTGTGGCTAGATTCGAGGCATTCGGAGGTCGATTTGAGAGACAAAGGCATCGCGAGCTAGAGGATTAGCCGGTTCGAGGTGAGTAATGATTGTAAATGATGTCCTGAGAGTTTGAAACCCCGGATTTGCACATCGTAGTGCTATATTGAGGTGAGACACGCGCTGGATGATGAGCGCGAGGTCTTTTACTACCGGGGATTGTGACTTGGTCCATCCCGATTGATGATTTTATGCATATTTGATTGAAACTTATTTGTTATCATCATGATTTGGGTTGATTGCCATACTTGGGCTTCGTGCCAATTATTTGAATCCTTCGAAAATTTTTATCACTATTTCCTCACTATTTTGACTTATATTTAAACTTAGTCCTGTTTATAATTATTGTTTTACAAACTCAGCCGTTTTTATGCAGATTTGAAAACTCAAATGATATTTCTAAATGGTATTTTCGGCTGAGAACTACTGTTTTACAAATGCCCGAGGGGCTTATGATGATTTCCGGACTGAGTGAGGCCGAGGGCTATATGTGAGGATATGCTGAGTGATATGAGGCCGAGGGCCTGAGATACTATTTATGCCATGAGGTGGCTTGAGTGATGTGAGGCCGAGTGATATGAGGCCGAGGGCCTGAGATACTTTATATGCCATGCAGTGACTTGAGTGATGTGAGGATATGCTGAGTGATGATACCACGAGGTGGCTTGATATAGTGAGCGCGGGTACCCATTGTTTTGAGTGATTGATACTATACCCGAGGGGCTGATATGAGTGATTGTGAGGTAGCCCGATGGGCTAATACTATTCTGAGAGTGAGCCCGAAGGGCTGTTACTGTTCTGATATTGAGCTCGAGGGGCTGGCACTTTTCTGATATTGAGTTCGAGGGGCTGGTTTTGTTGATATTATGCCCGAGGGGCGGTTTGTTGTACATGTTTTGCCTAAGGGGCTTTTACATTTCTATCATTTTTGTTACTCACTTGTAAACTACTTGCTTTACTTGTTGGAAAAAGGGATTTTCACTTGATTTCTCACTGATTTACTGTTTAAAGTGATTTTACTGCTTCAGCATGGAATGCCTTGTGTTTTTGTGTGATTTATTTCCTTCAGTCTTTATTTATTATTATTACTCACTGAGTCGGAGTACTCACATTACTCCCTGCACCTTTTGTGCAGATTCAGGTATGTTTTGGCTGATCGGAGGCAAAGTCATCAGAGTTTAGCAAGGTAGTTGTCGGTGTTCACAGCACTGCTTTTCTCTCTCCTCATTTCATTAGTCTGTATTTATACACTCCAGGTTTTCAGTTGTATTTATACCCTAGTAGATGCTCGTGACTTGTGACACCCCGGTTAGGACTGTGTCGGGCTGGATTTTTGCATTTCTTATTCATACTTTCCGTATTTGGTACTATTAAACCATGTTTATACTATATTTGTGTTAAGTTACTGTTTTAAAGGATGAGTTGGGTTAGACTGGTTGGCCTTGTCTTCACGAGAGGCGCCATCACGACCAGAGTCGGGATTTGGGTCGTGACAAGTTGGTATCAGAGCTTAGGTTACGTAGGTCTCACGAGCCATGAGAAGGTTTAGTAGAGTCTCGTGGATCGGTACGGAGACGTCTGTATTTATCCTCGAGAGGCTGCAGAACTTTTAGGAAAACTTCACATTCTTGAATTCTTATCGTGCGTCCTTTGATTCAGCTTGAAATGTAACTCTTTGAATTCCTTCCAACTGTTCGTATACGCGCATGAGCGCTCAGTATCATATATGCCTTGATGTTTTGTGATTCCCTGATCGAGGGGCGAGATACGATCTCTGTGTGTTGATGTTGGGCCAGTCTGGAGGACTTGAGGCCGGATTTTTGCCTATAGCTTGAGCACAGAGGTGCTGATTGTGTGAGCAAATATTTTTGAACCTATATGTTCGGTAGCGTCCTTATTAGTGGGAGTGATGGCTGGATAACTATGTGATGAGTATGTTAGTATTGCAAGATGTATCCATCTTGATTTGAGGTATAACCCCGAGTTATAGGTGTGCAAAGAGTCTTTTCATGTGTCCTAGTTGGGAGTGAAGTAAATTTCATGTTGCGGTATGAGTTAAGACTCAGGAAGACTAAGTGACTGCCTAATGGTTATGACGGTGGAAGGTATACATAAATGTTAGTTTAAGGCGAAGAAGGTGGGTTATCTCATGCGAAGTGTTCTGAGGTTGTACGATCCTTATGTGTCTGTTAGATTTGCGAGTGAAGGATATGTGTTGCAACTTAAATTGGGTCGCTTAGTGAGTGGGTATAACTGTTGCGAGAGTGGAATGCGAGATTTGCAGAAAAGTTAAAATTCTAGATGATCTGTGTTTTCACAAGCTTATAAAAGATTTGAGTTTAATCTCATTATGGTATCATGGCATCAATAGAGTATAATCGTTATGAGTTATTGAGCGTGTGCTGATTTATGGCTTTGAGCCAAGTGGGGGAGTCTACTATTGAATAGTTGATTGCACGGTTATGTGCTCTAATAGTTCCAGTTCGAGGCGTATTTGTAAATCAGTTGTGGCTCGAGTAAAGGAAATTTCAATAAAGGCTATGTTATGCTTTATGGGTGTACGAGAATCGGTGAATGACTTGAGTTGTGGTTGGTAACGAATGCTCGGTGCATAGAGCAGGAAGTTGCTTGGTTACATTGGAATGAGGTCACATTCTGCAGTGTCGGAGTGCTAATGAAGCACAGGTTGTTCGGTTCATTTAATCAATCTAACTACGGTTTGAGTATTGTGGATGACTCTAGAGAATGGTCCTATTGTGTTCAAAACTCTACATGCAATAATTGGAGGCTTCTAAGTTTTACTTATGGATAGAAATTGAGTTTTCCTTGGAAGATGTCAAAACTTGTGGTGTTTTCCATATTAATTGTGGGATTCTATGTATCAGTATCAGGAGGTAACAGATTTAGATCCGCAGGAAGTTCTTCAGAGCGAAGTATTTCAAATGTGGTGCTTTTGGGAATATTTAAGATAGAATATCAAGTTGAAGATGAATCAGAAGGAAATTTAGATAGATGGGGTAGCTTGATAGTAGACCGAATCAGTATGGTAAGGATATGATTAATTCCTAGTGTGTGTTCGAGGTAATAAGTTCTTTCAGGTATTTTGCGGCGATGCTCTTAGGTTTTGATGGCTTGCTTAGCTTGATTGAGTTAGAAGGATTCAATCCTGACAGGTCTGATTTGTGTAAAGGGAACTCAGAGAGTTCTTCATGGTTTTACCGCGGTTTGGAGATGTATTTTTCTATAGGCATGCGTAGCATGGGATGTATAGTGATTTTCTTCTAGATGGGACCAATGAAAAGTTCTTGACTGGTTGAGTACGTAGATGTTTGTGGCTCGGAAGGGATATGAATTTCTCGTGGTTATCCTAGAGTGGTACGGTTTATACGGTATGTTGGGTAAGACTGAGATTTGCATGTGTAAGGTCACAGTTCAGATTTGAATGGAAGGTCATAAATTCTTAGGCAGCGCGTGCAGTTTCAGATAATTAGAGAAATGAACTTCAGATGATTTGAGAAGGGATCTCTAGATGATTAAGGAAATGGTAATGCTAATTGAGGTGATTTGACGAGAGTCTATGTTTTAATAAAAGGGCAATGTTATTAAGTTGATAGCATTTCGGTAGTATTATGGCACCTTCTTTTTAGACCGACTGGTGATATTCGGGTTTGCTTGGTGGCACAGGGAAATTTTAGAGTATCTATAGTGGAATGATTGGGTATTAGAGGTTGTGGATTTCGGTATTTATGTGATGTCGGGCACCGTATCGTATGGCTCCAGCAGGAGTTATGGTAGTTGAAGGAGCAACTTTAGGCTTCCTTGGTAAGGAGTTCGTTAGCAGGCCAATATAGATGCGTGTTCTAGCTCGAGTCGGCTTGGTTGGACCCAAATTGTATTGTTGAGGGATAGGTTGATTCGACCGTTATTGAGTTTATTAGTGATCTGGGGAGATCTATAAGTTGCCTTCCTGTGTTGCGAGACATTATGATTTATTGGTTATGGGCACATATGGTGCGGTTCTAATGGGGTTCATAGTGGAAGTCGAGCGGGAAGAGTAATCGGGTGTTGCTCGGTGAATGGTGTATCGGTTACGTCCTATCGAGTTTGCGTGGTATATGTTACTTGTTTCACCATTGGTGTAATGATTTGCTTTGGTTCCAGACGTCAAATTGTGTGTAGTTATCAATTTTGAGCATAGTGACTTGAGGTGTCCCATGTGGAGCAGTGTTTGGATAGGATCGCGCATTGTAGCGAAGCTATGTGGAGATATGACCTTGCGGGTTAGATTCGCGTGTCCTATTCTATGATGTGAGACGGGTTCTCAGCCATGCGTTGTGGTGGTACTGGTGAGCTTGAGGTACAACTCTTTCATTTGAGTCATTTTCATGAGACGGATCGCTGATATGCTTCCGGAGCATAGAAATATAAAATACTGCATGCACACCTGACAAGCTAGGTGGTAAGGCAAGCTGTAACGACCCGACCGGTCGTTTTGAACTTTTGCACTTTGATTGCCAGTTCCCGGGCATGACTTGCCCCGTGTAACGTATTATGACTGATGTAGATCGTTGGTTTTGGTTTTCAGGAAAAATCGGAATGAATTTGAAGGAACAGTCTCAGTTGAAAGCTTTGAATTTGAAAGGTTGACTAAGAGTTGACTTATTTGTATATGAGCTCGGATCGGAAGTTTTATGATTTGGATAGTTTCGTTGGGTGATTTATGACTTAGGAGGGCGATCGGAATGCATTTTGGAAGTCCGTGGAAGGATTTGGCTTGAATTGGCAAAGTTAATATTTTGGCGAATTCCGGTTGATAGGTGAGATTTTGATCCGAGGGCCGGAATGGAATTCCGAGAGTTGTTGTAGCTTCGTTATGTCATTTTTGATGTGTGTGCAAAATTTCAGGTCATTTGGACGTCGTTTGGTCAACTTTTTGATCGAATTCAAATTTCGGAAGTTTTGGAATTCTTAAGCTTGAATCCGAGGGTGATTTGATGTTTTGATATTGTTTTGAGCGTTCCGAAGGTTGGAAAAAGTTTGAATTATGTTATGGGGTGTGTTGGCATGTTTGGTCGGGGTCCCATGAGGCTCGGATATGTTTTGGAAGAGTTTTTGGAAGTTTTTGTCATTTTTAGCATAAACATGTAATACTAAACATGTCCATTTTTAGTTCTAGAGATCGAAATTTGATTTCGAGACTTCCAGAATTTTGATAATGAGTTATAGGACTGATCTGGAAAGTTTGGTCTAATTTCATCAAGTCGCGGTTGGGTTTTTGACACGAAACATGAGTTAATTATTTAACGAGCAAAATGGGTATTGAACTGAGAAAATGAGCTCCGAATTGAGTTTTTACTGAAGGGCTATGTTCGTATTATTATTTGTGACTCATAGGAACAAGAATCATCGAATTCCGAGTTCGTATGATGAAGTTAGAGCCTTTTTAGTGAAAAGAAAAGCTGCTACAATTTTCTGGGCAGTTTCTGCATTTTTCGCACGTGTGAACAGTGACCGCACCTGCGTGAACATGACCTACACGTGAACAGTAAAAACGTATGAACAGTACCCCTGAAATTGTGGACAGTTTTAAGTCCAGCAGTTAGGTTTTTGGTCATTTGTTTTGACTGCCAAGCTCGGGTTTTGAGCAATTTTGAGCGAGAAATCACGGGAATTCTTGGGGTAAGTGTTCTTGAATCCCTTGTGATTATATTTCATGAATAAATCTTTATTTTTGGCGTTAGATTATTGATATTTGAAGAGAAATGGAGGAATTTTCTAAAATTCCATAAAAATGAATTTTTAAGATTTGAAAGCCAATCCGATGTCGGATTTTGGTAAAATTTGTTTGGTTGGACTCGTGGTTGGATGAGGGTTCATTTCCGTGACTTTTGTCATATTCCGAGATGTGGTCCCCATGGGCGAATTTTGAGTGCAATTTCGGATTTTTAATGGAAAATGTAGAATTTCATATGGAATTAATTCCTATAATTTTTATTAACTGAATCGAATTATTGTGGCTAGATTCGAGGCATTCGGAGGTCGATTTGAGAGACAAAGGCATCGCGAGCTAGAGGATTAGCCGGTTCGAGGTGAGTAATGATTGTAAATGATGTCCTGAGAGTTTGAAACCCCGGATTTGCACATCGTAGTGCTATATTGAGGTGAGACACGTGCTGGATGATGAGCGTGAGGTCTTTTACTACCGGGGATTGTGACTTGGTCCATCCCGATTGATGATTTTATGCATATTTGATTGAAACTTATTTGTTATCATCATGATTTTTGCTGATTGCCATACTTGGGCTTCGTGCCAATTATTTGAATCCTTCGAAAATTTTTATCACTATTTCCTCACTGTTTTGACTTATATTTAAACTTAGTCCTATTTATAATTATTGTTTTACAAACTCATCCGCTTTTATGCAGATTTGAAAACTCAAATGATATTTCTAAATGGTATTTTGGGCTGAGATCTACTGTTTTACAAATGCCCGAGGGGCTTATGATGATTTCCGAACTAAGTGAGGCCGAGGGTCATATGTGAGGATATGCTGAGTGATATGAGGCCGAGGGCCTGAGATACTATTTATGCCACGAGGTGGCTTGAGTGATGTGAGGATATGCTGAGTGATATGAGGCCGGGGGCCTGAGATACTTTATATGCCATGCAGTGGCTTGAGTGATGTGAGGATATGCTAAGTGATGATACCACGAGGTGACTTGATATAGTGATTGGGCCGTAAGTGGCCCCTCCGGAGTCTGCACACCCACAGTGAGCGCGGATACCCATTGTTCTAAGTGATTGATACTATGCTCGAGGGGCTGATATGAGTGATTGTGAGGTAGTCCGAGGGGCTGATACTGTTCTGAGAGTGAGCCCGAAGGGCTGTTACTGTTCTGATATTGAGCCCGAGGGGCTGGCACTTTTTTGATATTGAGTCCGAGGGGCTGGTTCTGTTGATATTATGCCCGAAGGGCGGTTTGTTGTACATGTTTTGCTCGAGGGGCTTTTACATTTCTATCATTTTTGTTACTCACTTGTAAACTACTTGCTTTACTTGTTGGAAAAAGGGATTTTCACTTGATTTCTCACTACTTTACTGTTTAAAGTGATTTTACTGCTTCAGTATGGAATGCCTTGTGTTTTTGCGTGATTTCTTTTCTTCAGTCTTTATTTATTATTATTACTCACTGAGTCGGAGTACTCACATTACTCCCTGCACCTTGTGTGCAGACTCAGGTATGTTTTGGCTGATCGGAGGCAAAGTCATCAGAGTTTAGCAAGGTAGCTGCCGGCGTTCGCAACACTGCTTTTCTCTCTCCTCATTTCATTAGTCTGTATTTGTACACTCCAGGCTTTCAGTTGTATTTATACCCTAGTAGATGCTCGTGACTTGTGACACCCCGGTTAGGGCTGTGTCGAGCTGGATTTCTACATTTCTTATTCATACTTTCCGCTATTTGGTACTATTAAACCATGTTTATACTATATTTGTGTTAAATTACTGTTTTAAAGGACGAGTTGGGTTAGACTGGCTGGCCTTGTCTTCACGAGAGGCGCCATCACGACCAGGGTCGGGATTTGGGTCGTGACACAAGCTCATATGCCACATCCCCAATTCTCCGAAGTACCTCAAAAGGCCCAATGAACCGAGGGCTCAACTTGCCCTTCATTCCAAATCCCATAACACCCTTCATGGGTGAAACCTTCAGCAAGACCTTCTCCCCAACCATGTAGGACACATCACGAATCTTTCTGTCACCATAACTCTTCTATCTCGTCTGCGCTGTACGAAGCCGCTCCTGAATCAACTTCACCTTGTCCAATGCATCCTGAACCAAGTTTGTACCCAAAAGCCTAGCCTTACCGAACTCAAACCAACCCACCGGAGATCTACACCGCCTCCCATATAAAGCCTCATACGGAGCCATCTGATTACTCGATTGATAATTGTTGTTGTAAGTAAACTCTGTGAGCGGCAGAAATTGGTTCCATAAACCACCAAAATCAATGACACACGCACGTAACATGTCCTCCAATATTTGAATAGTGCACTCGGACTGTCCGTTTGTCTGAAGATGAAATGTTGTGCTCAACTCAACCTGAGTGCCCAACTCTCACTACACGGCTCTTTAAAACTATGATTTAAACTGTGTGCCTCAGTAAGAAATGATAGAAAATGTCACACCGTGGAGGCGAACAATCTCTCTGATGTAAATCTCTGCCAACTGATCTGAAGAATAGGTTGTACTCATAGGAATGAAGTGCACGGACTTGGTCAGTCGATCCACAATTACCCAAATAGCGTCGGATTTCCTCGAAGTCCGTGTGAGCCCAACTACGAAGACCATGGTGATCTGCTCCCACTTCCACTCTGGAATCTCTATATGCTGAAGTTCGTCACTCGATCTTTGATGCTCATATTTCATCTGCTGACATTTGAGACACTGAGCTACAAACCCAATTATATCTTTCTTCATTCTCCTCCACCAATAGTGCTGTCTCAAATTCTAGTACATCTTCGCGGCACCTGGATGCATGGAATACCACGAGCTGTGGGCCTCTTCCAAAATCAACTCCTGAAGCCCATTTACATTGGGCACACATATCCGACCCTGCATCCTTAACACCCCATCATCTCTAATAGTCACATTTCGGGCATCATCATGCCGAACCTTGTCCTTGAGGACAAGCAAATGAGGATCATCATACTGGCGCTCTCTAATACGATCAAACAAGGAAGACCGAGAAACCACACAAGCTAGGACGCGACTGGGCTCTGAAATATCCAATCTCACTAGCTAGTTGGCCAAAGCTTGAACATCAATCGCAAGAGGTCTCTCCCTAACAGGAATAAATGCAAGACTGCCCATACTCACAGCCTTTCTACTCAAGGCATCAGCCACCACATTGGCCTTTCCAGGATGATACAAAATGGTAATATCATAGTCCATTAGCAGCTCCAACCATCTCTGGTGCCTCAAATTGAGATCCTTCTGTTTGAATAAGTGTTGGAGGCTACGATGATCAGTAAACACCTCACAAGACACACCATAGAGATAGTGCCTCCAAATCTTCAATGCGTGAACAATGACAGCCAACTCCAAATCATGAACAGGGTAGTTCTTCTCATGGGGATTTAGCTGACAAGAAGATAAGCAATCACTCTATCTTCCTGCATGAAAACACATCAAATACCGATCCGAGAAGCATCATAATATACTGAATATGAACATAAGATGATAGCAGAACTAACACTGGAGCTGTAGTCAAGACAGTCTTGAGCTTCTGGAAGCTCACTTCATACTCATCCCACCACTTGAAAAGAGCACCCTTTTGGGTCAATTTGGTCAATGGCGATGTAATAAAAGATAAACCCTGCACGAACTGATGGTAGTAGCCAGCCAAACCAAGAAAAATCTGAATCTCTGTAGCTGAGGACGGCCTAGGCCAACTCTGGACCGCCTCTATCTTCTTCGGCTCAACCTAAATACCTTCATTGGACACCACGTGCCCCAAGAACGCCGCTGAACTGAGCCAAAACTCACACTTAGAGAATTTAGCATAAAGCTTCTCCTCCCTAAACCGTTGAAACACAGTCCGCAAATGCTACGCATGCTCCCCTTAGCTACGAGAGTACACCAGGATATCATCAACGAATACAGTAACAAACGAGTCGAGATAAGGATGGAACATACTATTCATCAAATGCATGAATGTTGTTGGGGCATTGGTCAGCCCAAAAGACATCATAAGGAACTCATAATGACCATAACGGGTCCTGAAAGCTGTCTTAAGAATATCCAAGTCCCGAATCTTCAACTGGTGATACCCTGACCTCAAATCAATCATGGAGAACATCCTCGCTCCCTGAAACTGGTCGAATAGATCATCAATACAAGGCAAAGGATACTTGTTCTTGATTGTGACTTTGTTTAATTGCCTATAATCAATGCACATCCTCATAGTGCCATTCTTCTTCTTCACAAATAGAATAGGTGCACCCCAAAGTGATACACTAGGCCTAATAAACCCCTTCTCAAGGAGCTCTTGAAGCTGCTCCTTCAACTCAGCTATTACCATACAACACGGTGGAATCGAAATAGGCTGAGTGCCCCTTACCAAATCAATACCGAAGTCAATATCCCTGTCCGGCGGCATGCCCGACAGGCCTACAGGAAATATATCTAGAAAATCTCGCACCACCGGAACAGAATCAATAGTAGGGGTCTCTCCACTCACATCCCTCACAAAAGCCGAATAAGATAAACACCTCTTCCCAACCATCCGCTGGGCTTTCAAGTGTGAAATCACTCTGCTAGGGACATAATCTAAAGACCCTCGCCACTCGATTCGAGGCAACCCTGGCATCACTAATGTTACGGTCTTAGCGCTGCAGTCTAAAATAGCATGACAGGGATACAACCAATCCATACCCAATATCATGTCAAAATCAACCATACTAAGCAGCAAAAGGTCGACCTCTCATCTCAAATCCCCCAATAGTCACTACACATGACCGATACACAAGGTCCACAACAACATCATCGCCCACCGGAGTAGATACATGAACAAATGAAGCTAAAGACTCGTGAGGTATATCCAGATAATGAGGAAAATACGAGGATACATATGAATAGGTGGAACCAAGGTCAAATAATATAGAAGCATCTCGGTGGCATACTAAGACAATACCTATGATCACTGTGTCTGAAGCAATAACATCTGGTCTGGCAGGAAGTGCATAGAAACGAGCCTGACCGCCGTCTGATCGACCTCCCCCTCTTGGGCGACCCTTAACTAACTAAGCTCCATCCCGAGTTGGCTGGACGGGCGGTGAAGTAATTGGCTCCACACACTTAAAACAACTCCCTGGTGCTGGTGACAGGAACTGAAGGGAGCCCCGAGCACCGGGATAACTAGTAGAAGAACCTGGCATAGAGGAGCCCTGGACCGATGGAGCACGGGATGAACTCTGAGATGGAAAGGCATTAAGAGATGAGTGACCCTGCTGAGAACTATGAAAACCATGGCCAAATGATGCACCACGGTGAGTTGGACGAGCCGTCTGAGCATGCCTGAAGGGACGACCCCTACCGTGGTGAAATTGACCTCTAGAAGGAAAACCACCAAAACTACCAGATCCCCAAGGCCTCTTGGACTCCCTCTCAACTCACTCCCGGCGGCGGATCGACTCTATATCTCGAGCAATGTCAACCACTTCTTCAAAAGAAGCACCAGACACCCTCTCCCTGGTCATAAGAATTTGTAGCTGATATGTGAGGCCATCAACGAACCTCCTGATCCTTTCCCTGTCTGTGGGAACCAAGCAAATAGCATGATGGTCCAACTCAGAAAATCTAATCTCGTATTGCACCACCACCATATCATCATGACGCAACTGCTCAAACTGTCTATACAGCTTATCTCTGTGAGACTGCGACACATATTTCTCCAAGAAGAGAACGGAGAATTGCTGCCAAGTAAGGGGAGCTGCACAAACAGGGCTACGCCTCTCAAGCCTCCCACCAAGTGAAGGCAGCTCCAGAGAACTGAAAGGTAGTAAACGAGACCCCATTGGTCTCCAAAATACATGTTGTACGGATAATCCTCTAACACTTATCCAAGAAACCCTGGACATATTCAGCCTCTACACCGCTGAAAGTCGGAGGCTAAAGTCTACCAAATCTCTCCAATCTACGTTGCTCATCATCCGGCATGACAGAAACCATATAGTCCTCAGCAGGTGCAACCGGCTGGATCTGCAGGTGCTGCCCTGGCTACCGTGCGGGCTCCACTCCTGCCCTTACCACGGCCTCTACTGCGACCTCGGCCCCTCGCGGCCCCAACTGGTAGTACTAGTGGCTATCCGTTCTGACCGGTAGCACGTGTCCTCACCATCTGTGAGAGAATATAATAACAGAAGTTTAGTTATTAGGATCAAAAGATTCGTATGACAAGAATTCCAAAATGTGAAGTTTCCTAAAGGTTCCGCAGCCTCTCGAAGATAGGTACAAACGTCTCTGTACCGATCCACAAGACTCTACTAAACCCGCTCATGACCCATGAGACCTATGTAACCTAGGCTATAATACCAACTTGTCACGACCCAAAATTCTACCCTGTCATAATGGCACCTATCGGTAGTATTAGGCCAGCCGACTTCAGAAAATATTCCATTATTCCATTAAAAGATAATCCAATAGTCATTTTTCATAATAGAAATCCCATAATGAGTTAAACTCAGAATACAAAATGCGGAAAAGATAGGCCGACATCAGGGTGTCACTAAGTCATGAACGGCTAGACATAACTGATTCGAACATAACACGACTAACAAAGTCTGAAATACAAATACAACCAAAGGAAAAATAGAGAAAAAGAAAGCAAGGCTGCGAACGCCGGGCAACTACATTTCTCTATCTCCAATAATCAGCTACGAAGACTATTAACACCCTCCGTGACCGACAACTCCTGGATTTGCACACGAGGCGCAAGGAGTAACGTGAGTACACCAACTCAATAAGTAACAATAATAAATTAGGAACTGAAGATAGTGACGAGCTACACAGTTTTAGTTCATTTTCAATAATTTCAGAAAGGAAAATGGTCATGCTTCCCAAATTCCGGTAATTCAAGTCAAATTAGTTTGTTTAAAAGTTCAAGTAAAACCAGACAAAAATATCTTTCAATAGTTTTCAAGATATGGATATAAGGCAACTATGTGTATGAATAATGTAATCATGTACTGCCTCTCAGGCAATCATCTCTCAGTCCTCCCAATCAGTCCAACCTCACAATCACTCATTCCTCTCAGTCTCTCTGCACTCGGCACTCGATACTCGCACTCAATAAGTACCTATGCTCACGGGGGGGGTGCATACTCCGGAGGGGCTCCTTCAGCCCAAGCGCTATAACATGTCAATCATGGCATAAATCAATAAGACATGTTGCGGCGTAAAACCCGATCCCATAAATGTCCTCACAATCATGACCTCGGCCTCACTCAGTCATCAATCTCTCCAGTCTCTCGGGCTCCTAGATATCAGGAAAAATCAGCCCAAACAACAATAACATGAGGCATCGAATAGAATAACAAAGAGTAAGATATGATATGCGAGCAAAAACTATAACTGACTACAAATAGCATTTAACAAGCAATTCAACATACAACGCAATCCCTACGGGGCCCAACAATGCCAACATATAACCTAAACATGGTTTCTAACACGATGTACAGTCAATTTTCCATAACACATAGAGAGCATAAAGCTAACAACATGTTGTTCAACTTTACAGTTTCTACGGGACAGACCAAGTCACAATTCCCTCGGTGCACGCCCACACGCCCATCACGTAGCATGTGCTTTACCTCCAAAATAATCACATAACATCAAAATCCGGGGTTTCATAACCTCATGACCAAATTTACAACTGTTACTTACTTCAATTCGAGCAAAATCCTACTCCGCAATACTTTTGCTTCTCAAATCGGCCTCCAAATGTCCCGAATCTAGCCACAACCAATAAATACCATTAATATATGCTAAAAGAATCAATTCCACAAGAAAACTACTAAATTAGACTCCAAAATTCGAAATCGACTCAAACCCGGTCCCAGGGCCCACGTCTCGAAATCCGACAAAAGTCATAAAACCCGAAAGCCTATTCAATCACGAGTCTAACCGTACTAATTTCATCAAAATCCAACATCATTTGCCCCTCCAAATCTCCAAAATTCACACTCCAATTCTCAAGCCCTAACCTCCCAAATTTCACCTCAAAAACTCACAACTAGGTGTAAAATCAGTGGGGAAACATCATTATTGATCATAAATAAGCATAAGGAACTCACCTCAATGATAGCTCTGAAATCCCTCTAAAAAATCCCCAAAATACGAGCTAAAAGATGTGAAAATGGGGGAAAATCCCAAAGTGTTCTATTTATACCTTCTGCCTAGCAAAACCGCATCTGCGGTACCGTTTAAGCTTCTGCGACGCCGCACTTGCGGGAATTCCATCGCAGGTGCGGATCCCCTCACTCTCCCAAAATCCGCATCTATGGTCAAATACTCGCACCTGCGGGCCCTGCCCGCTTCTGCGATTCTTTCTTCTCAGGCCCTTTTCTGCATCTGTGCTCCACTTCCGCATCTGCGATTCTGCAGATGCGCTCCTAATCTCGCACCTGCGCTTTCCGTCTACCTCAGCCTTGCCCGTATTTGCGAGGTTCTTTCGCTTCTGTAGGCCCGCAACTGCGACTCCCCACCGCATGTGCGAAAATACCAGAATCAGCAGCTGCAGCTGCACTTCTTTAACTCAAAAACAATCCGATAACCACCCGAAATCACCTCGAGGCCCGCCGGACCACAACCAAATATACCGACACGTCCCATAATATCATACGAACTTAGTCGAACCTCCGAATCACTCAAAGCAACATCAAAACACCAAATTATACTCGAATTCAAGCTTAAGAACTTCTAAACTCCCGGATTTCACAAGCAATGTCGAAACCCACCAAACCACTTATGAATGACCTTAAATTTTGCACACAAGACAAAAATAACACCACAGACCTACTCCAACTTCCGGAATTTCATTCCGACCCCGATATCAAAATTTTCACTGTCAACTAAAATTCGCCAAAATTCTAACTTTCGCCAATTCAAGCCTAGTTCTACCACAAACCTCCAAATCACATTCCGGACGCGCTCCTAAGTCCAAAATCACCTAACGGAGCTAACGAAATCATCAAAATTTAAATCCGAGGTCGTTTATACATAAGCCAACATCCGGTCAACTTTTCCAACTTAAGCTTTCAAATAAGAGACTAAGTGTCTCAATTCACTCCAAAACCTCTCCGAACCCGAACCAACTAACCCGACAAGTGATAATACAGCTGTAGAACACAAGAGAAGCAGGAAATGGGGGAACGGGGCTATAACTCTCGAGACGACCAGCCGGGTCGTTACAAGCTCGTGTACTTGTGATTGCAGATCCGGGTTGTACTTAGGTAATTGAGTTATTATGTTGCTTCGTACCTTATTTTTAGTTTCATTTATGTTTAATTGATTAAATTGTTCGAAGAATTTAAAAATTGGCGAAAGAATTACTCTAACGTTGGCTTGCCTAGCGAGTGAAATGTTAGGTGCCATCATGGTCCCGAAAGTGAGAATTCCGGATCGTGACAACCTTCCCCCAAACCTACCCCACTTGCGAGATCATATAGGGTTATGATGTTGGTTATTGGTTTTACCGACGACTTCTGTTTATTCGTCGGACTACCGTCTTGACCTTCAATCTGAGTGTTTTTTATTTTATAACTTGGATATAGTTGAGTGCTCCAATCTGAGTTTTTTTTATGTAACTTGAATATGGTTGAGTGGTGTCAAAGATCTAACCCAATCTGATGAATCTTATATAAATTGCGAGAATAACTGACTAAATCGTGCCATAAGGTTCTACTGTCCCGACAAGATTTTGAACACTAGGGGCCAAGAAAAAAGTGAGAAAATGATGATAATTTAAAAGCAAATTAAAGGTCAAATGTTTAAATTCCACAATGAAAGTGTGTATACGCAGATCTGTGTGCTTAGTCCTTTTTTTAACATCTAACTTTAAATAGATTCATTAGTATGATTAATATATCTTTCTGTCGAAATCAAGCATAGAGATTCCTTATGTTAGTATGATTAATATATCTTTCTGTCGAAATCAAGCATAGAGATTCCTTATGAGTTTTTCCACAATCAAATGATAAGATTAGATTTCCCTTTGTTTATTTTTCTATTCTTATCATGTGGAAATCGAAGTACTAAAAGCTTAATATTAGTATTTATTTATTCATATTTTCCTAACATGTAGTTGTCCAACTTTATATAAGGACAAAGTGAAAAAGAAAACAAGATAATATTGTCCTTTGAATTATTCAACACTTCACTTCAAAATTTCCATATCCCATTACACGGATTTTCCATGCAATAATTACCATTAAGTTTCTAATAGGTTAGAGAAAATTAAGAAAAGATGTTGGGGAAATCAGAAAAGTAGTTTTCTAATCACTTTCGAGGATTGTTGGCTACTTGTGTTTTTTAAACGCAGTTAATATTCCAATAAGAATTTATGAAAATAGTAATTAATTTGTATACTGACCCTCCAGAATTTGGATATAATTGAAGAAAGGTTTCTTAGTCTCCTCTGATTATAATTAAATTCTTGTAATCTTTGCTACTTTATCGGTGTCTTCTTTCATTGGAACAATTTCACATTTTCACGGATAGTCACTAAATTTTGTTTTTACTGTCTTAGAATCATTAAGCTATTTTTGTAACAAGATAATCACTCAATTTTATCTAATTATTAAAGCAAGTCATTACAGTAGTATTTTTGTACCAAAAAATCACTCAATTTTATGTCTTATCATAAAAGTAATATTATGTCCATTATCTCACCATGTCTCTTTTTTTTTTGGTAATTAAAATTTTACTAATCACCAAATTTGAAATTACATACCATAGCTGAAGCTATCACAATCAGCTATCCAAAAGTAAACATCTAGCTAGACAAAACCACTATGTCTTTACCTTAAACATTTGTAGCACACCTCCTAGGGAGAGTCTCTTCCATCTCTCAGGCAAGTTACATAAAAACAAGAAAACACCTAATCCAACACTAAAAGGAGCTAAAAATATCATGACTGAACAAGTTTTCTAATCCCTGTGAATGCTCTAACATTACATATATAAGCAATATTCCTAGGAAAGTGGAAACCTATCCACATTTATACCTTTTTTTTCAAAAAATCCTCTGGTTTCTTTCGTTGCAAACAGCATGACTGACTTCTGCATAAACCATTCTGAAGACTTGTGAGCATTTTTTAATAGCCCACTATAACTGTTGATCCCACGTAGCTGCTGAATTTTTTTATCTCCTCATCCATTGATGGACTCTGCTCCATATTCTTTTAGTAAAATTATAGTCCATGTACAAGTAATCTCTAGTTTCATTTTGGCATTGGCAGAGAGTGCATAACGGATCCAACTGAACTCCCTGTATGAGTCCAAATTTAGACGACCACAATCGTTGATGAATACGACAAGCGACGAGATCCTCATAGCTCGACGTCCTGCAGGGGAAGACGGACAAATGAACAAGAGACTGTACGACTTTTATAGTAGTGTAGGTCCATTAGGGGGCATTAGAAATATTCTTTCGAATATTCTCTATGATTTATCTTTTAGGGCCTAGAAGGGGTTTGTCCCTTCTATATATAGCATAAAAAACAACCTTGGAAAGGATTCTCCTTCTTCTGCTTTTCCAACTAAGAACACTCGCTATAACACTTGCTTACATAAACGATCAATATCATTATTGTTCGATCATTCATCTTGATAAGGTCAAGAAATATTACCCTTTGCATTCACCTTGTGTACCTTTTGCTCTAGAGATTATTATACTTAGCTACGATTTACCCTTTTATTCTCTTTGATTGATTTGTTTAAAAAGGTTCCAATATCTTTTGAGTCAAATAATTTGGCGCCGTCTGTGGGGATTTCTAAAGCTGAGATTTTAGTTTCGTCTATATCCGTGAAAGGGATAATCACCTCTTCTTGGCCTCGAAAAGATCAACAATGGCAGGAAAGGGGGAAGCAAGATTAAAGGCAATAGTAGGTGTCACGAACAACCTTCTGGATTCTATCAACGATGCCGGCAGGGAAGACAATGAAAACGTAACGCCAAGCGTTACACCTGAGGGAGATGCCTCAACCCCCCTCCCGCACGAAAGCATGACTGTCTCGAAGGTGTGACTGTCTCGCGCGAGAGGGAAACCTCAACATCCGCAGTAGGAGAAGCACCACCAGCTGTGAAAAGACTATTAGAAGAGTGGTTAACAAACACCTTGAGCAGCATACTTTACAAACTCGTTCAAAGGGATACCGGAGGCACAGTACACGTAGAAACCACAACTATCACCGATGGGACAGAAATTCCAAGCACAGGTAACACTCATATTGTCATTGATGCAGGTAGCGATGCACTTGCATTTATCTTGAAGAAAATGGAAGAGATGGAAAATGAGAACAAAACGCTTTGCGATCAGATGAAGGAGCATCAGGAAAGGGTTGATAAAATACCGGGCGCTCCGAAGTTGCTACCAAAACGTGACGTAGGCCGATTCGTCGAACAACCATACAGTGAAGGGGCGACTCCCCACTCTATTCTGAAAACCTTCAAAATGCCGCCATATTTGAAAATATATGATGGCACCATGGACCCGGAAAATCACTTAATCCAATACGTCACTACAGTAAAAGGCAACGATCTATCGAAAGAACAGGTGCCATCGGTGCTGCTGAAAAAGTTCGGCGAAACTCTGACAGGGGGAGTGTTGACATGGTATTCCCAACTACCAGCACGATCAATATCAACGTTCGAAGAAATGGCAGACAAATTCGTCACCGCTCATGCGAGAGCGAAAAAGGCCGAGGCTAGGGTAAATGACATCTTCGCCGTCAGGCAGACGACATGCGAGGGACTTCGGGATTTCCTAGCCCGATTCAACAGGGTAACAATGAACCTACCAAAACGTATCAGAAGGGATGGTGGTAGCAGCCTTCCAAAATGGGTTAAACAGAAACGGTTCAAAAGCAACCAAAAAGCTGCTAAGTAGACTTATGAAATACCCCCCCCACCAAGTGGGAAGAAATCCATAATTCCTATTGTGCCAAAGTAAGGGTAGACGAGGATGATCTAAATGGCCTGATCCAACGGCTAACATCAGTCCAAACCGAAACAAGGAAAGATTGCCGCAATGATGGTTGAAGGGACCAACTAACCCATTTCAATCGAGAAAGGCATCAGCCCTATATCCGAACATCCAACCCACCTCCTCCACGACATGCAGACGCCACGCCTCGACACACCGCGCCACCTCAAAACAAAAGAGGTATGCCTCCCCTATTATCTGCTCATAACTTTTGTGTTTCACCTTCAGAAACAGTGTATGCGCTAGAAAAGCTCGGCACAAAGGTGCAGTGGCCGCAAAAGATGAAGTCAGATCCGAGCACCCGGAGATTGAATGTCCTGTGTGAGTTCCACCAGGAAAGAGGACACAAGACCGAAGACTGCATAGGTTTGCGATAGGAAGTGGTAAGAATGCTAAATCAGGGATACCTGAAAGAACTACTGAGCGATCGAGGACGGGTTAACTTCGCTCGCGGACGCGATCAACCTCAAGGACCTCCAAAACCACCTTTACCAGCTCGCACCATACAAATGATCATTGGCAACGGCGATGATTCGGTAATCAACCATGTGAAATTCACCACCACACACAAACTCAAGCGGACAGTCGCTCACGAATAGTACAACGACCTCGAAAATAGTATCATCTTAGATAAGTCAGATACCAATGGTTTGTCTTTCCCTCACTATGATGCTTTGATTATAACTTTATGTATTGCAGATGCCGATATAAAAAGAATAATGGGGGATGACGAAAGCGACGTGTGTATTATTCATCCACGAGTCCTCGTACAGATGAGACTCGAGGATAAGATAGTACCACGCTGCATAACACTAACGGGTTTTAATAATACAGTGGAACGAACCTCTGGAGAGATAGTGTTACCCGTTTTAGCAGGAGGAGTCACCCTGGAAATGATGTTTCACATTATGAATCAGGAAACAGTCTACAATGCTATTATAGGGCGTCCATAGATACACGCCATGCGAGCCATCCCGTCTAGTTTCTATCAAGTAATCAAATTTCCTACCCCATGGGGAATATTTAGCATCTTAGGCGAGCAATGCACCGCCCAAGAGTGCTACCGAATCGCCCAAGATTGCACACATACCCAACAACTAAAGGGGGCAAGTGCGGAAGCATAGCAATCGGCCATATCAGGAACCAAACCCGACATACAAATAGAGGCCATCAAAAACCCAGATGTCGTAGAAGCTTGCAAGGCAATCGTAGAAGACCTCGACCCTATTCAACTGGACAACACCGATAGCACGAAAAAATCTTACACCGGACACAACCTCTCAGAACCAAGTAAGTTCCATGAGTTCTTAACTAGCAATGGCGATTTGTTTGCCTTTTCCCATTCAGATATGCCGGGAATCCCAAGGGACATCGCCACACATAGGCTGAATGTTGACCCTCTTTAACCACCAGTACGATAAATGATGCGAAAATTCAATGCCGCCATCAGTGAGGCGGTCAGCGAAGAAGTTGATAAGTTGCTCGCTAATGGTTCCATCCGAGAATCAAAATATCCTCAGTGGGTCGCCAACGTGGTCATGGTAAAAAAGAAGAACGGGAAGTGGCAGATGTGTGTCGACTTCACCGACCTGAACAAAGCATGCCCGAAAGATTCCTTTCCATTACCATATATCGACCAGCTCATCGATGCAACGGCGGGACACGAACTACTAAGCTTCTTAGACGCTTATTCTGGTTACAGCCAAATTCTAATGGTAGAAGAAGACCAAGAAAAGACCACTTTCATCACTCACCAAGGAACGTACTGCTATAGAGTCATGCCGCTCGGACTCAAGAACGCAGGGGCGACGTATCAAAGGTTGTAAGCACGTGATTTTTGCCCTATATGAGAATTACTCCCAAAAATTCAAAAAATAAAATGATTTTCCTTGGTGTGCAATTTTGTGATATTTTGTGATATTTTTGAATAATTATTTGTATTTGTCTGTGCATGTTTATTTGTTAAATTAATAAAAATACAAAAATATGTCGCATTTTGCATGTAGGATTTAATTCTACAATTGTTAGTAATTAAGTTTGTTTTACAAAAATTAAAAAAAAATTATTACAAAAATAGGCATTTTTTGCATTTTTAGCATTTAATGTCCAAAAATATCATTTTATGCCTAATTATTACTTAATTATGCGTTAATTGTTATTGGGAATTAGTTTGCACTTTTATAACTTAATTTAGTTCTTAATAATAATTTAAGTATTTTTATAATTTTGTTCTAGAAAAAATACAAAGAAGAAAAAGAGCAAAAATACAAAGAAAAATCAAATTTCTTTGAAGTTATGTTTTGGTTTTTAATGTTTTGAATCATGTATCTTTGTTATAATTTTGTTGGAGTTAATTTAAAAAGATCAATTGATTATTTGAAGTTTAGTGATGTGAATAAGTTTATTTGTTTTGTTTAAACTTAATTCGAGTTTAATTCGAATTTGAATAAAACTTGCTTGTTATTGTTGACGAATCTTTTCATTTATGTCTATACTTTGTTTGATTGTTCTTGAATCCGAAATTAGTATAAGTTTGATCTTCTTGTTTGTTGATTAGTTTAGTAATCAAGATTATTTCTAATTTTCAGTATTTGTAAATAATTGATTCGATAGCTCAAGTCATCTAACAATATGATTTTTAATCCGATTATGGGATAATTAGTTTTTTTAAAAAAAAAAAAAATTTATTTGACAATTCCATGTTGTATTTATAATTATAATTTTTATTACTTTCTGTTAATATTTATTTTCTCTTCTATTTAATATGTTATTTTAAGAATGTAGAGATTGATTTTATATTTATAGACAAACTTAGTAATAATAAAAATGTAGTCATTAAAGGATATTCTTAAAGTAAGGAAGGATTTCGCTAAAAATAAATAGATGTAAACAATACAAAATTTGCAGGATTCTCCAATCTCATTTATTTATTTAATTATTAAAAAAAATACTTAGAATTTGGGATGGACTGTTTAGTGAATTTCACTTCCTTCCCCAAAGATAATAACGTGCTAGACTCTTTAGGCGCGATTTAATTAATTTTACCTTCTTAAACTCGGATGCGCATTTCATGCGACCCAAATCTAAATCCTAAAACATTGAATAAAAATGTGTTCCGGATTGCGGGTGCATTTCATGTGACGTAATCCAAAGACATGTTTTAAACGATGTTCACATGTTTTTAAAAAACAAATATAATAATAAAAGCGGTAAAGAGTTAAATTTTGCACATAAGTTCAACATGTATTAAATCAAATAATCAAGCCAAATATGACAGTTGAGCGACCATGCTAGAACCACGGAACTCGGGAATGCCTAACACCTTCTCCCGGGTTAACAGAATTCCTTATCCGGATTTTTGGTACGCAGACTGTAATATATAGTCATTCTTTTCCTCGATTCAGGATTAAAATTGGTGACTTGGGACACCAAGAAGGAAAGAGAGGAGGGGAGGCGGATGGGTAGTGTAGGGTTTTTTAGGGTTTTTTTGTTTTTGTTTTTGTTTTGTTTTTTGAAATGCAAGATAGGGGTGTTGGGTTATGGATTGGGTCGACCCGGTTTGAAATGGACCGGGTCGTGGGGAAGGTTGGACAATTGTTTGGGCTTGGGGTTGAAATTTGAAGAAGTGGCCCAATCCGATTTTTCTTTGTATTTTTGCTCTTTTTCTTCTATGTAAAGACTGAAATGTATTCCTCTGTTATATGAGCGGGCTCCCAACTTCAATACTCCTTAAAGTATAACATTCTGTTGGCGTTATTCTTTCCTGCCTCCTTAGTCATTTTTCCTCTTACTTGAATCATCTCCCTTCAGAACTTCTTTCCTCAAAATTAGTGTTTCATTCCTCCGAAAATTGCTGGGTATATCACTTTATCCAGACCTGCGTTACCTTCCTTCCTTCCCCCAAGTGGGTACCTGATTTTTGAGAAAATTTTCGCAATGAGAAAATTTTCTGCCCCGGTTTGATGATCTTCTTTATGGCCTGTCTTTCCGCCATCCATAACATTTCTTTTCCCTGCTTCAAATCAAAGAAAGATTTTGTTAGTTAAAAAAAACATGGTGAGTGGTCGTGCCACTCCTGCTGGGGATGGTTTTTTTTCCTTTCTCCCTTCCCTGCTCGGTGTTCCATTACACTATCAGAACTTGCTGGGGATGATACTATTTATTGGGGATGATATTACTGCTGGGGATCACACTCCTGCTGGTGATCACATTCCCGCTGGGGATGGTTTTCCCCTCTTCTTTCCTCGCTCGGCGTTTTTCGACCCTTTTGGAACTTGGTCGATGATCGGCCAAGGATGCTCTTGCATCTCGATGATCTGCTGTGGATTTTCATGGAACTTCATCCTTAGTTTTCTCAATTGTTTTTTTTTTATCATTATACCCCCTTGACATTTAGACCAACTCATCATTTGGTCTTGCAACAAACGTCTTTTCCGTTTCATTGCCTTATCTTTGGCATGTCCTACTCACCTTTTGCTTCGCACCATTTTGGCAATTAGTAGTAAGCTCTGGAAAAAAATCCTTCTAAAAACAAACTACTGGAGAAAAACACTTTAAACCAAGAAATGAAAAATGATGACTTCAAAAGATAAAAGAAAAAAAAATCTTTCTGAACAAATGTTGGGGAAAGAAAAAGAAAAGAACTTATCTGAATGGTATAATCAATCCCAATGATCATGTCATGCATTTCCGGATTAACCAACCCAGTCTATTTATATCAATCAATTTTTCTGACGGCCTTACTTTGCTGGGGATGCGCAGAAGCCTAACTCTTGCCGGATGCGAATCATTTTTGCCAATCTTATCTTGCTAGCCCCCTTTATATCCTTGTCGCCTCATAGTGCCCTTCGAGGGGTTTTCACTGATGAGGCTATCTCATTTCTCTCAATTCCCGTCGCCTTATGGTGCCTGTGAAGGTTTTCACCGATAAGACTCTTCTCATTTTATTTTTCTAAGCTGGAGATTGGAGTGTTACTGATATGACTCTTTGCTGGGGATTCTTTAGGTTATCAATTCGTTGCCGACTTTTCTCTGCTTTTATTTTCCTGACTTGGCACTCCTCGGATTCTGATCGGGAGGTCTTTTTTGGACATCAACATGGGTTTTTGTTTATGGCTAAAAGAAAAGGGGGCATCAAAAGGGTTCAAAATAATTCTGATGGGTAAAAACCATTACAACTCTTGGAATCGAACTTCTTTCCCAACATTACAAACATAACTTCTGCCCCAGTTTCTCGCTTGGGGATTTTATTTCTTTATTACACTATGACCGAGCCGTGAGGCGCCTACGTACCCTCTTTGAGGAATCAGGTCGAACGTAGTTCACATGATTCCTTTATTTTTGTTATTATTTTCTTTCTTCTTTTTTTTCGTTTTCATTAACGATTCCAAGAGAGGGGTATGAAGGAATAAGTAAGGCTCAAAGGGGTAAAGCAAAGGTTAAAAGTGTTCGGATAGAAGAAAGAATTGCCTCCGTCATTTCATTCTCCGATAAATGCCAAGTATAAACAAACAAACAACAATTACAATTAATAGCCATGTCGATGCATCTTCTCTCGGCATCTGTCTGACATAAAGCGCAACTGGATAACATCTTGGTCACAATAGATGGCCCTTGCCAATTTGGGACAAATTTGACATTTTGCTTTGGCCTGATGTGGGAGGATCCGTTTCAACACTTGCTGTCCCTCTTCAAATTTCCTGATATCGTCTGCATCCCCTAAATTGATGGCTTTTGTGTCATTTAAGTTGGGCTTGGATTTCTCTTCCAACTAGCTTAACTCTCTGTTTGTCTCTTCATCATCACCGTATTCCGATTCGTCATCATGATTGACCTTTTGTACAATCAGTTCGGAATCAGATTGATTTTTTAGACTAAGTTGAAGATCTGTTGTGCATGCCATATCATTGGAATCAGTATAAAGAGCATTGTTTAGAAAGAGAAAAAGAAGAAAACAAACTTAAAACAAAATAAGAAAAAACTTTCACTTTATAAAAATACGGGATAACAGAGTTTCACACTTTACAAAACAAAACTGGATTACAACTCTGCAATAATCCAAAACAAGAAAGAAAAATCAGAGCCCACTACCAAGACTCCTTTCAGATAGGAAGAGGAGTAGCCGTCCAATTGTTGATTTTTTGCTTTCAGCCCTATAAACTGTACATCTGCCTTGCTGGACCCTTTCCCCATCACCATGACCGACTTGTCATCTACACACTGCACCCCTGCTTTTCCCTGGTCGATTTCTTTCGAACGGGAAAACCACCCCCAGCGGGAATGTGATCACCGGCAGGAGTGTGATCCCCAGCAGTAATATCATCCCCAATAAATAGTATCATCCCCAGCAAGTTCTGATAGTGTAATGGAACACCGAGTAGGGAAGGGAGAAAGGAAAAAAACCATCCCCAGCAGGAGTGGCACGACCACTCACCATGTTTTTTTAACTAACAAAATCTTTCTTTGATTTGAAGCAGGGAAAAGAAATGTTACGGATGGCGAAAAGACAGGCCATAAAGAAGATCATCAAACCGGGGCAGAAAATTTTCTCATTGCGAAAATTTTCTCAAAAATCAGGTACCCACTTGGGGGAAGGAAGGAAGGCAACGCAGGTCTGGATAAAGTGATATCCCCAGCAATTTTCGGAGGAATGAAACACTAATTTTGAGGAAAGAAGTTCTGAAGGGAGATGATTCAAGTAAGAGGAAAAATGACTAAGGAGACAGGAAAGAATAACGCCAACAGAATGTTATACTTTAAGGAGTATTGAAGTTGGGAGCCCGCCCATATAAGAGAGGAATACATTTCAGTCTTTACATTTCCAGTATTGAAGTTGGGGGCCCGCCCATAGAACAAAGGAATATATTTCAGTCTTTACATTTTAAGTATTGAAGTTGGGAGCCCGCCCAAAGAACAGAGGAATACATTTCAGTCTTTACATTTCAAGTATTAAAGTTGGGAGCCCGCCCATATAACAGAGGAATATATTTCAGTCTTTTCATTTCAAGCGTTGAAGTTGGGAGCCCGCCCATATAACAGAGGAATACATTCAAGTCTATTCATTTCAAGTGTTGAAGTTGGGAGCCCACCCATATAACAGAGGAATACATTTCAGTCTTTACATTTCAAGCGTTGAAGTTGGGAGCCCGCCCATAGAACAGAGGAATACATTTCAGTCTTTACATTTCAAGTATTGAAGTTGGGAGCCCGCCCATAGAACAGAGGAATACATTTCAGTCTTTACATTTCAAGTATTGAAGTTGGGAGCCCGCCCATATAACAGAGGAATACATTTCAGTCTTTACATTTCAAGTATTGAAGTTGGGAGCCCGCCCAAAGAACAGAGGAATACATTTCAGTCTTTTCATTTCAAGTGTTGAAGTTGGGAGCCTGCCCATAGAACAGAGGAGTACATTTCAGTCTTTTCATTTCAAGTGTTGAAGTTGGGAGCCCGCCCATATAACAGAGGAATACATTTCAGTATTACTTTTCAAGTATTGAAGTTAGGAGCCCGCCCATACAACAGAGGAATACATTTCGAGATCAAGTCAGAAGACAGTAAAACAGAGGGTTACAACAGGAATCCCCAGCAGGAAACAATAAAAATCCCCAGCACCGGGAAGCAGAAGGTGGCAACAAGAGGTCCCAACACAAATTCAAGCGCATGAGTCAAAAGGAAGAAAAGACGCGTCTTGAAAGAAGCGGCTTGTGAACATTAAATCATGCCCAACATAACAGATCTGATAAAGAAAGCCGTATCCGCAGAGGAACCACCGAAAAGCTTAATGAAGGAAGCCATGTCCCCAGCGAACCAAACAAAATGATGAAAAATTGGCATTCAGAAAAGCAAAAGGCTAGTGTCATCCCCAAATTCACGGAATAAAAGCACCGGAGGAAACACAAGCCGACAAGAAAGCAAGGCAACAAGAACAAGTTGCAGTCTAGCCTAGCTTCTTGTTTTCTTTTAAGCATGGTGTAACAAGGAGATCGGTAAGCAGTGGTAATAGCATACAACAACAGTAACATTGCGGTCCCACGGTAGTCCCAGCTACCAAAACTTCCCGAACTACATTGACCTGATTCCTGTTTAGCCCAGAATATGTAGGAAACCTTTGAAGCAAAGGTTCGGTTAAATCTTTTTCAAAAAATGCTTCACACGGAGTACTCGGATGGGCAAAAATCGCTCGCTTTATCTTTGCACGAAAACCCTTCGTGTCTTCGGGCAAAGAGGGGCAGCTGTAAGCACGTGATTTTTGCCCTATATGAGAATTACTCCCAAAAATTCAAAAATAAAATGATTTTCCTTGGTGTGCAATTTTGTGATATTTTGTGATATTTTTGAATAATTATTTGTATTTGTCTGTGCATGTTTATTTGTTAAATTAATAAAAATACAAAAATATGTCGCATTTTGCATGTAGGATTTAATTCTACAATTGTTAGTAATTAAGTTTGTTTTACAAAAATTAAAAAAAAATTATTACAAAAATAGGCATTTTTTGCATTTTTAGCATTTAATGTCCAAAAATATCATTTTATGCCTAATTATTACTTAATTATGCGTTAATTGTTATTGGGAATTAGTTTGCACTTTTATAACTTAATTTAGTTCTTAATAATAATTTAAGTATTTTTATAATTTTGTTCTAGAAAAAATACAAAGAAGAAAAAGAGCAAAAATACAAAGAAAAATCAAATTTCTTTGAAGTTATGTTTTGGTTTTTAATGTTTTGAATCATGTATCTTTGTTATAATTTTGTTGGAGTTAATTTAAAAAGATCAATTGATTATTTGAAGTTTAGTGATGTGAATAAGTTTATTTGTTTTGTTTAAACTTAATTCGAGTTTAATTCGAATTTGAATAAAACTTGCTTGTTATTGTTGACGAATCTTTTCATTTATGTCTATACTTTGTTTGATTGTTCTTGAATCCGAAATTAGTATAAGTTTGATCTTCTTGTTTGTTGATTATCATTTTTGATTATTTCTTCGGTTTGCTTCATGATTTTGTTTAGTTTTAATATAGGAATTGTTGGTTGTAAAGTTGTTAGATTTTTAAGTTCAAATGATTATTGAATTTAGAAATCTGAATATATTTGTTTGTTGTTGTTGTTATTGTTGATTGAATCTGAAAGTAGGTTTGTTTGTTGCTAAAAATATCGTTCAATCAAAATTTTGGTTGTTCTTTGTTGTTCAATTTGTGTTCATGTGATTTGTTGTTGAATTGGTTCAGAAATCGTGTTCATGTGATTTGTTGTTTGAATTTGTGTAGAAATTGGTCATATTGGCTATATTTTGATTGAGTTTGATTAATTGATTTGTTGTAGCTGATGGGGGTAGTTTGGTAAATTGCAGTACATTCGGGGTAAAATGGTAATTGCAATAAGGTCGGAGGGGTAGTTTAGTAATTGAACATTTTTGAATAATTCTTTATGTTAAGCATGGGGGACAAAATGTAATGGGGTGTGGGTGATATAGTTGTTTAATATAAATGGGGGACAAGACAAAATGTAGTGGAAGGGAATATGGTAATTGTTTATGGTAGGCATGGGGGACAAAATGTAATGGTTTGGTTTGATATATTAGTTTAATGTAGTGGGGGATGAGTGGGAAGATAATGGGTTTGGTAGAAGAAAGTGTGGTTTTATTAATGAATTAAAGGGTTTGAGATTGGAAATAAATAGGAGGTCTTGAATCAGATTTTAGGACAGAGAATAAAGAGAGAGTTTGGAGAGGGAATAAGAATAAGAAGAGGAGAAAAAAAAGACAGATAGAGAAAGAGAGAGAAAAAAAAAAGCTGAATATTTAAGAGATGAAGAAAAAATCCGAAAAATATTAAAACTTTCAAGAAAGAAAAAGAAAAGAAAAAAAAATACAAAAAAAGGAGCTGGAAATTAGAAGAGAGAGTAGTACACACTTGATAAATATTCTGATATACGGGTTTAGAAAAGAAGGGTTAAACATTAATTAGCCTTTCAAAATCTGAAAATTCCCTTGGATTCTGTCCGTTGTTTGTTGTTGGTGTTTCTGGATTTTATTTTGATTTTCAAATCTATCACTGGGATTTCTGTTGACTGGATTGCTGGTTATTATTGTTGTTGTTGTGTTACGTACTACGTGACTGACTTTCTTCTTCTTATATTGACAATACCAGGTACACAACTGTAATTTTGGCCTTTCTGTAAGCTGAAAATGAAGAATGGAAGTTTAAATTTTTTTATTTAGTTTTTTTATTAATTGCATTTCGATTATTTCATGTATTATTATTCTGTAAATCGTCGTTGTTTTGCATAATTAGGCATATTGTAGCGATGTATTAAATAATGCTTTGATTTAACCTGATTATTAGGTAGTATATATTTAAGCATGTTCATTACTGTTTAAACTGTCAAATAATTAAAATAAAAAAAATAATAACGTAAAAATGGCTTTATTAAATCAGTTTGGCAAAATTGATTAAGTTCCTTATTCATAAGGGTTTTAGTATCGCCAACGTTAAGTTAATCGGAATCATGTAGCTAAATTCAGTTAAAACATGAATTAATTTTGCGAATCAAATATTAGGACAGGATTTGAATTAAAACAAGGTTAGTTAAGGTTAAATTATTTAATTTTTAGAAATACGGTTTAGTAATCAAGATTATTTCTAATTTTCAGTATTTGTAAATAATTGATTCAATAGCTCAAGTCATCTAACAATATGATTTTTAATCCGACTATGGGATAATTAGTTTTTTTAAAAAAAAATTATTTGACAATTCCATGTTGTATTTATAATTATAATTTTTATTACTTTCTGTTAATATTTGTTTTCTCTTCTATTTAATATGTTATTTTAAGAATGTAGAGATTGATTTTATATTTATAGACAAACTTAGTAATAATAAAAATGTAGTCATTAAAGGATATTCTTAAAGTAAGGAAGGATTTCGCTAAAAATAAATAGATGTAAACAATACAAAATTTGCAGGATTCTCCAATCTCATTTATTTATTTAATTATACAAAAAATACTTAGAATTTGGGATGGACTATTTAGTGAATTTCACTTCCTTCCCCAAAGATAATAACGCGCTAGACTCTTTAGGGGCGATTTAATTAATTTTACCTTCTTAAACTCGGATGCGCATTTCATGCGACCCAAATCTAAATCCGGACGATCTCAAGATTATATTGGAAATGACCCTCAAATGCTTGCGCCAGGTCGTCCCAGGTGTACCACCTGCTGGGATCCTGCCTTGTATACCACTCCAGCGCAGATCCACTCAAACTCTGACCAAAATAAGCTATCAGCAACTCATCTTTACCACCTGCTCCTCTCATCTTACTATAAAAGCCCCGTAGATGTGCCATAGGATCGCCATGCCCTTCGTACAAATCGAACTTGGGCATCTTGAACCCTGCTGGTAATTGGACGTCAGGGAAAGGGCATAGATCCTTGTAGGCCACGCTGACCTGGTTGCCTAACCCGTGTATGTTCCTGAAGGACTGCTCCGGGCTTTTAAATTTCCGCATCACTTCATCCTGCTCTGGGCTCTTAGCCGGCTTTTCAATCTCCGCCGGGACCTCAAATTGGGGGTTATAGGTATGTGGCTCGGGTGCTTTGAATGTGAGTTCAGGGGGGTAATATTGTGTGGCGTGAGCCTGAAACAGCGGCTCACTGGATGATCTGTGCAATGGGGCTGGGGGAGGCGCCACAAAGACGTGAACATTCGGTGGTGGAGGGTTCTGATTGGGTGACGGAGCTTGGGGAACATAGGCATCCCTCCCCTGATAGTAGTGGTGGCTTGGGAAGCTTGTTGAAGGGTCGGGGGAAGGGTATTCTGGCGTGTGTCCCGGTGGGGGAGTAAGAGTGACAACTGGTTCGGGCCCCTTTTGCACCTTAGCCATGGCTAGCTGCATTTCATTCATTTCCAATCTCATTTTTTCCATATTGGCCATCGCCTCTTTCAGTATCTGATGTGCCGTCTTTTCCGACTCAACACTATTTTCTGAGCCAGTCATGCTTTCTGGTATAGGCACTTTTGATCTTGTTTGATAATGGTATATTGCCAGTACGCTCTAACAAACTAACTGTTGAAACTTCTGGTATACAACAAACTTGTCAGCGTTAGAGTTTTAATACATATTGCAATTGCACGTTGTAATGTAATGTACCTAGGCAGTTTAACCATTTCAATCATTTTTTTTTTCGGGCTTCTTGAAAGAAAGACTTCTAAAAATAGTTTTTTTTTTCTCGCATTTTGACCCTTTTTTTTTAGCAAAAGGCGAGGTTGGACCCGATGAGGGTTGCTTACGTATCTCACATCCGGTGAGAATCAAACCCGCGTAGTTCGGGCAATCATGAATAAAGTAAATAAACTAACCTTTTTTTATTATTATTATTTTTATTTATTTTTGAAGGAAAGACTTATAAAGAAGAGTTTTTTTTTTTAATTTTGAAAGAGAAACTTCTAAAGAAGAAAGAAAATATTTTTTTGGAATTTTATTTTCAATGAAAGAAATGCTTCTAAAAATATTTTTGAATTTTGACTTTTCTTTTCAATTTTGAAAGAAGAATGAAAATATTTTCGGATTTTTTGGAAGAAATTCAAAGAAAATATATATATATTTTTTTTATTTGAAACAATTAAAAAGACTTTCTAAAGACATCAAGAATGGAAAATATTTTTGGATTTTTTCTTGAAAATTGGGGGTCTAAAAAAACTCTTTTCTAGAAAGGAAATAAAGAAAAATACTTTTTGGATTTATATATATATATATATATATATATATATATATATATATATATATATATATATATATATATATATATTGTAACAAATAATAAAACTACGTTCAACGTAAGACCCTTTTTTTCATTTTTGACATTTTCATAAACAAATAAATAAAAAAACATTTTAAAAATAAGACTCTTTTTTCATTTTCATTTTTTCATGGAAAGACAAACTATTTTCTTTTTCTTCTTTTTCATTTTTCATTTTGAAGACAAGACAAAGTGAAGATTTTTTAGTTTCAACAAAATGACCAACATATTTTTCAACCTAAAAATAAGGGACTCTTTTCTATTTTTTTTCTTTTGCTTTTTGAGCGAAACAAACTATATATAAAAAATATTTTTTCTTTTCTTTTCATTTTTTCCGAAATTTCGGCAGAATTTTGCCAGTATTTGGACATTGTTATTTTTCAAAACAGCAGAGTAACCCTACACACTGCTATTTTCCTTTCTTTCTCTTTTTTTTTTAATTTTTCCCCATACTCAAAACCGGTCATCATAAGTTCAAAGCAAATAAATGCACAAGCAGTGAGTAGGATGCATCAGGATGGTCTTTTCTGTTTCAGGTTGCTATTCCTAGACGGACCCAACCCCTGTGTTGAGTCCCCTAAGTCAAAAATGCACATGATGCAGATAAGCGTTCCTACTAGGGATCCGACATGAAGTTGAGTTATTCTAGGTTCAGAACCTGGGTATTTGTTCTAGACCTGGCTTACCCGAGCGGACAGCTCGTGCCGAGGAGGAGGCGGCAGTCCAGGAATACAGAAGCTTCACCGGCTTTGCGACTTATCCAAACCTCGTTCTAAATTGGGACGTGACACTATACAGAAAAGAAGTCGTACGAAGTACACCCTTCTTCATGATTCAGAAGACTCAGAGAGAAGATGGGTTTCGGCACAGTTTATATACAGTTCACAAAATATCAAAGCGGTAAAAGCAATTAGTTAGCACATTAAGCACAGATCATGTAACAAAGTCAGATAAAGCTGAACATTACAATTTATTCTAAGCTCGATTTCTAACCCTGAACCAGTGGTTCTGGGTCGGTATCCCCAGCGGAGTCGCCAGAGCTGTCACACCTCCTTTTTCCGCTCCCTGCGAGGGTACAAGGAGTTTTTTCCAATTAAAGGACAATCGAAACGGGATTTATTTATCTATTTCAGAGTCGCCACTTGGGAGATTTAAGGTGTCCCAAGTCACCAATTTTAATCCCGAATCGAGGAAAAGAATGACTCCATATTACAGTCTGCGTACCAGAAATCCGGATAAGGAATTCTGTTAACTCGGGAGAAGGTGTTAGGCATTCCCGAGTTCCGTTGTTCTAGCATGGTCGCTCAACTGTCATATTTGGCTTGATTATCTGATTTAATACATGTTGAACCTATGTGCAAAATTTAACTCTTTACCGCTTTTATTATTATATATATATTTTTTTTAAAAATATGAACATCGTTTAAAACATGTCTTTGGATTACGTCACATGAAATGCACCCGCAATCCGGAACACATTTTTATTCAATGTTTTAGGATTTAGATTTGGGTCGCATGAAATGCGCATCCGAGTTTAAGAAGGTAAAATTAATTAAATCGCGCCTAAAGAGTCTAGCGCGTTATTATCTTTGGGGAAGGAAGTGAAATTCACTAAACAGTCCATCCCAAATTCTAAGTATTTTTTTTAATAATTAAATAAATAAATGAGATTGGAGAATCCTGCAAATTTTGTATTGTTTACATCTATTTATTTTTAGCGAAATCCTTCCTTACTTTAAGAATATCCTTTAATGACTACATTTTTATTATTACTAAGTTTGTCTATAAATATAAAATCAATCTCTACATTCTTAAAATAACATATTAAATAGAAGAGAAAACAAATATTAACAGAAAGTAATAAAAATTATAATTATAAATACAACATGGAATTGTCAAATAATTTTTTTTTTTAAAAAAAACTAATTATCCCATAGTCGGATTAAAAATCATATTGTTAGATGACTTAAGCTATTGAATCAATTATTTACAAATACTTAGAATTTGGGATGGACTGTTTAGTGAATTTCGCTTCCTTCCCTAAAGATAATAACGTGCTAGACTCTTTAGGCGCGATTTAATTAATTTTACCTTCTTAAACTCGGATGCGCATTTCATGCGACCCAAATCTAAATCCTAAAACATTGAATAAAAATGTGTTCCGGATTGCGGGTGCATTTCATGTGACGTAATCCAAAGACATGTTTTAAACGATGTTCACATTTTTTTTAAAAAAATATATAACAGTAAATGATAAAAGCGGTTAAAAGTTAAATTTTGCACATAGGTTCAACATGTATTAAATCAGATAATCAAGCCAAATATGACAGTTGAGCGACCATGCTAGAACCACGGAACTCGGGAATGCCTAACACCTTCTCCCGGGTTAACAGAATTCCTTATCCGGATTTCTGGTGCGCAGACTGTAATATGGAGTCATTCTTTTCCTCGATTCGGGACTAAAATTGGTGACTTGGGACACCGTTCAACGGATGGACTATTTAGTGAATTTCACTTCCTTCTTCAAAGATAATAACGCGCTAGACTCTTTAGGCGCGATTTAATTAATTTTACCTTCTTAAACTCGGATGCGCATTTCATGCGACCCAAATCTAAATCCTAAAACATTGAATAAAAATGTGTTCCGGATTGCGGGTGCATTTCATGTGACGTAATCCAAAGACATGTTTTAAACGATGTTCACATTTTCTTTTTTTAAAAAAAATATAATAATAAAAGCGGTAAAGAGTTAAATTTTGCGCGTAGGTTCAACATGTATTAAATCAGATAATCAAGCCAAATATGACAGTTGAGCGACCATGCTAGAACCACGGAACTCGGGAATGCCTAACACCTTCTCCCGGGTTAACAGAATTCCTTATCCGGATTTCTGGTACGCAGACTGCAATATGGAGTCATTCTTTTCCTCGATTCGGTATTAAAATTGGTGACTTGGGACACCTTAAATCTCCCAAGTGGCGACTCTGAAATAGATAAATAAATCCCGTTTCGATTGTCCTTTAATTGGAAAAAACTCCTTGTACCCTCGCGGGGAGCGGAAAAAGGAGGTGTGACAAAGGTTAGTCACCAAGATGTTCAAAGAACACCTCGGTAAGACCATGGAGGTTTACATCGGTGACATGTTGGTGAAGTCAAAAAAGAAGGAGGATCACATTGGTCATCTGAAGGAAGCCTTCAAAATATTGAGGCAATACGGAATGAAACTGAATCCCGATAAATGCACCTTTGGCATAACCTTAGGAAAGTTCCTTGGTTTTCTGGTGTTACAAAGGGGTATCGAAGTCAACCCGGATCAGATCAGGGCCATCGAAGGAATACCAGAGACATTGACCAGCAAGAAGTAGGTGCAGAAATTAACAGGACGAATAGCCGCCCTGTCGAGGTTCATCTCACGATCATCAGACAAATGCCATAATTTTTTCAATTTACTAAGGAAAGACCACGAGCTATAGTGGAATTCAGAATGCATCGACACCTTGAGAAAACTGAAAATGTATCTGTCCTCGCCGCCACTACCTAGCAACCTCCGAAGTCGCGGTAAGGGCAGTTTTGGTCCGCGAAAACAAAGGTATGCAGTCTCCAATTTACTATATCAGCAAAAACTTAATTGATGCCGAAACAAGGTACCCTTACCTTGAGAAACTAGCTCTGGCATTAGTCGTATCTTCACGAAAGCTTAGACCATATTTTCAATGTCACCCCATAAAGGTGGTGACACCCTTCCCTATCAGGGGCATCCTACACAAACCTGAGCTAACAGGTAGGTTGGCTAAATGGGCCACAGAAATAAGCGAGCACGATATAACATACCAACCGTGAACTGCTATAAAGTTGCAGGTGCTTGCCGATTTCAGCGCAAAAGTATTGCTTGAAGTAGAGCAAGAGGCGCTCCGTGCTTCCGCACATTTCATCCTCTGGGTCCTCTACACAGACGACGCATCTAATGCATCGTGATCAGGACTAGGACTCGTCCTCGAGGTTCCTACGGGCGAAGTAATTCTCTAGTCCATATGATGCCCCGAGATGACTAACAACGAGGCCGAGTATGAAGGTGTGATTGCAGGATTGAAATTAGCTCTCAAATATGGCGCTCGACGACTCATCCTCCATTGCGATTCTCAACTCATGGTGAACCAAGTCACTGGGACTTTCCAAATCAAAGAACAGAGACTACAAAAGTACTAATCAGAAATTCACAAACTGCTACCGGAATTCGATGAATGTCGCCTCGACCAGATACCTAGGGCACAGAACATCGAAGCGGATGGTCTCGCCAAGCTAACGGCAACCACCAGAAATATCAACAAGGAAAACGTGGTCATTCTTCTCCATTCCTCAATAGACCAGGTCGAGGTACATTCTGTAAAACTAACTTGGGACTAGTGCAACCGTATCGTAACATATTTGCAGGATGGAACGCTCCCACAAGATAAGAAAGAAGCCAAAAAGCTTCAAATACAGACAACCAAATATAGCCTTATAAACTGTGATCTTTATAAGAGAACGTTCGGCGCCCCCCTGGCCAAATGTCTTGGGCCAAATCAAACAAGGTGGGTACTAGAAGAAGTACATGAGGGGCACTGCGGCGCCCATACGGGAAACCGTTCCTTTGTCAGATGCCTCATCCGCGCCGGATACTAATGGCCTACCATGAAAAAAGAAGTCGCGGATTATGTTAGGAAATATGAACAGAGTCAAAAGTACGCCCCTATGATACACCAAGCAGGAGAACTCCTGCATTCCGTCACTTCTCCATGGCCATTTATAAAGTGGGGGATGGATATTATCGGACCCCTCCCGATAGGACAAGGTAAGGTACACTTCCTTTTGGTTTTAACTAACTATTTTTATAAATGGGTGGAAGCAGGTGCATGCACTCAAATACGAGAGCAAGAAGTTATCGCGTTCATATGAAAAAAATATAATATGCCGCTTCGGCATTCCCAAAGAAATCAGGTGTGACAACGGACCTCAATTCGTCGGAAAGAAAACAACCGAGTTTTTCGAAAAATGGCACATCAAGCGAATACTCTCCACACCATACCATCCCGCCGGCAACAGCCAAGCTGAATCCTCCAATAAAATGATACTAAATATATTGAAAAAGATGCTCGAGGACGCCAAAGGGCTATGGCCTGAGTTGCTTCTAGAAGTACTATGGGCATACCGTACTACGCCAAAAACTAGCACAGGCGAGACGCCATATTCACTAGTCTACGAGAGTGACGCGGTTATACTCGTCGAAGTCGGAGAACCTAGCTTGAGGTACTCCAACGAAAGCGGACCAAGCAACGACAAAAGTAGGCTACAAGATTTGGATGAAGTCGAAGAACGAAGAGATATGGCCCAAGTAAGAATGGTAGCCCAAAAGCAACAAGCAGAAAGGTACTATAACAAGAAGGCCAAAGTACGACCGCTCAAGGTCGGAGACTACGTCCTCAAAGCTAAAACACATGCAGCGAAAGACCCTAATGAGGGAAAACTGGGAACAAACTGGGACGGGCCATACAAAATCACGGCGGCAGCGAACAAAGGAGCATTCCAGTTAGAGACAATGGAAGGAAAACTACTCCAAAACAATTAGAATGTCGCCCATCTCAAATACTTCCACTTTTGAAAGGGGGCGCCACCTGAGTATCACACCTCCTTTTTACTACACCCCGTAAAGGGTATAAGAGAGTTTTTCTAATTAAAGGACAATCGAAACGAGATTATTTCATTTAAAGATTAAGAGTCACCACATGGGATAAATTATAGTGTTCCAAGTCACCGGTTTTGAATCCCGAATCGAGAAAATATTGACTCTGTTTTTGCAGTTCGCGAACACAGAAATCCGGCTAGTTCAGTTTGTTAACCTGTGAGAAGGTGTTAGGCATTTCCGAGTTCCGTGATTCTAGCACGGTCGCTCAACTGTTATATTTGGCTTAATTATCTGATTTAAAAACACTTTTAACCTATGTGCATTTTAACTTTTAACCACTTTTAATTGATTTTTTAAAGAAGATTGAACGTCATTTAAAACGTGCCTTTGGATCGCGCCACATGAAATGCACCCCCAATCCGGAACACATTTTATTCAACGTTTTAGGATTTGGATTTGGGTCACATGAAATGCGCACACGAGTTTAGGAAGGTAATTTAATTGCGCGTCTAAAGCAAATACGCGTTTGCAATTTTGCGAGGGCCATGGAAATTCGCTAAATGGCGCGCCTCGAATTCTAAGGCTCAAAATACTAATTAAGCGAGTGCCATGTATTTGAAGACTTTTGTTCGGCACGACGCACCTCGACTTCCAACTTTAAAAGGGAATTTTAACTACATTTGGAGGGCCATAAATTATTGGTGTTAATCAGTTCCCTACAACGAACACAAACTTTTCAAATATACCAAAATATAAGACTAACAAAACGTCCTCGTCATACTCCTCACATCACAGTAAATATTATTGAATCTAAACCAAAATATTGCTCTAAAAGAGAGGCATTGATAAGTCAATCAGTCAACAACTAATTAAAATCACGTGTACAAAATTAGCACAAACACATAGAGAGAGTGCCCTTGATTTTTCTATTAATTTATCTATAATTCGCTTAAGTTAATAAAGTAAATCAATATTCCGAACTCATTATATCCGACCATTTCTATATGCCAGAGTTGTATTTAGTGTAACACCAGCTCTTTCCCATCTTGAATTATTATAGACAACTACTAAACAATGTATTGTAAACATATCCAAATTGGAGTTCATTCTGTAGCTCAAGTTAAGGTGCAAAAACTTAGTAGCAGAAATTAAGAACCAACGCCTGATCTCAAATACCACTTCAATCCATTATTGGAATAATGCATTACGTAACAAGAGTGAATCAATTCAATTTTACTCCATTAGCATAAAAGTTCAACAAATTGCACCAATTAAGAGAGCAATAACGAAACTTCAATTTTTGAACTAAGTAATCAACCTTTTCGACTAAACCCATCTCAACCTTTAAGAATCGAAGTGATAAGCTGAGAGTAAAAATAACAGACACCATTAGCCATAGCAGTCTTCTAGTCTATAGAAAAACTTGCATTAAACAAGCAAATTCAACACCTAGTAAAACGTGAGTTTTCCAAACAACACTAAAACTTAAAAAGCAAAAACAAAAAACAAAGGAAATTGCTACTAGTTGAACGCACAATCAATCTTAAGCTAAGAAGTGCTATTTTCAAGCATAATGTTCATTAACAACTTCAACACACATGAGTCCACTTCATGATCCACAATATAGCAGGCTTAATAGACTTGAACAATACCATTTAAAGGTTTAAAACAGTCCCTGAAGCAACTATGCTCAAACAAACTCAAATCCAATACTTAAAACAGAACAAGTGACATGAATGATTACACTTAAGAAGCTAAAATAAATAAAAAATGGACATCAAACCAAAATAAGATAAGGTCACATAGCCAATAGGGAACAGAGTGTTAGCATTGATCGACTTCCTCAACTTGAATTCATAAACAACATTATAGATTAGTCAGAACTTCATTTCTCATTCATGGTGTGAAGGGAATACCTGGATACTGCAGTCAAAACAAAAGAAGAGAGATGATTAAGGGTCGAAGCTTCAGCTCACAGCAGCAGTGTAACAATGAAAACCAATTTTAAATCGAAATGATACACAGCAGGTTGAAACTAGTTTTAATTAAGTTGTAATCTAGCAGACTTCAAACCAGCCTTTCATAAACCCAAACTTGAATCCTTTTGAATCCCACAATGAGGAACTACTGTTTTCAGACATTTGAAAAAGAATCAGAAAATCACTGGAATTCAATGAAACAGTAGAATTTTTTTTTGTCGTTTCTATTTTCTGGATTTTTTATCTCTTTCAAATCTGACTTGAGCTCTAAGTAACAATGTCTTTATAGGAAAGCTACTAGGGCAGCCTCAAAGAGATCAAAATTTTCACATAAAACCTTCTGAAATTTTTATTTTAACTTAGAAATCTCTAGTGTAAACCTCAGAATTTCAAAATAGCCCTCACCCCAGATTCTAGGAAGCTTCCTAGTTCAGTTATATAAGATTCCCCTACCTATATTCCCCAATTTACCCTTACAACCCCTGAACTTTACATTGTACTCAAATGGGCTATGGGTCAAATTGACCCTGGGTCGAATCCATTAGACAACCAACCCAAAACTGGATTGAAAGGTATAAACCTCCAGCCCAAACACAATCAAACCAATGTTTCTGAATTAACATGAAACAAACAGAAACAATTCGAGCCTCTTTTTTTCTTTATCCAATTATTGAACTAACATTATTGACTGTTGAAACAGACTATTTAAACCAACTAACTAAAAATGAAAAGCCTCTTTAAACTAATTATGCATAGGAAAAATGGACGATTTTAAAACACTAGGAAGTCCAGAAGAAGAGGAAGAAATAGATGGCAATAAAAGAAGAAAAAATGAAAGAAGAGTAAAGAAAACCAGGGAAATACCTAAAGGCACATATAGACTTGGAACAGCTTAAGAGCCTCCATCACTTTCTTGACAAGAACAGTCTTTAATCGGGTGTTTTCGTGTGAAAACATACGATTAAAGGCCATTATGGCCTAGAACCGTCAAAAAACCCCGTTGGATTTGGATTTGTGGAACTAGGATTTTTCTCTGATTTGAGATTCGAACAGCTCCGGGGAGATTCGAGGGAAGAAACTTCTGGATTCGACATGAGGGGGTCGTGGGGGTCTCAGGGTTTTAATTTGGGAGTGATTGGGAAAAGTCGAGTTTTGGTCTAATCTTTGATCTAATATTCGAGACGAACCAGTGGGATTCGAAGGACACCGGTTAGGGATTTGGGAAGAGGATATGAAAGAGGTCTTGGGGTGTAAGTTTGGTGGTAGTTCACGGTGCCGCCGCCGGCTTGGAGCGGTGGAAAAAGGGGCGGCGGGCTAGGGTTTATTGGTGAGAGTCTCAGGGGAGGGCTGAACGAGATGGAATGAGGGGGGGTAGGGCGAAGTTTGGACATATAAATATCCTCACCTCCCCAATTCTGATTCGTCCGATCAGATCAATTCAACGGTCCAGATGAAAGGAGCTGAAACTACATCGTTTGGTTGAGGGGGAAAACCGGGTCGGGTTGGACACGGGTTTGGGTTGATTTGAACGTGTAAGAGGAAAGGATTTTGGGCCTGCTTATTTTAATTGAAGGCAGCCCAATATGTCTATGTATTCTTTTATTTTCAAATCAAAATATTTTTTCAACAATTCTTTTCTTTCTCTTTTTTTTATAAAACTAAATTAAAAATCAAATTAAATCCTAAAATCTAATTACCCCATCAAAACACTACTTAAACCCAAACAATAATTGTCATAATTAATTAAGAAAGTAAAAAAACTACTTGAAATTCAAAATTAAAAGTGCAAAGTAAACTGTATTTTTGATTTTCCCATTTCGTGCAACAGTTAATTTTCTAATTAATCCTAAAATGTAAAACTAAACCTAAATGCAAATACAACATATTTTTGTATTTTTCATGAATTAAATAAAATAAACGTGCACAGACAAATGCAAATAATTAACAGAATATGCCACGAAATCCAACAAAATTGCAAACACTGAAAGAAATTATTTTGTTTTGAATTTGTTGGAGTAATACATATAGGGCAAAAATCACGTGCTCACAGCTGCCCCTCTTTGCCCGGAAACGCGGAGAGTTTTTGTGCAAAGATAAAGTGAGCGGATACGAGCGATTTTTGCCCGTATGAATACTCCGTGGGAAGCATTTTTGAAAGATTTGACCGCACCATGCTTCCGAGATTGTCTACATATCCTTGGCTAAAAAGGAATCAAGTCAGTGTAGTTCCGGAATGTTTGGTAGTTGGGACTACCATGAAGCTGGGCTTTCACTGTTGTTGCTGCTGCTTACTGAACCCCTTATTACACCATGTCAAAAATAAAAGAAGCTAGACTAGACTATGATCTATGTTTTACAAAATCCTATCTAGATCTTCAAACTTGCTCTTGTGTTTCTTGTTGCCTTGTTGTCCTCTATTCTCTCAGTGATATCTATTTGTTGTCCCCTTGAATTGTAAGCTGAGATGTCTTCCCCTTCTTTAGGTGGGTGCCTGACCGCTGAACTTGATACGTATTCCCATGCTATCCAGGCGGGCTCCTGACTTCAAAATATGAATGTATTCCCACGCTATCCAGGCGGGCTCCTGACTTCAACAAAATAGATAAAAGCAAAGAAAGTTTTCTACCCTAGTTTGGGTATATGGGTCCATGTGTAAGTATAAAACGAATCACGTTACCGAATATCAACAAGAACTTGAAAGCTAAAACTTGAATTGTACTCCCTTGTTCTCCAGGTGGGCTCCTGATTGCCGACTGGAAATGTGTTCCCTGCTCTCCAGGCGGGCTCCTGAATGCTGAACTTGAATGTATTCCCTGCTTCCCAGGCGGGCTCCTGATTGCTGACTTGAAATATATTCCCTTCTCTCCAGGCGGGCTCCTGACTTCTAAACTTGAATGTATTCCCCGCTCTCCAGGCGGTCTCCTGACTTCAAAATAGACAAAACAAAGAATTTGAAAGCTAAATTTAAATTGTACTCCCTTGTTCTCCAGGCGGGCTCCTGACTGTTGCGCTTGAAAGTATTCTCTGCTCTCCAGGCGGGCTCCTGACTGCTGCACTTGAATGTATTCCTTACTCTCCAGGCGGGCTCCTGACTTCAAAATAGACAAAACAAAGAATTTGAAAGCTAAATTTAAATTGTACTCCCTTGTTCTCCAGGCGGGCTCCTGACTGTTGCGCTTGAAAGTATTCCCTGCTCTCCAGGCGGGCTCCTGACTGCTGCATTTGAAAGTATTCCCTGCTCTCCAGGCGGGCTCCTGACTTCAACTTGAAATGTATTCCCTTGTTCTCCAGGCGAGCTCCTGACTTCAAAATATACAAAACAAAGAATTTGAAAGCTAAATTTAAATTGTACTCCCTTGTTCTCTAGGCGGGCTCCTGACTGCTGCGCTTGAAAGTATTCCCTGTTGTTCAGGCGGGCTCCTGACTCTCTCATTTTAATTTCTCTCCTTGCTTGAACCAGAGTGTTGCCCTCGACATGAATTACCTTTACCTGCTTGACTTGGCATTTCCCAAAGACTGATCAGAAGGCCTTTCTTTGGATCGTAATGTGGGCTTTTGGATAGGGCTAGGAAGAAAGGGTATAAAAGGCTCAAAACAATTCAACTGGGTTAGAATTACAACTTTCGGAATCAGGTTTCCCACAACAACCACGACTTCTGCCCCAGTTTCTTGCTTGGGGACTTTTAGATTTTTGTTTTAATGAGACCGAACCGTGAGGCTGCCTACGTATCCTTAAAAGGAATCAGGTCGAACGTAGTTCATGTCGTAAAAATTACTTTGTTGTTGTGATTTTATTTTCTCTTTCTTCTTCTCTTCTTTTTTTCTCTCTTGCTTTTCTCTTTCTTTTTTTCTCTAATTTTTCTTTTTTTTCTTCTTTCCTTCTTTTTTTCTCTTACTTTCCTCTTTTTCTTTCCTTTTCTTTCTCTTTTGCTTTCTTCATTTTCTTATATTTCATGCTTGTGTTTCTAATATCCGCTATTGATTCCGAAAGAGGGGTAAGAAAGAAAATAAATAAGTCTCAAAAGGGGTGACGAGGGATCAAGTGTTTAGATAGCAAAACAAAACGCCTTCGTCATTTCAATCTTCAAAATATGCTAAATACAAACAAGTACAATCAAACAAAGAAATCATACATAGTATCTCTTGACCGCATCGGAATTGATAGTTGTTTCCACACATTTCCCTTCTACATCTGTCAAATATAACGCGCCATTAGACAATACTCTAGTTACAACAAATGGCCCCTGCCAGTTTGGGGAGAATTTCCCTTTTGCTTTAGCCTAATGAGGCAAGATACGTCTCATCACTAACTGACCCACTTCAAACTTTCGTGGACGTACCTTCTTGTTATATGCTCTCGCCATTCTCTATTGGTACAATTGGCCGTGACATATTGCTGCCAATCTCTTTTCATCAATCATACTTAGTTGCTCCAAGAGGGTTTTGACCCATTCAACGTCATCAATTTCTGCCTCAGCGACAATCCGAAAGGATGGGATTTCAATTTCTGTGGGTATTACTGCCTCCGAGCCATACACCAATAAATAAGGAGTGGCCACTACTGAAGTGCGAACAGTAGTGTGATAACCCAATAATGCGAAAGGTAACTTCTCATGCCATTGTCTGGACCCTTCCACCATTTTCCGAAGTATCTTCTTTATGTTCTTATTGGCTGCCTCAACTGCTTCATTCGCTTTAGGGCGATATGGAGTGGAATTGCGATGTACAATCTTAAACTGCTAATAGGTCTCCATCATCAGATGACTGTTGAGATTAGCACCATTGTCTGTGATGATTACCTTCGGAATCCCAAACCGACATATGATATTTGAATGCACAAAATCGACCACTGCTTTTTTGGTCACAGATTTGAAAGTTTTCGCTTCAACCCACTTGGTGAAATAAGCAATGGCTACTAGAATAAACCTATGTCCGTTTGATGCTGCTGGCTCGATTGGCCCAATGACATCCATGCCCCAGGCAACAAAGGGCCACGGTGCCTACATTGTATGCAATTCAGATGGTGGGGAATAAATCAAATATCCGTGCACCTGGCATTGATGACACTTGCGCACAAAACTTATGCAATCTCGCTCCATAGTGAGCCAGTAATAACCTACTCGGAGAATCTTCTTTGCCAGAACGTACCCACTCATATGCGGTCCATAAATTCCAGAGTGTACCTCAGTCATGATAACTATGGCCTATCTGAAATCTATGCATCTTAGCAATCTAAGATCTGGAGTTCTTTTGTATAACACCCCTCCACTGAGGAAAAATCTGCTTGCCAATCGTCGAATTGTTCTTTTCTGATCACTTGTGGCATGTACCGGATATACCCCCATCCGGAGGTATTCTTTGATATCATGGAACCATGGCTCCCCATCAAGTTCTTCTTCCACCATATTATAGTAAGCATGCTGATCACGGACCTGAATCTGCAAAGGGTTCACATAAGCCTTATCTGGATGATGTAACATTGACGCCAGAGTAGCCAAAGCATTGGCGACTTCATTATGGATCCTTGGGATATGCCTGAATTCTATCGACTAAAACCGTTGACAAAGATCATGCAAACATTGTCTGTACGGTATGAGTTTCAAATCCCGTGTTTCCCATTCTCCCTGAATTTGGTGCACCAGGAGGTCCGAGTCACCCAAGACCAAAACTTCCTGGACACCCATATCCACAGCGAACCTCAAACCCATAATACATGCCTTGTATTCAGCCATGTTGTTGGTATAGTAAAAACAAAGTTGAGCCATAACAGGGTAGTGCTGTTCTGTTTCAGAAATAAGTACTGCTCCTATCCCCACGCCCTTTATGTTTGCGGCTCCATCAAAGAAATGTTTCCATCCAGGCTTCTCAACTTGTTCCAACTCATCAATGTGCATCACCTATTCATCAGGGAAATAAGTTTTCAAAGGTTCATAATCTTCATCAACCGGGTTCTCGGCCAAATGGTCTGCCAAGGCCTGTGCTTTCATTGCAGTTCGAGTCACGTAGACAATGTCAAACTCTGTGAGCAGGATCTGCCACTTTTCAAGCCTCCATGTGGGAATATGCTTCTGGAAGATATACTTCAATGGATCCAAGCGAGATATGAGGTAAGTAGTATAAGATGACAAATAGTGTTTCAGCTTCTGTGCCACCCAAGTTAGGGTGCAACATGTCCTTTCAAGATGAGTATACTTAACCTCGTAGGATGTGAACTTCTTGCTGAGGTAATAGATGGTATGCTCCTTCTTGCCAGTGATATCATGTTGACCCAATACATAGCTGAATGAATTGTCCAAAACCATCAAATATAGAATCAACGGTCGCCCTGGTTCTGGCGGGACCAATACGGGTGGATTTGACAAATACCTCTTTATCTTATCAAATGCCTCCTGACATTCATCTGTCCACTTGACCACGGCATCTTTCTTTAACAGTTTGAAGATTGGCTCGCAAGTTGTCGTGAACTGAGCGATGAACCTGCTGATATAATTCAATCTCCTCAACAAACTCATCACCTCGGTCTTTTTCCTCGGAGGTGGAAATTCCTGGATGTCCTTGACTTTTGATGGATCCAGTTCAATGCCCCGGTGCCTGACTACGAACCCCAACAAGTTTCCAGACGGCACCCCAAAAGCACACTTTGTAGGATTAAGCTTGAGATTGTACTTGCGAAGCCTCCGGAAGAACTTTTTCAAATCCCTGACATGGTCAGACTGCTTTCTAGACTTCACGATCACATCATCCACGTACACCTCGATTTCCTGGTGTATCATATCATGGAATATTGTTGTCATTTCCCTCATGTAGGTTGCCCCAACATTCTTCAAGCCAAATGGCATGACCCGATAGCAGTACGTTCCCTACGGCGTGATGAATGCCGTCTTTTCTGCATCTTCCTCGTCCATTAAGATCTGATGATAACCCGCGTAATAATCCACAAAACAACCAATGTCATGTTTGGCACAATTGTCAATTAATATATGGATGTTTGGCAGGGGAAAATTATCCTTTGGACTTGCTTTGTTGAGATCCCGATAATCAACGCATACCCTGGTCTTGCCATCCTTCTTTGGCACAGGCACAACATTGGCTAACCAGGTGGGATACCGCGTGACCCGAATAACTTTTGCATCGAACTGCTTGGTGACCTCTTCTTTGATCTTTACACTCATATCCGTTTTGAACTTTCTCAGCTTCTGTTTGATAGGAGGGAATGCCGGGTCAGTGGGCAACTTATGAACCACTAAATCAGTGCTTAGACCCGGCATGTCGTCATAGGACCATGCAAAAACGTCTTTGTATTCGAACAATGCTTTAATTATCTTCTCTCTGAGTTGAGGTTCCAGATGGACACTTATTTTAGTTTCACGGACATTTTCTTGGTCCCCTAGATTAACTGCTTCTGTATCGTTCAAATTAGGTTTGGGCTTTTCCTCAAAATGACTTAGTGCCTTATTAATTTCTTCATAGTCCTCATCATCATCAAATTCCAACTCGTCATCATACTCAATTTCTTGTATTATTATTTCAGAGTTAGATTGGCTTTTAAAACTGGGCCGAAGATTCCTCATGCATGTCATGTCATTGATATCAGCATAAAAAGGACTGTACAAAAAGAAGAAAACAAAATAAAGTTAGACGAAATGAAGGGAAAAGAACAATTGCATTTCATTGAATTTAAAGATAACAAGGTTTTAACACATCCAACTGGACGGAACATAATATCTGAATTATAGACCCTGGAATAACCAGACAACAAAAGAAAATCAAAACCCACTACCAAGACTCCCTCCGGATAGGAAGAGGAGTAGTTTTCCAGTTGTTAACTTTTGCACGTGGTCCCACGAATTGAACATCTGCCTTGCTGGACCCTTCCCCATCCTGAACCATGTTAACTTCGGCGAATAACCTTTCGAACCCCTTCTCCAAGTCTCCATCGGCACCAATCAGTGGTCCAGGGACCTTTGACAACAGTTGTTTTCTGATACCTCGCCTGACGAATGATCTAGACAGACTCGGGATTGGCTTTGGCAATGCCCATGCTTTCTGTTTCATTTTTCTAGCTCTTCTCACGTCTGCAATAGTAGGCTTGAACCCCAGACCAAAAGTATCCAGATTCTTTGGAAGAGAAAATGGCTGCACAGTACCTTGCAGTGACGCACCCAAACCCTTGCCCGGTACGAAACCATTTTTCAACATTTTAACAGCCATCATAACTGATGCAGCAGCCATCTTTGGAGTTGGAGCGCACTTTCCTTCCGGAATTTTCTCTATCGATACTATGTCGAAAACTTGATAAACCCATGGTCCCTTGCCATCGTCAACCTCTATGAACGGAACAATGGCGCCATTGGGCACACACAAATTATCTTCGCCGTGTACAACAATTTCCTGTCTTTCCCATTCAAACTTGACCATTTGATGCAGAGTAGACGGAACTGCTTTGGCAGCATGGATCCAGGGTCGTCCCAACAGCAGATTGTACGAAATAGCCACATCGAGCACCTGGAATTCCATAGTAAATTCAACTGGCCCTATTGTGAGCTCAAGCACTATATCCCCGACTAAATCTTTCCCTCCACCGTCGAATCCCGGAATGCAAATATTGTTCTTGTGAATTCTTTCATCCTCCACTTGCAACTTGTTCAATGTGGAGAGAGGAAAGATGTTCGCACTAGACCCATTTTCAACCAGTACCCGAGTAACCACGGAATCTTTGCATTTCACTGTCAGATAGAGGGCTCTATTGTGCTCGGTACCCTCCACGGGCTACTCATCATCGGAAAAAGTGACTCAGTTTACCTGAAGTATCTTGTTAGCTATCTTTTCCAAGTGGTTTACTGATATTTTTCGGGAACGTGGGCCTCGTTCAAGATCTTCATCAAAGCACGACGGTGTTCGTCTGAATGGATCAATAATGACAAGAGCGAGATCTGAGCTGGTGTCTTCTTTAATTGTTCCACAATGGAATAGTCTTGCGCTTTCATTTATCTCAGAAATTCTTCTGCTTCCTCGTAAGTCACTGCTTTCCTCACCAACACTGGATTATCTTTTGAGGTCTTAGCTTTTCTCAACTCTTCGGGGGCAAAGCACCTCCCCGATCGAGTTAAACCATGGGTCTCACACACTTCTTCTTTAACCTCTTTCCCCTGGTAAGCTACTGTCACTCGTTCATAATTCCACGGGACCGCGATGCTATTGATCACTGGAAGCTGAGCTACTGGTTTTATAATAACAGGCTATGTGCGAGCACCCTTCACGACCACAGCAGGTTTACTTGTAACCCCTGGTACCACCACTTTAGCTTTCTATGGTTTCACTGTGACAGCGTTTGACGACCCTTTCCCGGCTACCACAGCTGGCTTATTGTCTACCCCTTTTAACTAGACCACTGATTTCCCACTGGTTACCTTTTCCTTTGAACTAGTTTCACTGGAGCGGATCATCATTACCGTCTACGAGGGTTTCTTAGCCTCCCCTCTCTTGTGTATCAACTCAATCATGGTGAGCTGGCAGCAGATTCTAGTTGATATTTGGTGCTTCTGAGGCCTAAACCTCGATCCGATGAGTATCAATGAGCTCTTGTATAACTGTTTTCAGTTTCCAGCATTTCTCTGTGTCATGGCCCGGGGCCCATGAACAATACTCACAACTCACCGAGCGATCAAGATTTCTGGGAAGGGGATTCAACAGTTTGGCTTCGATCGGATTCAACATGCCCAACTGTCTCAGCCTGTGGAATAGACTAGTATAGGATTCTCCCAATGGAGTAAAAGTCTTCTGCTTCTGCAGCCTCTCATTCTTAAAGGCTTGATTGGGTCGAAAACCTATTCCAGGAGGATTTTTGTAGGCTTTTGGGAGTGGATAGTTATTTTGTGGAGCTTGGTAAGGATTTTGTGGAACTAGCGCACGCCATTGTACGTGAGCGGGAGGTTGGGTATAGGTTTGTGCATGATAGACAGAAAAATAGGGATTTGGTGGTGGGTAGTAGTGTTGTGGCGGGCTATATGGAGTGTGGGGGTAGGTTTGGGCATAGGGTCGAGGCTGGTTGTAGAACTATGGAAGGTTCCTGGATCTACCCCAAGCTGTCGACTCGATCGGTGCAACATCCTCTTTCTTCTTCTTTCCGAGTACACCCCCAGTACCGTTTTGAATGGCCTGGGTGGTTGCTTTGATTGTTGAATAACTCATGATCTTATTGGACTTGAGTCCCTCCTCAACCATGCCTCCCATTTTCACAACTTCATTAAAGGACTTGCCCACTGCTGACACCAAATGACCAAAATAAGTGGGCTCCAAAGCCTGCAAGAAATAATCAACCATCTCACTCTCTTTCATCGGGGGGTCAACCCTCGCTGCTTGCTCTCTCCAACGGAACCCATATTCTCAGAAACTCTCATGGGGCTTCTTCTCAAGCTTTGTCAATGACAGACGATCTGGGATAATTTCGAGGTTGTACTAAAAATGGCAGGCAAAGGCTTGGGCCAAATCGTCCCATGTGTACCACCTGTTGTGATCTTGTCTGGTATACCATTCTAAAGCCGATCCACTCAAACTTTGGCTGAAATATGCCATCAGCAATTCATCTCTTCCATCTGCTCCTCTCATTTTGCTACAGAATCCTCTTAAGTGTGCTACCGAGTCACCATGCCCATCGTACAAATCAAACTTGGTTTGAACCCCGCTGGCAACTAAACATCTGGGAACAGACATAAATCCTTATAGTCCACATTCACTTGACCTCCCAGCCCCCTCATATCTCGGAATGATTGTTCTAAGCTTTTGACCTTCCTGATCATCTCTTCATGCTCGGGATTTTTGGACGGTTTCTCGGTCTCTGCCGGGAGATCAAGATGAGGGGTGTAAGGATATGGTTCTGGCACTTTGAAGGTGGGTTCAGAGGGATAGTACTGGTTGTCATGAGTTTAGAACAGGGGTTCATTGGAAGATCGGTGTAATGTAGCGGGTGGAGGTGCCACAAAAATATGTGTAATTGGTGGGGGAGGGTACGTGACTTGTTTGGGTGGTAGATCTTGAGAAGTATGGGAAGTGGTATCATGGCATTGTTGGTAGAAGGGAAAGGCTAGAGATGAGTTCACAGTGGGAGCCTCCGGAGGTTGGGCTGATGGTGGGATATAAGCAGGATTGGCGGGATAAACCGGTGGTGGATGCCCCTTCGCCCAAGCTTGGTACATTTCAGCCATCTGCTGCTTCAGCTTATACATTTCTTCCCTCATCGCATTAACGTCCATTTCTTCCACCTCTTTCGATGGGTCGACAATACTTGTTTTCGGTTCCTGGTCGACCATATTCAACCTGTCTTTCGATCGGTTATTGTAGGAGTGAGTTGCTAGAATGCCAGTCAACTAACCACCTGCCTGTACTTAATACATCAAACAACAACCTTGTTAGCAATTAGGCTTTAACAGATTGGTAACCGCACATTGGGCATGAATGCACCTAAATAGTTAACCGTCTCTATTATATATTTGATTGGTTGCATGCGTCATCCCGACCTTTTTTTTCTTTTAATTGCAAACATCCCCTTTTCTTTTCTTTCCTTTCCTTTCATTCTTGCCTCTGTTCTCTCTTTGTTTTTACTCTCTCTTATTTTCTCTTTTTCCTTTCGTGTTTTTCCGCTCTTTTCTTTTCTTTTCTTTACTCTCTTGTTTTTCCTCTTATTTTCTTTCTCTCTTCCTCTTTTTTTTGTTATTTGGTTGCAGTCGAATCCTATGGAGATTATCTGCGTATCATGATCCCGCATGAATCAGACCAAGCGTAGTTCTTGTAGATAAGTGCGAAATAAAACATTTTTGGGATTTTCAGTTTTCATAAAATAAAATAAAAACAACAAATGCTTCCATTACAAATCAAAATTAATAACTTCCAAAAGACTAACAGATTTCAACGCAAAGATGAAATACAGACTCCGAAAATAGACATCAACAGCAGAATATACAAACTCGAAGACAAATTGCCAAACTCTAGCAGAAAGAAGATACAAACTCAACATGACTGACAGACGCTAACGAAAGGGAAATGCAGACTCAAACGGACAAATCATGAATACATCAATGCTCCAGGTGCCCGCGGGACATCATTCGGTTTTGTCGCGGGCCTATATGCAAGCTCCCTTTGAATTCGATCCAAGTCGCTCATTATCTGTTTGACAAATGTCATTACTGCTGCAAAGAAGTTAGTGCGAGTCATATCCTCAAAGATCTGGCAATTCATAACGATGTAGTCAGCAATATTTCTAATTCTCTCTCTTATGACGCCTTTTCTTGTAACAAACGCCCAATCTGCTGGGCCCAGGCTTCCAAAGTTTGCTCAGCCACATGATATTGCTCCTGAAGTTGTTGTAAATCTATTTCTAATTGCGCCAATGCTGTATAACAATGTTCCCTTTCAACTTTGAAGTCTTTTGCCTGTTTGATCATTTTGTTTTCCATGGTGATGACCCTTTTCTTTAACCCTGTGACCTCATCGTCGTACCTTTCTCTCAACTGCTTAACCAGGCGTACCTTTCCGTGGCCAATTGTTTTTGAGCCTTGGCTAGTTCACTTTCTGCTTTGTTCAAATCGAAACTATAGTCACTCACTTTCTGCCTCAGGTTAGCTATGAGCTTTTCATCCCTGTCACTTCGGACTGGATTTTCTGCCGCTACTTTCAATTTCTGAATTTGAGCTCGAAGGGCCTCATTTTCTTTGGTTAGCTTTTTCTTTTCTCCTTCATCTGCCACCACTTGCAAGCTATTCTCGAATTGAAGTTCTCTGACTTACTTTTCCAACTTGCTTATGGTTGCCCTATACTCGTTTTCTTTGGTCAGCCAGTCCCATTGCACCTGTGCTCCGTGGTAAATTGTTGGATATGGGGCCTCTTTGCGGGCCTGTCAGGTTCATATTGAACTTGGGATCTTTTACCATACCAAGCAGGGTAACTAGGCTCCACCTCGTCTTTGGATAGGTCTCGTACTTGAGTATTAGGCCCTAAGAATCTGCACTGATGCCAAATCCGACGCACTTTCTCTTCTGGGAAGGCAACTTTTGGATCTAACTCAATGATTTGCTGGCTCAAATCTTCATCGTGTGGGATGGTCTGGTATCGGCCCAACTGACGCAAGACTCTGTGCGGAGCATAAGGCTGGATACTCCGAAGACCCATCAACAGCAGGAAACACACCTCAGCCGACATATAGATTACTTTGTTGACCGTGAGCCACCTGAATGTCCATTCGATCTTATTTGTGGTCAAGGATCTCAAATGAGCGTGCCATGCTTCCGTACCATCCGGAAGCTCATAACCCTCTATTCGCTTTTCATGTTTTTCAATGCACTCAAGGCCAGTCATACCGCAATTCAAGTAGCCGAGGCGGTGGCAAAGGTGTTCCTCCATCCATATTTGTAACAACATATTGCACCCTTCAAAGAATTTCGCTCCTTCTCGACAGAGAGTGAGAGCTCGGTAAATTTCTGCCAAGATCAGCGGCACTATAGTCCCATTTTCCTTTTTCATCATAAAGTCGGCTATCCCTACTAGCCCCATCTCTATGTTCCCGTGTTTTCTCGGGAAAACCAAGATACCCAAGAACGCCACTACGAAAGCTAATCTTCTCCGAGCTTCCCACTTGTCTTGATTTCCAGCGTGAGTAAGACCGATATCAGGCGTTTCGAAGCCACGGGGATTCCCGTAACATCGACACAGAAAGTAGAAGGTACAAAATCCTTTGGCCAGATTTCCGTCTCGTATGTCCCAACTGATGCTTAACAAGTCCAAAAATTTGTGGGGGGTCACTGTTCTTGGTGCTACTGGGTATTGACTTTTGAGATTCCCTTTGAAACCGGCATAGCCTGCTATCTCTTCTAGCATAGGAGTTAACTTGAAATCCGTAAAGTGGAACACATTATGTGCTGGGTCCTAAAATGGTATCAAGACCTTAATCATGTCTTTTCTAGGATTAACCTTCAAAAGCCCAATAAGACCGCCCAATGCTTTTGTCACAACTTTCCTGTTGTCGCCCCCCAAATCATGCCACCACATATGTAGCTCCAAGGGAATCTCTTCGCGGATTGAAAAAGGTTCATTTTGATTTGTGCTCATCCTTCACATTTATTAAAGTGATTTTAATTAAAAGAAAACCATGACTCATTTTGACTTAAGAGAAATGACCATTTTTTCAAAATTTCCACAAAACATCCGGCCTTGCCAACACGGCCTTTCAGCACTTCAAAAACGAAGATTTTAAGGCTTTGTCAGCTAACCAGCCAAAACCTTTAACAGTGACAAAAGTGGTTGTTCTTGCAAAAATAGCCTTCCGGCGCCCTTTTAGGGACTTTCGGCTATTTCTGACAAGAACGGCATCACCCTAATTATTAAAGTAAAATTTTGTTGTTTTTTTTGGCTACTTTCGCAAAAGGAAGTTGGACCCGATGGGGGTTGCCTACGTATCTCACACACCGTGAGAATCAAACTGGCGTAGTTCGGGCAAATAAAATAAACTATTTTTGAAAACAAGACTTTTTTCATTTTATTGGCAAAAAAAACTATTTTTGAAAACACCAACTTTGTTTTTCCTTTTTTTGTTTTTATTTTCTCAAAAATTCGGCAGAGTTTCGACACTATTTGGACATTGTTTTTTTTTTCAGAAGAGGCGATTAACTCTCTTTAACCCTCATACTGCTATTTTGCTTTCCTCCACTTTCCCAAATATTCATAAGCCAGTCGGCATGCAAGTCCGAAGCAAATAAATGCACAAGTAGGATGCATCAGGATGGTCTTTTGTTTCGGGTGCACCTGTCCTAGACAGACCCAACCCCTGTGTTGAGTCTCCAAAGTCAAAAATGCACATGATGCAAACAAGCGTTCCTACTAGGGATTCAGCATGAGATCTTGTTATACTAGGTTTAAATCCTGGGGTTTATTGTTCTAGACCTGGCTTACCCGAGCGGACAGCTCGAACCGAGGGGGGGCATCCTACCAGAAATACAGAAGCTTCGCCGGCTTTGCAACTTGTCCGAACCTCGTTCTAAATTTGGAATATGACTCTAACAGAAAAGAAGTCACACGAAGTGCACACTTCTTCATGATTTAGAAGACTTAGAGAGAAGAGGGATTTCGCAATAATTTATATACAGTTCACGGAATATCAAAGCGGTAAAAGCAATCAATTAACACAATAGGCCCAAATCATGTAACAAAATCAGATAATAGATAAAGCCAACTATAACAATTATTCTAAGCTCGAATTCTTGAACCCTGAACCAGAGATTCTAAGTTCGTTCCCCAGCAGAGTCGCCAGAGCTGTCACACCTCCTTTTTACTATACCCCTTAAAGGGTATAAGGGAGTTTTTCCAATTAAAGGACAATCGAAACGGGATTATTTCATTTAAAGATTAAGAGTCTCCACTTGGGATAAATTATGGTGTCCCAAGTTACCGGTTTTGAATCCCGAATCGAGGAAAGATTGACACTGTTTTTGCAATCCGCGAACACAGAAATCCGGGTAAGGAATTCTGTTAACCCGGGAGAAGGCACTCAACTGTTATATTTGGCTTAATTATCTGATTTAAAAACACTTTTAACCTATGTGCATTTTAACTTTTAACTGCTTTTAATTGATTTTTTAAAGAATATTGAACGTCGTTTAAAACGTGCCTTTGGATTGCGCCACATGAAATGCACCCGCTATCCGAAACAATTTATTCAATGTTTTAGGATTTGGATTTGGGTCACATGATATGCGCACCCGAGTTTAGGAAGGTAATTTAATTACGCATCTAAAGCAAATACGCGTTTGCAATTTTGCGAGGGCCATGGAAATTCGCTAAATTGCGCGCCTCGAATTCTAAGGCTCAAAATACTAATTAAGCGAGGGCCATGTATTTGAAGACTTTTGTTCGGCACGGCACATCTCGACTTCCAAATTTAAAAGGGAATTTTAACTATATTTGGAGGGCCATAAATTATTGGTGTTAATAAGTTCCCTACAACGAAGACAAACTTTTCAAATATACCAAAATATAAGACTAAAAACGTCCTCGGCATACTCCTCACATCACAGTTAATATTATTGAATCTAAACCAAAATATTGCTCCAAAAGAGAGGCATTGATAAGTCAATCAGTCAACAACTAATTAAAATCACGTGTACAAAATTAGCAGAAACACATAGAGGGAGTGCCCTTGATTTTCCTATTCATTTAGCTATAATTCGCTTAAGTTAATAAAGTAAACCAATATTCCGGACTCATTATATCCTACCATTTCTATATGCTAGAGTTGTATTTAGTGTAACACTAGCCCTTTCCCATCTTGAATTATTACAGACAACTACTAAACAATGTATTATAAAATATCCAAATTGGAGTTCATTCTGTAGCTCAAGTTAAGGTGCAAAATATTAGTAGCAGAAATTAAGAACCAACGCTTGATCTCAAATAACACTTCAATCCATTATTGGAATAATGCATTACGTAACAGGAGTGAATCAATTAAATTTTACTCCATTATCATAAAAGTTCAACAAATTGCACCAATTAAGAGAGCAATAACGAAACTTCAATTTTTGAACTAAGTAATCAACCTTTTCGACTAAACCCATCCCAACCTTTAAGAATCGAAGTGATAAGCTGAGAGTAAAAACAATAGACACCATTAGCCATAGCAGTCTTCTAGTCTCTAGAAAAACTTGCATTAAACCAGCAAATTCAACACCTAGTAAAACTTGAGTTTTCCAAACAACACTAAAGCTTAAGAAGCAAAAACAGAAAACAGAGGAAATCGCTACTAGTTGAACGCACAATCAATCTGAAGTTAAGAAGTGCTATTTTCAAGCATAATGTTCATTAACAACTTCAATACACATGAGTCCATTTCAAGATCCACAATAAAGCAGGCTTAATAGCCTTGAACAATACCATTTAAAGGTTTAAAACAGTCCTTGAAGCAACTATGCTCAAACAAACTCAAATCCAATACTTAAAACAGAACAAGTGACATGAATGATTACACTTAAGAAGCTAAAATAAATATAAAAAAATGGACATCAAGCCAAAATAAGATAAGGTCACATAGCCAATAGGGAACAGAGTGTTAGCATTGATCGGCTTCCTCAACTTGAATTCATAAACAACATCATAGTTTAGCCAGAACTTCATTTCTCATTCATGGTGTGAAGGGAATACCTGGATACAGCAGTCAAAACAAAAGAAGAGAGATGATTAAGGGACGAAGCTTCAGCTCACATCAGCAGTGTAACAATGAAAACCAATTTTAAATCGAAATGATACACAGCAGGTCAAAACTAATTTCACTAAGATGTAATCCAACAGAATTCAAACCAGCCTTTCATAACCCAAACTTAAACCTTTTTGAATCCCACAATGAGGAACTATTGTTTTCAGACGTTTGAAAAAGAATCAGAAAATCACTGGAATTCATTGAAACAGTAGAATTTTTTTGCCGTTTCTATTTACTGATTTTTTATCTCTTTCAAATCTGACTTGAGCTCTAAGTAACAATGCCTTTATAGGCAAGCTACTAGGGCAGCCTCAAAGAGATCAAAATTTTCACTTAAAACCTTCTGAAATTTTCATTTTAGCTTAGAAATCCCTAGTGTAAACCTCAGAATTTCAAAATAGCCCCCACCACAGCTTCTAAGAAGCTTCCTAGTTCAGT